>NC_046683.1:52930898-53233928 GCF_009870125.1 Drosophila pseudoobscura
AGAGCGAGAGAGAGAGAGCGCAAGAGAGAGAGAGAGTGTGTGTGTGTGTGTGTGTGTGTGTGTGTGTTTGTTCTATAATTACAGCCTATTTGCGCTCTATTCTCGGTACACATGAAATTTTAATGGCCTGGTCGGTACTGGGACTGCGACTGGGACTGGGAGTAAGAGTGGGACAGGTCCGAAATGCCCTGAACTTCCAGGGAAATGATCCATCAACTTGGCTTTAACTCCGCGTGGGGTCTTCCCAGTGTCTCTCTCTCTGTCTATCTCTGTCTGTTGTGTTGTGTGTGCGGCATGGGCTTCGGACTTCGTCATTGAGTCAAGTCCAAGCAATTAGACACATCGATGTGCAGAAAAACACACATTAGAGTTGCATCACTGATGCCCTCTTCCCTCTCCCATCTCCCATCTCACGGAATGATCATCATCCCCACCTGGAAGTCGACGTTGCCAACTATCCCTCTTCCAATCCAAACTGAAGGCCGATCGTTAGGCCCTTTGAAAATCGCCCCCATGAGGGGAAAAGCCAATGAACGGATCGTGGACGCCTTGCCAAGTGAATTGAATTCAGTATTTTGCATCTAGATTTCGTGGCATCCATATTTCAGCTTCCGATATGCGCTTCCCGCCTGCCGATTGGCTCTCAGTTGACAGACCAGACCCATACTCTTCTATCTGCATCTGCGAGATGCAGCACAACCGTACGAGTAAGTGCACGCGCGAAGGGGCCACAGCCAGAATAAGATCAAAAGATATCGCTGCAATCAGGCCCGGGGCCTCAACCGACACAGTAAAACATTTTATTTTTACTCTCTGCCTAGCCCGTGCACAGACAGGGGTGTATTAGGCTCGAGCAAAGTTTGGAATACATCGAAAACCATAGTTGATTGAATTGAGTACACATCTGCATTCAGGAGAAGGTTCCTGGGGTAGGCGACAGTCGAAGCATCCGCAGGTCTCATCCGCGCTGCCTACGCAGGTCTTCGATGGTCTTGTGTCGGTCTCTCGAATGCTCGGAGATCGGCACTGGGACTGGGAGTGGGACTGGGATTTGGATTTGGATTGGCATGCTGCCGATTTTGACGTTTGTTTATAATTTGCGTAGCGCTTCGATTTTATTAGTTCTGTTGCTTCCCTCTGAAAATAATCATTTTATTTTCGATCACTTTCGACTCTGGCCATAAATTATGCCACCACATGAAGCATGTGCACCAGCCTGTGTGTGTAGGGCTGTGTGCGTGTGTATGTTAGCGTTCCATAAAATGTAATTACTAAAGCTGGCCCCCCTTCCTCAACGCCAAAATAAGATTCCGGACAAGTGTCGGCTGTTGTCGTGTGGTGAAACGAGTGCACCTTCAGGCTCCAGCTTGTGTATCTTTTGTATCGTACGAAAGCTCTTGGCGGTAGCTAGAAATGTGCCTTTTTAGCCAAGAATTGGTCCCTTTGCCGTAACAAAGAGTAGAGCTGGGAGTAGAGCCTGAGTGGGGTCTCCACATACATACACATGTACGCCCTAATGCCCTGGAAGGGATTGTAGATCACCTAATCCACCTCCAGAGAGCAGCCTGGAGCAGAAGCCAATTATCGCGAACGCGTACACGACCATCCAGACCGGACAGGACATATAGGACACACTGCCGTGGGCTTGCTCTCGTTGTCCAATAGTATGCATTTCGATAAGTATGAGGCTGTACACAATTCATATATTTCATACTTTCACAATTTTGAATACTTAAGCGAGCAGATATTCGTGGTAGCGCTACTGTTGGGCTTCCAGAACACTGAAGACGGTGGATTTTGGTCTGAAGCAAGTGGAAAAAGGTGACGAATGGCAGAAAATCATTTCCAGCGCGAAACGGCAACTTTGCAGAGTCGTATCAAGGTCATTACGTGAACAACTGAAATAGAAAATAAAAAACATCAAAACAAGGAATTAATATCGACCTCTTGGTATTGCCTACTCGGTATAAATACAGTCCCGAATGCCCAGATTGGAAATGGATTGCTCAGAATTAGTCCACATTTGAACAAAAGTGCACTATCCTGTGGGGTAAATGTGTTAAATATATGCACTGGAAAGGAGAAAGGAGAAACACCCGCCTTCCAATGTCCAATAAGTATAAATATTCCAGACAGCGTGTATAGTGCCGCAAAGAGAACGCCAAAATAGAAAATAGCATGGGAGAATATCGTGCTCTCTGCTTTCTCATCTGAAAAATTATAATAGAATATATATGGTTTTCTCGTACTTTTGTACACTCAATGGCCCAGTAATAAATAAATAATCACTTACCATGCACTTCAACTATACAGGCAATGCACGACAAGAAAAATATAATACCCCAGATTATGTTCCATACTGCAAAAAACTCTATGCACGATTCATTGGAGCAGTTTTCACAAGATTCACACATTCTTAACAGAAAATTTGTAACTTTTACAATTTGGGTGACTGAAAATTATGACTGAGATCTGTTTGAATATTAATACCGTCGTCTATTCAAATTTCTCAACGCTCTCTACGATTAAAAACTTGGCATTCATAGTATGAATTTCATACTCGTACTTATAGTAAACGAGGGGGAGCGTTGTGAGTTGCTGCGGACACCGCAACTCTACGGTTATACCCGATACTAAGTCAGTATGGCTCTCCTCCGGCAGACGCCGCTAATATTAAACGACACGACAAAGAATGCGTGCGAGAGAGACAGAAAATCAGTCTGAGCGTGACGTCGGACGCTGCGTAGCCAGTGCAAATTGATTTGTTCCTTTTGGCTATAAAAATTGTCTGATCTCATCCAGATTCAGCAACCAGATTGTGCGTTTTTAGTTTTCTCGTATCTGCAATATTGTGGATGCAACAGATTTTCGTCCTTTGTGGGGACGGAAGGGGGTGGGGCGAAATTTTGAGATATACGTTTTATAGTGATATCTTAAAGGAGTGTGTGTACCAAATTTGGTTACTCTAGCCTTAATAGACTCTGAGATTTGTCGATGCCTCAGATTTTCGTCCTTTACGGGGGCGGAAGGGAGTGTGGCTCAATTTTGACACAAAACGGTCAAGGTCCGATATCACAGGAGTGTGGATACCAAATTTGGTTGCTCTGGCTCTTATAGGTTCTGAGATCCTTGAACTCATATTTTGCAATTGGCAAAACCGGCCATGAAACCTGTGTGTTAGAGAGAGACAGAGCGAGAAAGAATGAAATTGTTTTCTTGATTCTGGCTATAATAATTATACGATCTAGTTCAGATTTTGCACTCTTGAAGATATAGTCATCTACGATTCTGCGTTTTTAGTTTTCTCGTGTCGTTGAAATTGTGGATGCCACAGATTTTCGCCCTTTGTGGGAGCGGAAGTGGGCGGGCCAAAGTTTTAAAATATTCTTGTAGCAGTGACATATCACAGAAGTCTGGATACAAAACATCGTTTTTCTAGCTCTTATAGTCTCTGAGCACTAGGCGCTGAAGTGGACGGACAGACGGACAGACGGACGGACGGACAGACGGACAGGCGGACAGACAGACATGGCTCAATCGACACGGCTATTGATGCTGATCAAGAATATATGTACTTTATGGGGTCGGAAACGATTCCTTCTGGACGTTACACACATCCACTTTTACCACAAATCTAATATACCCCAATACTCATTTTGAGTATCGGGTATAAAAAGGCTAGGAAGATGTGCTTTAGGTGTTCTACTACCAGTGTATACCAATCTTGTAAAGCAGTTTCAGTCACTTGTTATCTGTATGAAAAGACATACATATGTATGCATTCCCCTGCCGTTTCATTCCGCAGAAAAAATTTAAAAAAAACCTAAGGAAACTCGTAGTTTTCTCGTACTTAAAGTACACCAATTATTCCACAAGTAACGGAGCGAGCAAGAGAACAAAAAGTGGTATTGGTGTAATTCATTGTTGTTGAATTTGTCACAATTTGTTGTACAACAACAGTACAACAATGCCACAATTTATTTTCAACAATCCTCAAATTGCTGTTGAACCCTCCAATGCATTGGTAGAAAACGAGGAAATTTCAGACCTCGGCTACCAGGCGAACAGAAATCTGCATAAAGCAACTGCAGCGAGTGCAAGCTTCTTTTTGTTGCATAATTTTGGGGTTGAAAAAGCGACGAAATCTGTTTGCCTGGTATCCCTGGTATCAATTAATTACAAAAACACTATTTGTTTCCTTGTTTTCATCTATTTTTGTGGCCGATTGGGACGTGCGACAGCTTCCTGTCACAGGAAAATGTCCCTGACAAAGAAATATCTCATGACCGGTGAAAACGATTGGTTTGACTCTTGCAACGAGACGGCACCCATTTTGCTGTCATTTTCGGTGGAAATATTGTAGCTCCTTCGCTATTTCTCGACTGATCTGGGCATGACATTTTCTTTTAGGGTCATGTGTAACGGCAGAGGAATGCATATGTATTTTCCTGCAGATGGTGACTGAAACTGTTTTATCTAGAGTCTAGAGAACATCTTCCTAGCCTTTGTTTTGTCTCTGGTTATCTTTTGTTTGTGAAATGTGAAACTCTGGCAAATAATGCCAAGTTTTTAATCGTAGAGAGCGTTGAGAAATTTTTATAGACGATTGAATTAATATTCAAACAGATCTCAGTCATAATTTTCAGTCACCCAAATTGTAACAGTTACAAATTTTCTGTTAAGAATGTGTGAATCTTGTGAAAACTGCTCCAATGAATCGTGCATAGATTTTTTTGCATCATGGAACATAATCTGGGGTATTATTTTTTTCTTGCCGTGCTTTTTCTCTTTAATCGAATTGCATTGTAAGTGATTATTTAATTATTACTGAGTTATTGAGTGTACAAGAGTATGAGAATACCATATATGTACATATATTTTATTATATTTTTTCAGATGAGAAAGCAGGGAACACGATATTCTACCATGTTCTTTTCTATATTTTCGGTCTCTTTGCGGCACTACACACGCTGTCTGGAATATTTATAATTATTGGAGATTGGAAGGCGGGTGTTTCTCCTTTCTCCTTTCCAGTGCATATATTTAACACATTTACCCCACAGGATAGAGCACTTTTGTTCAAATGTGGACTAATTCTGAGCAATCCATTTCCAATCATCGCATTCGGGACTGTATTTATACCGAGTAGGCAATACCAAGCGGTCAATATTGATTCCTTGTTTTGATGTTTTTTCTTTTTCGATATCAGTTGTCCACGTAATTGCCTTGATACGACTCTGCAAAGTTGCCGGCTCGCGCTGGAAATGATTTTCTGCCATTCGTCACCTTTTTCCACTTGCTTCAGACCAAAATCCACCGTCTTCAGTGTTCTGGAAGCCCAACAGTAGCGCTACCACGAATATCTGCTCGCTTAAGTATTCAAAATTGTGAAAGTATGAAATATATGAATTGTGTACAGCCTCATACTTATCGAAATGCATACTATTGGACAACGAGAGCAAGCCCACGGCAGTGTGTCCTATATGTCCTGTCCGGTCTGGATGGTCGTGTACGCGTTCGCGATAATTGGCTTCTGCTCCAGGCTGCTCTCTGGAGGTGGATTAGGTGATCTACAACCCCTTCCAGGGCATTAGGGCGTACATGTGTATGTATGTGGAGACCCCACTCAGGCTCTACTCCCGTTATGCCTGCGCCAGTGTGTGCTTGTGTGTGTGAATGTGTGGCACTTTCGTTATTTTCGGTCTTGTTGCAATTTAATTAAAAAAATTGTTACAATTTGCCGTAAATTTCACATGAGCTTTGGCCAATTTCGCCTTTTGCATGCGCGCTGCTCGTGTCCGTATCTCAATCCCCATCGTATCTGTGTGTGTGTGTGTGTGTGTGTGTTAGCTAGTGTGTGTTTATATTTATGTGTGGGTTAATTTAATACGCACACGAAGGCGCACACGGGGCATGCAAATTGCTGTGGGGCAGGTCGCACAAGAGCGACTCTTTCTATCTCTATCGCCGATTGTGCGAGGGGAGGTGTGCTATATAGAGTGGGGTGTGGGATGAAAAATATAGAGAGAGTATCGGTCGTTGCGCCGACACACACACTATTTCGCATAGGAAAGCAAAACTGTAAAAATCAATGTGCAGATGCAGATACGACAGCAGCAGCAGCGTGCCACATGCTGCCAACGAACCTACCCCTTGCCAATGGCCCCCTTCTACGCGTCCACTAGTATCTGCCGCAGTCAGCAGAAGCAAACGCAGCAGCAGCAGCAGCAGCAGCGCTGCAAAATATATCTATTTATTGTTTGTCGTAAACAATTTCGACTTTTTTTCACACTCTTTACATAGATACAAAGATACTCTTGCAGATACGTCAATATGTGCGTGTGAGCGTTCGCGAGTGTGCCTGTAGATGAGAAACTCTCTGAATATCTGTCCCTCTCTGTCACCATGGCACGATCAACATCTGTTTTCTAGCTCTATCTTTGAGTGAGTGCCCACATACACTCTTGAGTGGAATCTGTTGGCCAGCGGATCACTCAAGAGCAGGCACTGAAGATCTCTTAGCTCTGCCAATCCGTGAGATAGAGGATTGACTTCTCTTGAGCGTATTTCATTTTAAGAGAAACGTCAACAACAACCCTTTGTACATGCATGGAAAAACGCTCGAGCTGCTCTCCCCAAAACTCTCATTGAGCACCCAAAACACTTCGGATCATTTACTCTAACGGTGAGCAATAGTGAGTGTGGTGGGAAAGAGCGAAAGATGATCGTTCAGCTGGTTCTGCTTGGAGCTCTGCCAGCTGATTTGCCCTCCTTCTCGCTGGACAGAGATCGCTTGTTGTGGCGACGGCTACGGCGACGGCGACGGCGACGGTGACGGCGACAGCGAAACGTGAACGTGACTTGGCTTTGCTTTTTTTTTTTGCTGTTTCTTTTGGTTTTCCTCCTTCCCCGATTTTAGGTCTTCTTTCGCTCTTTGCCTTTTCTTCGGCGAGCTGCCTCCTTCTTTGTTCGTCGATCGCCTGCCTCCACCGACGCCCCCCCCTCGCCTACATCATAAACCACAGGCAGTGCAATTTTTTTAAGTTTCTTTGTTGTTGGCTGTGGCCGCGGCTGCGGCTGAGGCCGGGGCAGAGGCAGCGACAGCGGCAGAGGATCACTGTTTTGCTTTTCTACAGATGCACACAGACACTGGCACTCGCACTCGCACTCACACGCTCGCACACACAGACTCATAGGCCCGTTTGCTGTTGGATTGCTTTTTGGTTTTGTTTATCGTGGATTTCCTCATTTTACGCTTATTTGTTTTGAAATAAAATTAAACGACGCATAACAAATCGAAGAGGGGCAGCGGCAGAGGCAGCGGCAGAGGCAGTGGACAGGGCTGCCAGCGTCGGCTGCAGTACAGACGATTTCTTCTGATGAATATCTGCTATATCTACTATGAGTACATACATTTATTAGTGTATATATGTACGTATGTATATCTCTCCAACACATAAAAAGGGTCCCGAGTTTCATACACATGTATTATTCATATCGATGCGAGTGAGCCAGGGTGGCCACCGAGCTTATTATGAGATTACAAGCTGCAAATCTCACAGTCACATCACCATAGAATACTTCGATTTGGTGAAACTTGTATTGAGCTTTAAATAATGTCACAATACCACAATTTCCAAGTCTCAATTGGAATATTTTCAGAAGCAAGCAATCCCTTTGGCTATGTATCATACGATATGGTAATACAATCCAGCATTTTGCTGCAAAAGTCCCTTGACTTTGACATTTGACAGACCTAACCTCACAACTGAAAATCAAGCTTTTCTTGACTGAATTTACTTTGGAGAATCTTTTATTGCAATTTGCTTAGAAATCTGCTATGCAACTCGAACTACTGGGGTGCTCATAGACTTAGGCCATAAGAATTTAAACGAAAATCAGCTCTAATTTTGTGTGTCACATTAGTTTCCTATGGGAGTGTTCTAATACCACAATAGCCATGTTATAAAAATATATATTCAACGAAAAATTTAAAAAGTCTTAAGCCACCTGGAAGAAAATGTTTAAAAAAGTTAAAATGTGCCCTGTATTCCTTGTATTTTTAGGAAAATTTACTTTAATATTGAGTGGGACCACCTTTCTACTTAAGAACATTGGAGCAACGCTTTGGCATTGAATCTACAAGAACTGCGTACTGTTGAGAGGTGAATTTAATCAATTATTCTTGTAAAATTCGCCACAAATGGCTTTCTCTATGGGGTTCAGGTCAGGACTCTGCGGTGGCCACGACTTGACTATCTTGCAGCAGTGTTTCGGGTCATTGTCCTGTTGAAATATCCAGGCAAGTGGCAAATAATCGGCATATTCTCCAGGTAAATTGTTACTAAGAATATCTCTGTGCTTTTCCCCGTTCATAATGCCTTGAATCTTCACCAGGGGACCTACGCCCAATGCGGTGAAACAGCCCCAGACCATGGGGGCTTCAACTGGGGTTTTGTCGCTCCAAGCATTGGGACCTTTGTGAATATGCTCTGTGGCGAATTGAAGGCGCTTTTTAACATTCTTGATGGACAGCAAAGGGCGTAGGTCCCCTGGTGAAGATTCCTGGTCCTGGTCCCCTGGAAAATATTGAAATATTAAAGGCTATTCCCATGATTTATAGCGGAGTTCCACTGGCACAACATTTGCACACCTTGAACCTTTTGAACTATATATTTTGTAACGCCTTTTAAAATCAGTTGTTTTGGCGTATTTTATTTCATGATTTACTTATTTCCATGGTGAATGGTTTCTGTTCGCGTCAGACGTATCGAATGACGTCCGTTTCGCCTTCTGGGAAATTTGCGAATGCCGAATCAACGTAATTGGCCTCATTCGAAGAATATGACAGAATAATAAGTCTAAATCGGGTATACCGAATGGTCGAGCCGGGGGAAATGTTGGTCAAACTTAAAGCTCAAAACGTATCCCTTCGGGCAGCCCCGGCGTATGCGCAATATGCTCATCGGTGCCCCCCCCCCCGCACTCCTCCAGCTCCATTTGTTTGGCCTAATTGCCGATAAATAATTGCAGAGAGAGCCGAAAGTACAGAAGGAAAGACAAACAAACAAACAGACAGACAAACAAACACCGAAGGGAAATTCGCATTCGCACATCATTTTTCAGACTTCAGCGACAGCTGCGAAAACAGGCGTAAAGGGGAGGAGGTGGAGGAGCGGCAGCGGCAGCGGGGCCTGGATTTGAAGTCATGGCAGAAAAACCTTTTAGCCTTACTGGGTCTGCGTCATCGGCTGGGGCATCGGCGTCAACCCCTTGGAGTCGGTATTCGGGAATTGGGCGTTGGGAGTTTGGAGTTGGGAGTTGGGAGTTTGGAGTACTGTGGGCTGGCTGGCTGGCACTTATCCCTTCTCCGTGGCCGATCAACCGCAAGTTACAAATGTCAAACGCTGTGTTTGTCAAAAGACCTTTCAATGCGTCTTTGTAGAGCCTTCTCTGACTGTGGCAGTGGCATCAACATCAACATCAACATCCACAATCACATCAACCCTCCTCGGCAGGCAAGTCCCAGTAGAAGGTGCGCCATGACGCAACAGTTCTATTATTCCGGATGAAAACCATCAAAAATACGACCTCGAGTATCTACGCATTTCGAATCGTTGAGGCCCTTCTGACATTGACTGACATTTATGACGCACAGAAGTTGCACGTTCAGGGATACAGAGATGTACAGAGAAACGTGTACGGGGATTCGCACATGCAGAAAGGGGTTTCATTCCGACATGCTCTCCTCCCCTCCCCTCCCCGCCCCGCCCCGCCCCACCCCTTCTACACGTTTTGCGGCCAGCTGCAGCCACAATCCATGCAGATGCCCAACTCCTGGACAGGACTGGACCCTGGCCGCTGGACCCTAGCCATTAGCTGTGTCAGACGCATCATTTGCGTTTGGTCAAAGAAGGGGTTGCACTTTCCCTTCCTCTCTCTCTCTCTCCCTCTCTCTAGGGGGTTTCTAGCCTGCTTCCAGCTTAACCCCTAATGGATGTGCATTAGACTTAAGGCCCAAAATCGAATGTTGGCACTGTCGAGGCTGCGAATCTGATCTGTCATCTAAAGCTCGGGTTCCAAATCGCAAACCTTTGCCACTTCCATTTCTGCCATTTGTGCCATTTCTAGGCCTTGAATGCCTTACCTTCTTTATTGTATTACAGTTTTATTTTTCAACTTACTGTCCGCCCTCATCTTTGAGGATGTCCAGGGTGCGGAGCTCTTTGAGCACCGCCTGGACGGGGGCAAATTGGTTGAAGGTGTAGAACTGAACGCCGTAGACACCCACGTCGGCGGCCAGGATATCGCGAATGATCCGGATGCTCAGCTGAATGAAGAACTGGGAGACGCGCTCGGCGTCCGACTCGATCGCGAGCAGCTCCGACCGCAGACCGGGCGGCAGGTGCACTCCGGCTATGTTCTCCGACAGGCAGTAGGTGCGGAAGCTGTCGGCCACCAATTGGCCCACTACAATCGGCACCGTAATGCCGGCGCTGCGGACGTCCTTGATGAACTGGATAATCGTGTCGGAGCGGTAGCACATCTGAGTGATGATGCAGTCGGCTCCGGCGGCGATCTTCGCCTTGAGGTATCTCATGGCCTCGGCGGGGTCCTGGGGTTCGGCCAGGTTGGTGTATCCCTCGGGGTAGCCTGCCACGCAAATGGAGATTCTGTCTGTGAGGGTGAGAGGAGAGTTATGAGGTTCTTAGACTGGTCGCAGGGATGGGGACTTACCGCCTCGCTGCCGCCGAATGTGCTCCACCACCTGCTGGGTGTACCGAAAGGTCTGGCCCTCCTTGACCGCATCGCCGCGTATTGGCAGGACATTGGTGAAATTGAGGGCAAGGAACTCGTTCAGCCGCTCCTCGGTCAAGCAGTACAAGGATAAGTGCGGCATGACCGGGATGCGGGCCTCCAGGCTGCGGGCCAGCTGCAGGCTCGTCACCAGCTCGATGGGATCCACGCTGCAGTAGGTGGCCCCCAGCCAGACAATGCTCAGGAAGGTGGGCAGCACGGGCAGGAACTCGTTGAAGTCCAGGCAGGTGGGCTTGCCCTCCTGCGAGGCCACCATCTCGATGCCGTAGAAGAACTGCCGCCTCGCCGTCCGCTCCGCCACCAGGTCCGCCACGCGCAGCTCCCGGTGATCGGTCCCGTTCTGGTGGGTGGCATAGTGCACGCAGGGCACGTACGATATGGGGGCCAGGCCAATGCTGGGCACAGTCTCTGTCGCATGCATCTCGCAATCGCTTTCGAAGATGCTCACCCGCTGGCAGATCGCTCGGAACTGGGCCTGGTAGCGACTGTAGCGGTCTGCGGCTGTGACCGTCTCACGGATCGACTTAGCGCTTGTTCTGATTAGTTTAACGTTCGTATGGGTTATCGCTCTGCGATCATCTGATCTCTGGGGCAGTCCACAATCGAGGCGACGAACAGATGCCCTACAAAATAAGAGCCACACTGAAAATGGTATAGAGGAGCAAGTGAGCAAGGCCACGGCCCACTGGGTCCCAAATGGTTGCCAGTTCGGGTTAGGCTGAAGCCCTATCGTTGAATATTAAGTGTGTGAATGTAATCATTCGCGTGTTTCAACTACGTCTTTCGGAATGCCGTTGTCAAAACAACATCGGTGTGTACTGGGATCCCCTACAGCTGTGGGGATCTATCTGGCACAGGGAGGCCCGTGGGAACCAACCCTTTCCCCCTGACTCTAGACCAACCAAAGGGTCGCCCAATTACTGGATTTGCTGCAGCTGCCTCCACCCCCGATAGACCTTGAAATGTTTCCAGAAGGAGTAGGAGGAGGCACATTAAAATTAGTTCGGGTTCAGTGAAACGTGGCATGTGCACGGATTGGGATAGGGCCCGGATCCGATGGAACCTGTTTGGCTTCGTTAGAAGACGATTCTAAATTTAAGACCCGAGACGCAGCAGGCATCGAAGTCCGCTGTTGGGGGAGAGATCGTCTCATATGGTAACATACATATATGTATATGGGTCTATAATAGGACACAAATAAACATGACAACAGAAATGTGTTCAACGAAAAAGTACATAACATCCACACATATCCACCAAAGAGAAGGTGGAATGAATGCTTTCTCTGGAGAAGTGATTTATGAAAGGAATAAGTATTAGACGGAATGATTACAGTGATTAGAATACAGGGAAATCCAAAAGCTTCCACCTTCCGTCAAGGAGTACTTCCATTCCCTCAGGGGACTGAAAGGCTTTCGGAAATTAGCTTCGGTTCTGAAGGGGTACCGAATGGAGGGTAGCCGCCCAGCTCTGGGTCACCTGCTGAGAGGCTGCACCGGGCTGCGGCATATAGGGCCATGTATTTTGCCGAGGGATTAAATTACGATGTGGCGATGTTGATGCCAGTCCCAGGGCCCCGGGCAAATGGAAAATCTTTGATGAAAAGCAAGGAAACAGTGCCGTGGAAATGCGTCGGGGCATGCAGCACACGCATGGAGATACGTACTTTGCCTGAGCTCCGTCTCCTGCTCCGTCTCCATCTCCATCTCCGTCTCGGCATAAGATACTTTGCTTCGTTGAAATTAAAAAATTCCACCGAGAGGAGAACCGGAGAGCAGGGAAATTATAATGCGGTGCCCGGCAGTGGGGAGTGCGGAGTGCGGAGTACGGAGTGGGTGTGGCACAGCGGAGAAAAATGTAATAAAGACATGAGTTTTGAAATTATTAAGATGATTATGGTAACAGAAACCCCAGCTCGTCGGCAGCCCGAGAGGAGTCGCCCAGAGAGAGAGGGAGGGAGGGAGAGAGAGAGTCTGAGGAGCCGCTCGTTGCGCAGAGGACACCCACAGGTACATAAGTCGCTTATAAGTCCCCAGTTACGAGAAACCTGGGGGCTGGCTTCGGTATAAATTCAAAAGTTTCCGGGATGCCAGGGAGGGGGACCATAAATTGGCCCCAGAAAGGATTACGCCAAGAGGGGAATAGATCCCCAGATCGAAAGATTGGGTGACAGCAGTTCTCTTTGGCGTGGCGTTACATCAAGCAAGCCACCCAGTAGAGTCTTTTTTGATCCAAATCTCCTACATTCATGTGCCTGAAGCTTTAAGAGGGGAAAAGGATGCGTTGAAGACCATTGTGCGTTTTCCCGAAACTCCTCTTCAGCTCTGCCACGTAATCCATAAACTCACTCAGTCATTCATTCATTCATTCATTCATTCATTCATATGTACATATGCCTGCGTAGATGGTTGGTACGCATTTGCGGATGCATGGAATTTTCCATAGAATTTGCTGTAACTGCTCGCTGCCCCACCCCCCTCCCTCCCCCGGAGGCATCGCATCTCGGGGGTTGAAACACTGTCGATTCGGGGGATGCATCCGCGGCCCACCACCAACCCAGATGCCAGATGCCGGGGCGAAATTACTTGATTCGAGTCTGCTTTACCTATCGCATGTACGAAATTTATCGCTTGTTGCTAAGCGCGATGGAAGGACGCAGGACGAAGGACTGACGACGCATGACGCAGGACACACAGCCACTGACGCACTCCTGACTGACACTCATAACTGGGTGAGTGGGTTGGGCCGAGCCGAGCCGAGTCGAGGCGAGGCGAGTCGAGTCGTGGCAGCTTTCCCACTGACTCACTGACTGACTGATGGCCCAGGTTCCAGGACGTAGTACCCGGTACCCTGTACCCAGGGGTTGTTCTGCGGCCTGCAGGAATCGCATCATTATAATAGCTGAAATCTGGTTAGGGCGATGAGTGGAAGGACGAGTGCCGGGTGCCGGGTGCTGCCTGGGTGGCGATTCAACCCCCGACGGAGCACTCGTCATTCGCCATGCGGATCTGCATCGAAGGACAGCGCTGACGACGGGAGGGAGGCTGTGGGCTGCCACCTTTCGATTTTCAGTGTGTTTCGGTTGCAAATCTTTTGGAAATTGCGTCATCGCCACGGCCCACGGCCCACGGCCCTTTGTCCTTTGCCACACGGCGAACGTGGCAGGCACGCAGCCAGCTCGCTCTCGAAATCCTTTGCCAGGGACTAAACCAGGCTGCATGGGGCCCATGCTCATGCCCGTGCCAGCAATCTCGGATGAGTTACTGACATAATTAGGACTTAACTGGAAGTCACGCGCGGCGCATTCGTAATCCGAGTCCTTTCCACAGTCTGCCTGCCTGCCTGCGATTCAAGGTCACATTTCTGGCCTAGTCCCTCAGCTGTCGGCGACTCGATTTCATCTCATTTCGAGTCCCACTCATCTGGACCGCTCATTGGGAGAGCTTACAGCTGGTCCCTTCCGCCTGCGGCGGCTGGACTTCATTTGTGTCGAGTACCGGCCGGCTTCCGTCATTCTGCAGCTCCTAAATGGCCATCAGGGCAGCAGGGCATTACACTGGATCACCGTATATCAATTGGAGTTTGCCGGATCACCACAATATATGTCGCTGCATTGATTTCCCCAGGGACACATTTGTCCATCTTCAGTGGGCGGAGGCTTCTGTTGTCTCCGACGGATAGCGATGCCTAGAGTCCATTCAAATATTTCAGATTCTCGATGATTCAGCTCTAGTGACTCTGCTGCGAATCAACAGCCGAATCAATGGCTTTAATATCCATATAGATCACTGTAATGTGCCGCCATTTGCATGATCACATAACATTTAACATTAAAATCACATTATTTTCGGGCATTAATAGCTATAGGTGGCCATCATCGTCCTTGCGGGCCCCACCAGGATATCAATTTCAATGGGGAGGGGGGGTTGGCCATGGGGCCATGGGGCCCATTCGTAGGCGCACCGCAAAAGCAATCCCATAATTTCCGTACACCGCAAATAAAAACGTAATTACTTAAATAACGAAAACAACATTTTGGTGATTACATATTTCACATTTACACACTGCGGCCGGGGTCCTGCCTCCTGCCTCCTGGCTCCTGGGCCTGTGTCCTGGCTCCAGGTCCTGGTTCCTGGGCCATGGACGGGGAATATTTATTTTCACATTTTCCAAGTTTTTCCGCCTCGTTCTCGTTGTGTAAGTCATGGCAGGAAGGGTGTGGGCTGTTGGCGGGGGGGCTGGGGGGGCCTGCAGCCCAGGGAGTAGCCTTGAAAAAAGAACAAGGGGCACCACAATAGGAAAAGCAAGTCAGCAAACACACACACACACACACACACGCACAAAGACACTCTCACTCACTCATTTGCTAACACACAAAACTAAACAGCCAAGGATAGGATAGTAAGGACAAAAGGATACCCATGGGCCACTATTTTTAGTGGTTTCAGATCGAAATAGAGACCTCTGTAGAGGGCAAGTGCTCAACCCCCGGCTCACTCGCCCATCATACCCCTTGCCTTCGACGAATACCCTGTATAAATATATGTAATTTAATTATGGGCCCGGCAGCGTCAACGTCAGCGTCAACGTCGGCGACGACGCGTGCGGCGGGTGGCAAATCGCCAGGAAAGAAGGCCACAAGAAAAAGTAAAGAGAAAAGGAGTAGAAAAAAAAAACGGAGACCATAGAGGAAAATGTACGCATATCCTGCTGCTTAAAAGTCCTCCCCTGCTCTGGCACTGTTTTTCCCACTCTTTCTGTCCCTTTTGTTGTCCTGTTTTGTACCGTTTTCCCCCTACCCCTCCCCACCGCCCTCCCACCACTCCCCCTTCTGCTAGCTGCTGCGTTATTTTGACTCAAGCTGTGCACATTTTCGGTTTGATTATCGAACACAATATTTTTTCGGCTCTCGCTTTCTCCTTTGTTGCCGCTGCTGCTGCTCCTTGTCGGCCATAATTGACGATTGCGCCATGAGTCGCCACAATTTCTGTCCGCCTCCGCCCTATCCACATCCACATCCACATCCTCCTCCTCCTCCTCCCTTTTGGGCCCGGGCAGCAGTGCCTTGCTTTCCCTTTTAATGAAATTTCCCTCCTCGCACTCGTCCTCGTCCTCATCCTCGTACTCGTCCTCGTCGTATTGGCAGTTGGTCGAGTAAACACATTAAACAGATTTCGAATTTTTTAATATTCGCATTCGGGTGGCGGATGGCGGGTGGCGGGAATTGTCGGTTGGGCGGGGGCGGGGGCGGGGAAGAAATTAATTTGAAATGCGGAAATTGTGAAAAGCGAAAAAGATCAGAAAATTATGTTGTAATTTGGAGCGGCGACGCGGATTTGATTGAAATATTCAATTCAAAATGGGATGAAATTCTGGATTGTCAGTCCATAAAAAAACAGAGGGGCAGAAAAAAACCGCTTTAAAGATTGCGGCGACGGGCGGGGGGGGGGAATTTGTGTGGCATTCAACAGAATGTGGCCCTAAAAGTTGAAGATTCACGCATCCAAATGGTAGATTATACGTTATAGAAGGGCTTGAGTGCCTCTAAACGGACAAAGTAGTTGGTATTATCTGTAGAACAGCAGAGGGCTATCATAGGGATAGAGGGATAGAGCTTTTAACAACAGATTGTGTATACATCGATAATGGAGTGTATCGCGCATCAACCCCCGGCTCTCGCGCCCAGAGAGAGGCACATACTCGTACCCGATATGCTTCAGGCTGCTGCCCGATTATCACATCGTATCGGGTGTGTGTCTGGGACTTGAGTTTTCGAAGGTGACACCCCCAGCACCTAGCCAAGCAAACAATAGATCACACAACCGAAAATGGAAGATTCGGGCATTAATAATAGCAATAAAAAGAGTCGTAAACGAGCGGCAGTAACCGTTAAAGCCAGAGAAACCCGTTAAGAGCACGAGCAACACCCACACGACGAATACCCGTATGTAAAACCGAGCTAATGCCATGCCATGCCATGCCCAAACAGCAACAAAAAAACAAGAAAAAGAAAAAGAAAATAAGAAAAGAAAATATCTATCTATATAATAATAAAATAATAAAACGAAGAGGAGCCCGAAAAATATTGATAGTACAATGGGGCACACAGCCCCATAAATGGTGTAGGGCCGCAGTCGAGGGTCTTTTATGGTCTTGTGGGCCGTTCGATTCGTGAGTCTCTCGGAAGCCATTGATTTGTGACGCCGACGGATAGACCGAATAGAGTGGATAATGGACAGTGCGGCCAGTGGCCCGTCGCCCGAAAGGTGTACCAAATTAAGGAAGCCGCACATGAAATCATCTCTCAGTATCTCAGTATCTGAGAATCTCAGAGTCCATAAAACGCGCCCCATCTGTACGCATGTCGTTCGCACCAATGCGATTATTGTCATGGTCATGTGTCCCCCCGTTCAGAGTCGAGTGTCTGGTCTGTGTGTCCATCACCGAAATGCCCACACTATTCGCACACCTCGGTGCCGAGCACATTCCTTTCCGGCATAGAGCATAGCGCGACACATGATGTGGCATTCGAGGTGTCCGCTGATTGCCATCTCGAAGGAGATTCGTTTGCCCGTCGCCTCCATATTTACGATGGAGATTTATTCATTCCAGTTTCCCTCCCCCCAGCCCATTCTTCTGTCACCCCCCGGACTCGGACTCGGACTTGGGATTTGGGATTTCCGATTTTTAGATTAACAAAGTTATGCCATAACAATCACCCTGGATATTGGGCTATTCTCGGCTCTCGTTATTGTCAGTTCCTTTGAAGATGGTTTTTGCTTTATTAAAAACGGTCAAACGGCATTGTTGGGTATTGATTTTCGGAACGAAAGAGGATGATATTCGGTGGCAAATTCAATTGAAAGTTTTTAGTTCTTAATCCGATTAAGAGGCCTATAACAAAGGGGCTGGGGGGGGCGGCTTGTATTTTATGGTCAAGTAAATATGTCTCTCCCCCAATTTCAATGAGGATTGTGTAGGCTTAGTTTTCCCAGTAAGTTTAGTTCTAATCGTCCTCGTCTAACGGCTATCTTTCCTGCAGGCTCGCGTCATGCGGCAGCGCCTCTCGGTCGGAGGGCTCCGCGCCTAACATCCTAACAGCCATAGGGTATGTGTTGGATTTTACCCACTCTACCAAAGTGATAGCACCCTTTCGTAGCTATGCGGTCCTCCAACACAGCTAGAGCTATTCTGTAGTTTTGTCTTTGATTTCTCGTGTGATTTGAAGACTTACTTTCTCGATGCACTGCTGCAACGCCAGCCAGGGGCACTGCGGAGTACCAGCAGAATGGTTTTAAAATAGGAATCCGAAGATGCATTGAAACAAAGATACGTTTTGGTCGGCAGGAATTTGGCAAACATAGGACTAATGATTTATATATATATACAGTGCGATTATCAAGCATTCAAATAGTGTACTTTGATTGACAGATATAATCTATGGATCTATTCTGGGGTGTACGGCGGGGGGTTTATGAGTCACAGATCGTAATTAATGGGTAGCACTGGTAAGTCTAGCCGTTCAATTGTGGATCTAGCCGTGTAACGGCAAACACCTTGCGCCCCCAGGGGCGGCCCTGTCAACTTGTTACTCCTCCCCCCCCCCCCCCCACCTCCTCCGCCTCCTCCTCGAGGGCTATACATAATATCTATGTAGGCATATGGCACCAATACATGTCCAGGCTTGTGTGCCGTTGTTTCGTCTCTGTTGATTTTGGTCGGACGAGTAGAGTAGGCCCCTGCCTGCATACATTTCGAGTTTTATTTTCTATACGTATGTATGTATGTCTCCTTCCCTCGTCTCCCGTTTTAGGGCCACTTAGAGGCGAACATCGTCGTCGTCGTCGTCGTCGGTGACTGTCGAACTGGCGGACTGTCACTTCTGAGTGGATGACTGACTGATTGCATGACGAACTAACGAAACTAACGAATCAGCGGACCAAACGATACCAAACACTCATCCATATGAATGCATAAACATACAGATATACATATGGGTATGTACCTACACTACATCGATGAAGAGAACAGCGGGGGAGGGGATGGAGGGGTGGAGTGGGGGACCTCTTAAAAGGCCTGTGCTGTGGCAGCGAAGAAGAATACAACAATAATGGGCCCGAGACCGACCCCGGACGGACCGTACCAAACCGAACCGGGCCCAAGTTTACTTTTGCCTTTTTCA
The DNA here is from genome assembly GCF_009870125.1 of Drosophila pseudoobscura. NCBI lineage: Eukaryota > Metazoa > Arthropoda > Insecta > Diptera > Drosophilidae > Drosophila > Drosophila pseudoobscura. The sequence continues at coordinate 52,949,899 of NC_046683.1, forward strand.
CTTTTGATATTTTGACATTTTCATTTGACAGCTGATTGAAGGGCCCCGACCGAAGCAACAGCACAGCTCCGTCCTCGTCGTCGTCGTCGTCGTCGTCGTCGTCGTGCGATTCGATTCCGATCGATGTTTGTGGCGACACTAGAGAGGTACGGAGGGGGGGGGGACAGAGAGAGAGAGAGAGGGACGGCAACTGCTGGTGGCCAGGAACGATAGCGATAGCTGTTGTCAGGTCGCATAGTGCTCAGGCTCATGTGGTGTCAAGTGCTGTGGCAGTGGGGCAACAAGCAGCCCGAATGTGGCAAAAACCAAAGCCGGAATCAATTCGATTCCGTAGTGCTATAAACACCGGCACTATCCTCCCTGCACTCCAATATGGCACATAACTCTAGCGATCTGCCGCCTGCAGAGGCTGGTAGCTCTCTTGTAGATTTTTCTTACCATCGGAACAACAATGGCACCCACTGTGGCAGCCCCAGAGCCCCCCCCCCCCCCCCCCCCCCCCCCTTCGGTACGTGGCAGGCGGGTCAGAGGCAAGGTGCGTTCCGCATATGAATGTGTGACATGTTTGTCGAAAATGTTCAAAGTTGTTTGGCTCTCTGTCGTTTTTCGTTGTTGTCGCGCATTGCCTGATGGAAATGGAAATGGGAGCGGGGAACGGAGGGGCAGGGAGGGGAGGGGAGTGGTGTGGTGTGGTGTGGAGGCTAGGTGTTTGGCTTGCCAGTGCAGGCCAAGTTGCGCCTAATGGCGTCGCGTGCGTTAACTTTTAGCGTCGAGTGTGTGTGTGTGTGTGTGTGTGTGTGTGTGTACTTTATGCCGTGTTTGCCTAACTGCACATGACAGTTGCTGGGCATTAGCCCGATCCAATTTGGCAGTCGCTGCGCCTCAACATCCACTGTCCATTGTGGGAACGGAATGACCCGGAGCACTCGGTTGACACCTATTTGGCTTGGCTTGGCTTGGTTTGGTTTGGTTTGGGGATGGCCACGGGGCTGGGGGCCCTGCTTCTTTGCATTTAATTGCCCGAAACTCTGACAAGCCCCAGGGCCCGCATGTAGGCCCCCGCCCGGCGCACCTCGGCGAGGGCTAATCGAAAGCGTTTTTACTTTCATTTCCGTTTCCATTTCGGTTGACATTAGTTGCAGGTAACCTTCGTCTCTCTCTCTCTCTCTCTTGAACCAATTATGTCTGCTCTCTGGGCCTGGGGTTGGGGCTGGGCCTTGAGGTTGGGGTTGGGGCTGGCTAACGATCCAATTAGGACCATGGGCCATGGCAGGAGGTTCGCTGGAGTTGTGTTAATAATGAGGTGGTTAGCCATACGAAGGATCTGCCGATTCGGGTCTCTTAGTGCTACCAGAAAGGACCCATATTCCACTAGCCACTAAAGTGCCCCGCCTGAGATACTTTACCTTTAGAGATACTTTTTCATCTGACGACTGGCAGCGCGACTTTCTTCTGGAAAAAAAAGGAGAAACAGAGAACGTTAACAAAATGATATTTGCACACAGCTTGAAGGGGGGCTGGTTGGTCCCATGTATTATGGGGATTGGTGGCAGTCAGTCCCACAAGTCCCACGAGTCCTGCCAGCGCTTCCATCGTCCTGGCCCGAATTCAAGTACAACGCTGCAAGGCTGCAAGGCTGTCGGTAAACAATTGCGGGGCTCAATGAAGATTGACGAGGAACATGCACTGCCCCCCCCCACACTCCACCCCCACCCCACCAGTGTCCACCCAATTCGGATTCCATTTCAGATTCCGGTTGTGGCTGGAGCTCCATCCCGAAGACGTTTTAATGTAATCCCATAAGATAGGAGGCAAAGTGCAAGGACTGCGGCAGCACCACCTACACGGGACAAATTACATTGCCATTTCCACGTTTCACTCATCCGTGCAGGGCGCTCCCTCGTCCGCTTCCAGCTGCTCTCCGGCTCTCCTGCTCTCCGGCTCTCGTGCTCTGCTCTTAAGTGCTCGAAAGCGCATAGTTCGGTGGCGCTGTGCCGCCGCCGGGGCGCATACGAGCAGGAGTAAGTGTAATCAACATGCAAGCCGAACAATGCCCTACCAGGACCAGCACCAGGACCAGAGGTATGCCTCACGTATCCCTGGCTGGACGGGCGCCTGGAGTGGCGTTCAAAACGAATTTGCCACAGCACTTGAGCGCTCAACAATCCGTTGTGGAGGACAGGGACAAGCATGACGATGAGCATGAGCATGAGGACCACGACCACGACCAGTACCAGGACCAAGACCCGGACCACGACCACGACCGAGCATGGCCATGTATGAGGTAGCGTTGCAGCGATAATAATGACGGCGAAAACAATTGCAACAACGGTAAACAAGAATTCGCTCGACACGCTCGACACTTGAGGCACGGGACGACGAGGACGAGGACGACGCCTCCTGGCCGGGATCTGCCATTCCGTGGCAGCAGTGGCACGCAATCACGCGCATTCGCGCGGCTATGGCCGTGGCTGCCACACCGGCCGGGGGGTGGTGGTGCTGGTGGTTGCAGTCTCGGGCTCTGCTCGGAGATTGTTGTTGTGTAATAAGCATTAATGGGGTGCTCTCCGGGATTGCCGTTACCGTTGCCGTTGCCGTTGCCCTTACCATTACCGTTACCGTTACCTATTCATCCCGAACGTTGTTATTGTTTATCTGTCAACATGCAACGACGTCGTCATCGTCATCGTCGACGGCTGCTGCACAAACACTCGTATCGTATCGTATCGTATCGGATCATCCGTACAGTGGGACGAGGACCAAGGAAATGTGAAAGCGGAGGGGTCCTGTATATGTTTTCTCCATTGGAGATACCACTTCATCTATGGTTTTCCTTCCAAAGCCGCTGAAGAAGCTTCTTTAAAGTATTGTCCAAAAGATTTATCGATTTATATCGATAACATATTTAAAATTCAGGACTTAACACGACTATTTTATCCCCCGATGTATGTATCTTTTATCATTACTTATTGGCTTTGTATATCCGCTCAAAAGGAATCCTTGGATGGAGCTGGGGGCTCCCCTCGCATCCCTGAATTCCTAAAATCTATCAAATATCCATATTATCGATAGATTGAACTGTTCTCCGAACCGCTTCCTAATTGCAATAATCATTCCATCTGTTTGTCCATCATCGGCCCACTGTGCCACCGTCATCGTCGTCATCCTCGTCCTCATCATCCGCATTGTCGTAGTCATCCCCGAAGCCATCAACGTGCCACGTTGCAGATGATGTTGAGGAAGATGATGATGATGATGATGATGATGCCAGCGTGGCAGCGCCAGCCAGCGAGAGACAGAGAGAAAGAGATAGGGAGATAGGGAGCAAGAGGGAGAGGGAGAGAGCGCGTGTGAGAAATCATCTTTTTAATTTTCACAATCAAATGTTTCTGTTATTATTTTTTCCACTCGACTACCACATTTTCCGAGCCGACCCGAGCCGAGCTGAGCCGAGCTGGAGGCTACGGAGCGGAGCAGCTGTCCGGAATTGAAACGGGGTGGCACGGGTGTCGAGTGGCAGACTGGCTAAGCGGCAGAGCGGCAGAGATGAGAGACGGAAGAGGGAGTCCCAGTCTCTGCCACTCTGCCACTCAGAGACTCGAGTTTTGTTTTGTGGTTTATTACACGCAAATAAATTACATTTATGTTTGTTTCCATTTCCATGCAGTCACCACAAGCTAGGGATGGCACTCATGGCCGATATTTGTACATTTTGGACCAGCGAATGATGCGATAGTTACGATAGGTCAAAGGACACAGGAGAAGAGTAAGCAAAATATACGAGAAAGTAAAGATATAGGCGTTAGATGCTTACATTATGGCACAACCCCTTCGGTAGTGCGCTAACCCCGGCTCACTTGCCTCGGAGTATCGGATACATACGATATCATTCCGAATACAAGCCTGACACTCGTCTGATTCGTGCCTTCACCGCCCATCTCTAGCAGCCACTACTTTGGCACATTTGTTTCCATTTCGACTGTAATTTTTCCAATGCAATTTTCCCATACACTTTTCACGTTTCCCACTCCCCTCCCCAATCCGTAGAGCAGCTCTAATCACACCACCCCCCCTCCCCCCTTCGCCCCGGGCAGCGCTTGTCCGTTCCCCGATACGAGTACGAGTAGTACCCGATTGTTTGCTGCTCTTTATTAATTTGATCATTTCATGATTGCCTTTTGTTGCTGTTTCTTTTGTTGTAATTAACCTTTTGTCTCTGTCGCTGGTCCCCTCTCCCTCTCTCTCTCTCTCTCTCTCTCTCTTGTGTCCCTGTTTCTGTGTTGCTGTCTCTGGTTCGGTGTTCATTTTTTGGTGCTTTGGTCTATTTTTGTCCCATGGCCCCGGTCAAAAGGTCTGACAGATCCCATGCTCCCACCGTCCGTCCCATTGTCCCGTATTCCCATTGTATTTAGTGACATCAATACAACACCATCTCCCCCGTCCCCGTCCCCGTTCACATTCCCTTTCCCATTCCCGATTCCCGGCTGAACCTTAAGTTTTGACCATACCCCTCCCCCTCCCGCTGCTGCTGCTACTGGATGTTCGGCTCTCTCCCTCTCTCTGTCTCTCTGTCTCTCTTTGGTGCCCAGATGGACTCTACTCTGCTTAATATGGTAATTATGCACTTGACATTTGACGAGGGCTGCCCCGCCCCCACCTTCAGCACGACTTTCATTATCCACGTCCAACAAATTATTACATAACCCCTTCGGCAGGGCGAAGAGAGAGTGCTCACCGTTTGGGTCCTGTCCTGCTTCCTGCTTCCTAATTACTCATACTCGTAATTGTGGCAGGCGGTGTCTCGTGCTCGACTTGGAAAAAGAGTTAATTGGAATTGAAGCCGTGAAGCCGTGAAGCCAGTGCCTTTTCATTCCGTCCTCACAGTTTTCGTTTTCGTTTTGCATTTACTGTGGATGATGGATTTTAGCTTTGCCTGCGATCCACTCTCGCTCTCTCTCTGAAGCACTCTCTCTCCCGTAAGCTCACAATCTCGCCTAAGCTCACTCACTTCCTTTGCCTGTGTCCATGTGATGCGATGCTTTGCTTGCGATCCACTCCACTCTCTCTCTCTTTCTGAAGCACTCTCTCGCCTAAGCTCACTCTCTTCCTTTGCCTGCATTTACTGTGGACTTTAGAATTTAGCTTCGCCTGCGATCCACTCTCTCTCTCTCCCTCTGAAGCTCTCTCACGCCTGTGCCTATTCCATGCCACGACATGTACGAATATTTTCGCAATTCTGTCGAACTTCGATATCGAATTGCCAGAGACTAGAGCATCCGATGGCTTATCTCTTTATCTATAGATCCCACCAGCTTTCGATGTGCTTTGCTATAGAGGGAGGAGGCAGCATACCTTCCCCACTTCCTTGCCAGAGAAAGACAAAAAAAAAGGAGGAAAAACAGTGAAGAGGGAACCCAAATTAGGAAATTGAGAAAATGTGACAGTTTAATCCCGTTTCTGCTTGCCCCGAGACCCACTCCTTGGCCTCTTTGATACTCTGGCCTATTACCAATTCGACTGCTAGAAAATTCATTGAGAAAATTCACGCATGCGAAGTATTGAAAAACATTTTCCGCGAAGCTTGGGAAATGCCTTGAACCGGGCGAGGGACAGGGACGGGGACCGGGACCGGGCTCCGTCTTAATTTATTTATTTATAAGCGCATTTATTCCTTGCTCAACGCATTATATTCGTATATAAATTTACATTAACATTTTCTCGCATCATTTCACAGAGGAGTGGGGGGAGGTGGGGGGTGGGGAGACAGAGAGCAGAGAGCAGAGGGCAGAGGGCAGAGAGAAGCATTAACAGCCGGGGAAAAACCAAATGAAACTCATTAAAATTTTACGAACTTGATGTTCGGGAGCAGTTTTTCTCTTTTTATGGGTTCCGTTGCGTATTTTCCTTTTTGCCCCAGCACTTTGCCTAATTTCGGGGGGCCGACCGGGCCTACGACAGAAACAGAGACAGAAACAGAGACAGAGACGTCAAGGACCAAAAAGACATTTCAAATTTTGATCACGTTACGTTTTTTAATTGTTCCCCTGCGGCGCGCTCATTAAAAACGCCCCACCCCCGCCCCCGCACCCCCCCGCACCACCCGCACATTCCATGGCCCCGCACTCGTAATTGAGACCTCGAGAGTTCTAGCTTTTCTCCGGCAAAAAAAGAAAGATTCTTCCATCTTCGTGTTGCCAGTGTTTCCTCATTTAAATTGAGCAGAAAATATTTTAAAGTTTTATTGACTTTCTCCTCGATTTCAAGGCATTTCTCATGAGGAGATTTTTACGACAAATGCTTATCTTCTCAGACCCCCCGACCCCCAGACTCCCCCCCGACCACCAGCTGCCATTCCCCCGGAGCTCCTTGAGTTTCGGGTTGCCACGTCAGCTACTCGGAAATTAGCTTGCAGCAATTTAAATGTTGTAAAAAAATATAAATAACATGACGAAAGACGAAAGACGACACCCGAGAACCCAGAAAAACCCCAACACTCAACAGAAACAAGCTTTATGGCATTTGGCCTCGGGTTATTTGCCGAATTAAACTCAAGACGATTAAGCTGTTTGAGGCCCTGCGTCAGGACCAGAACCAGGAACGGGTCCGGGTCCGGGCATCTAATTATCCTTATTCGAATGGCCTATTAACCGGGATGAGTCGCTTTTAGCGCCCACATAAGCCCATTAGCCCAACACGACCCATAAAAGTCCGTATCGTGAAGGATCTTCCTCCTCATTGCTCATATTTTTAGATGCCAGTCGTTGATTGCTGATACCAATTTGATATTAATTTGTCAACTTTATTTAAGCATGGGCCCCCAGTTCCAGTTTCAGACAATTTTCCAAGTATGACATCAATGATTGCTCGCAAAACTCCGGGTACTTGCCGTTATTCGAACCATTTCAAAGGATCTTTTATTGAGATATAATTGGGTTGTATTATTTGGTGAAATACTAGGGTTCCTGGAATACTAGGGTTTTCCGCTGGCATTCCTTGAGACTTCCTTAAAGTTTCGCTCTGGAACTGAAACCGCCTAATCCATAATCGATAGGGGAAACATCTGTTCCGTGTTCCCAGCCCCCAACTAGATATCTCATTAAAGTCCCCACCTGCACCGCACTGCTAATTAGCCATTTGCATATCAACTGGGGGGGCGCCACAGATGTCCGGGGCCATAACATCAAAGCCAAGTCTCCGCCGGACGACAAATCGAGTCCAAGAGTTATGCACTATGCACGTGACTGGGCCTCCACTGACTCCCACTTAGAGTGGAGTGGAGTGGAGTCGAGTGGAGTCGAGTGGAGTCGAGTGGAGTGTCCAGGGGCACGGGCACGGGCACGGACACGGACACGGAAGCGATTTATTAGATTTTCATTAAACAAACAAAGCGTCCAGCGCATTTAATTGCTTAATTTATTAATAAACAAGGACGGAGAGCGGTAGAGCGGGAGAGCGGTGGGGCGGGATCTAGAGCAGCTGCTGCCATCGGTAAGAGGAGGAAGGGGGGCAAGGGTGGGGCGGGGGGGAGGGGAATACCGACTCAAATTAGTTTTTCATCACGAAAATTATGCCGAAGACGGAACGTCAATTTGGCACGCCCCAAAACGAGATTCCGCCCAACACGAATACAAAGCCAACAAAATACGTACAATAATGAGGCAACGCAGCCAGGGGAGGGGGCCGAAAAGGGGGAGGGGGGGCAAGGCAAGTCCTTTGGGTAAATTAACACTCTTTGATTAGCCTCTCCCCCCACCCCCACCGCCCACAACATTGCCTCGTGCCTGGTCCCGAAAAAACAAAAACGCTCTTATTACGTATACGCCATGTTGGCAGTCAATCAATGGACACTTGAGCACCGCCTCGAAGCCCGCCCCTCGGCCCCCCCCGGCTCCCACTCAAGTCCCTGGCTGCCGTCAACCCGGATGCTGGCTTATGCCTCCTCCATTGTTGCTGTATGCTCACCCCCCTCCCATCTCCATCTCCGCCGCTCCACCATCGTCCTGGTGCGCCTCTGTGTGTTGTCAGGCCCAGGCGGAAAGTTACGCAATTTTTGCTTATTATTTTCATAATCAATATTCAATTTAGACGAAACACTTGCCAGTCAACGTGGAAGCTGTTTTCCTCCTCATATTTCCTCCTGCTGCTGCTGCTGCTGCTGTCGAAATGGCTTCAAAGGATGTGCTCGTACTCGGGGATGGATGGCTGGCTGGCTGGCTGGCTGAAGGGAGGGATTGCTGTGTGTGTGTGCCGCACAGTGTGGCAAGTTTCAGTGTTATTCTCCCTCGAATTCAGACCTATTCTAATACGATCTTGGCCCACAAAAGGAGTTTTGGGAATCCCCTTTCTTCCGCATTGAAATGGAGTTTAGGGCTGGGGTTAGCCCCAAACATTTCCATGTGCCAGTCGTTGCCCAGTGTGCCGGCTTAGAGCAGTTTGCGCAAATTTCCCTGGAGGCAGGCACTGGCAGAGGCCGACCGACCGACCGACCGACTGACTGACTGACAGACGGAGGCGGCAACATTTTGCATTGAACTTATAATTAAACATGGATAACGTGGAAAATGTGGCAAATGTGGCAGCAACACAGCAGTAGGGTGGCAGGGACGAGATCAAATTGAAAAAGTTACTTTGCATTCGATTGAAGTGGCAGCACGCATAATCGGGCGGCCATCAAGGGGCGGGGGCGGGGGCGGCGGCGGGGATCATTTCATTTGCTGGATCAACAGCTCGAGGCATATATCCTGCAATGCTGTGTGCGTAATATTTTTCTCATTTACACTTGGTTGCATGCCCAGTCCCGGTGGCAAGTCCTGGCCCAAGTAATTGACCAATATGTACAAGGACCATGGCAACAACAGCCCCCAACGGAGTGCTTTCATCACTGGAGCTTATGAAACTTTTGATTGGCAGGACTGCTCGGACTCCTCGGACTCCTCGGACTGGCGACGGCCGAGCGTCAAATGAATGAAATGCGAGTGCCCGAGAGTTAACTAGTTTCAGATACACAAGGACCCATAAACACACAGATACAGATACAGATACAGTTGCGGATGCGGAATGGGAATACGAAGCGACATTCATTAGCATTAATAAACATTTTGTATGCTGGCCCTTTGGCTCCTGGGAACACCCCCCCATGCAGGCTCCAGATTATGGCAATCATTCGCCATCGAAGTTTTCACCAAGTGAGGCTGCGAAATGAATGAAATTGTATCAAGCAAGTTGATTAGAAATGCCCGAAGGCACACAGAGAGACACCAGCTGACAGGGCAGGCCCCACACCCGAGCACTGGAGAGTCCACTTGGCGGTTGTCAAGGATAGTTTTGGCATTAATTGAAATCAACTGGCCCCTGGAAAAGAGTCTGTAAAACTATCAGACTATTTGTCAGAGGGAAACCCCTTTGCCCCCGTCGTGTCAGCACTTTGAACAGATGATTCTGTTGTTCTGTTGACTCTGCCACAGCTATGATAAGTGGCGGCCGGCCGAAGGCCATGCATCAGTGGCATGGCTGTGCCCTGTGTAAATTACTTTCAGTGTTAATGAATGCTTAGACCAGCAACTTCCTTGGGACTTTACCTATACCTATACCTACTCGTAAAAACAATGGCATAAATCTCAGAGAGATGGGGCCGCCCCCCCGCCATCGCCATCGCCATCGCCATCGCTGAGCTTGTTTTTCGATAAATTTCGGGAAATGGCCCCCGAAAGCAAATTCAACACCCGAGCACAAGTGTAATTAATATTTCAGAGCCCAACATTTATCAACGGAAAAAACTAACCAAAATTTTTGGAAAGTTGCCTGCAGAAGGCAGGCCCCAAACAATTAATGGCACACTCTAACTTTTGAGGCGTCCCCTCCAAGCCCCACAAAGCAAAACAATAAAAGCCAACTCCAGCTTCAGCTCCAGCTCCAAGTCAAAGTCCAAGTCGAAGAGTCGAAGAGTTGGAGTTGGGGGGTGGGGGGGAGGCAGAGATGACTTGGGGGAATTCGTAAACGGAGGCGTTGGCCAGAGCTGCCCGTCGAACCGATAGACAATCGCGGCTCACCGCAAAACACGGTAGCTGCTACACCCCGTTCCCCCCCCGTTCCCCCCCCCCCCACCCGGACAGAGTGCATCCATATGTAAAGAGCTGTGGACCAGATTGTGGACCGGGACCGCGACCGGGGCAGGGCCGGGCCCATCGAAGCCAGCTGTGATTAGTGCAGCAATCATAAATTGACCAAAGGGTGAGGCTCTCGGCTCTCGGCTCTTGGCTCGCCTGTGGTTGCCCCGATATTAAGTTCACTTTTCGAGTGATTTACGAGCAAAGGTTTCTGGGATGAGATGTGCCCTACACTCGGCTCGTTGGGGGGGTTCAGTTTTACGACTGGCCGAAGGATATACCATCCAAAGTATCACTCGGTGTCACTGTCGGCGAACAGGGCCAGGAAATTGCCAGAAGGGACCTATGCTGTATGTGCCGAGGTGCTCGAGAAACCTTCTTAGAGAGAAGAACCCCTAAGAGTTGATAATTTGTTGGGCAATCCCTTCGGCAGGCCAGCAGCCAAGCAGCTCAACCTGCAGTAAATAACCCAACCAGTGTTCCTGCCTCTACCTCTACCCCTGCCTCTGCCTCTATTTCTACCTTCTACCCTAACCAGCCATCAATAAAACTCACGGGGCCCCGCAATTATAGCTGGGACCGACCGAGCAAGCACCACAATAACCAATAACACATCAGTTTCATTTTAGTCAGTTGGTCATTTATCTGCCTCTTGGCTCTTGCCTCTGCCTCTTGCCACTGCCTCTCGAAGAGTCTGAGAGGGTCTGATTCTTGGTCTTTGCTTTGTCCGTGGTCCGTGGTCCGGTGTCTGTCTACAGTCTCCTCTCCTGCCATCGCGGCTCTGTCTGTGGGTCTCGTGCGGTGTACGTACGTACTCTCGTATATCTTTAATGGCATATTCATCAGTCATTCGTGATAAAATCGGTGAGCGCACACACACTCTCTGTCTCTGTCTCTGTCTCTGAATCTTAGTCGGACTCGGACTCGGACTCTGAATCTGAATCTGAGTCTGTGGCTGAGTCTGGGTCTGGGCTTTTGTCTGGCTTTATATTCGTAGTCGTATTCGTATTCGTCTTCACCTTCGACTGGCTGCCAGAGACGCAGAGTCATTTAGTTAAGTGGCAGTTGATTGGAACCAGTCGGAGTCATCATCAGAGCATCAGAGCATCCACATCCACATCCACCACAAGCTGTGTCCCATTTAAATCTTTTGCTTTATGTGTATCTGTATCTGTATCTGTATCTGCCTACGGATTTGGTTTTAGCATAATAATTTCTGGTCGAGCGGTCGACCGGTCGAGGCTTAACTCCCATTTACTTCCTATCGATGATACCCTCACCCTCTCACCCCTCACCCTCTCACCCTCACCCGTTCCCCCCGTCTTGGCCGCTGTTGTTGCCCAAATTGCTGTCATTAATGAGTTACAGATATTACACTTTTATAGCCGACAGACACGCTTATCCACTCTAATCGTGTTTGGCTGTCGCTCCGCCGTTGTCTTGTCTATTGATTCGTGGGCCCCAACCACAGCACAGCACCGTCTCTTGTCTGTTGGCTCTTTCTTCTGGCCAACATCCAACCTACCAGCCTTCTCCTCCCCCCCTCTCCACGTAGCCACTTCTCTTGGCTACTGTTTGTTAATGATGACTTTTGTTGCTGGTGTTGTTGCAGCTATTGTTAAATGCCTTGCAGCAATGTCTTCGTCATCGGCTTGGCCCCTGCACAGTGGTACACGAAATCAAGCCATCATAAAAGAAAGGAAAATACATGCTCTTCGACCATGAGGATCCACTGTGCAATGCGTTACCCTTCGTCATCGCCCATCATCGTCATCATCTTCGTCACTCGTCATCGAAATCGAACTCAAGAAAAACGTCGGTGCTAGAGCTGGAGATGGGGCTGGAGATGGGGCTGAAGATGGGGCTCTGGCTCTGGCTCTGGCTGTGGCTCTCCAGTCGCCAAGTCTTTAGCTCTTCAATCGATTTCGTGGCTACCGTTTTTTTTTCATTTTTTTTTTTTTTTTTTTTTTCTTTTCCTTTCTAGTTCATCCAATTTTGAGTTTCGTTGTGCTGCTGCCTGGGGCCCTGTCCGTGCTGGCTGGTCTTCTAATAGGCTTCTACTGTTGCGCTCTCCCCTCCGCTCCCCACTGCTCCCCACCGCTCCCCACCGCTCTGCTGTGTCCGCGTCCGTGTTCTGTTGTTTTTCTCGGGTCGTCTGACTTTCTGCCTGATTGATTTTCAGCTTATGGATCTAGTTACGTACATTGGTTCTGTTCTTAGTCGGTTCGCGCATTATCTACATTGTTGCTCTCTGGCTGGAGCCAGAGCCAGAGCCAGAGCCAGAGCCAGAGCTGGTACTGGTGCTGGAGCCGAAGCCGGACCCGTTGTCTTGGCTGATTCCTTTAAATTACTTTAATTGATGGCCTGCAATTGCCCGATGCAGAGGAGCAGAGCGGAGCGGAGTGGAGCGGGGGGGGCAGGTCCGAACCCCAGGCTGAATGGTTTCTTTTCATCGCACTCTGATCACAATCTGTCGTGCATGAAATCGGTCTCCTCCTCCCATAGACCGTCGCTGCGGAGACCAGAGACCGGAGACCAGAGATCTGGTTGTGCTCCACTTTCGAGCAACGATCTAACACATTTTCCAATCTCCAATAGAGCGCATTTTTTGGGTTCAAACCGATTAAGTGATCTTGTCTACTTGACTGAGTTTTGATTTTGATTCTGATTCCTCCATCTCCCACTCCTCGTCTCTATCGCTCTCCCCGATTTTCAGCGCTTGAATTGACACGAGCAAAGCCAAGAATTATCATCGGATCGTATCGTATTGGATCGTATCGGATCGATTCGTAGCCCCCATTTGGGGCACAGCAATTTGAAGAAATATCTCTCGAGTGCTGCGGCAGGTTGGGGCTGGAAGCTCAAGTTTTGAGCCCCAAAGATAGGGAAATACTTTGGCCATCTGTTGGAACCAAAGAGCCAGAGAGTGGCGCAACCCTTCTATCATCTTCTATTGTTTCTCCACGGAACAAAAACCATGTGTGTACTTCCTTCAGAGCACTTTTCCAGCTCATTAAGCCCGGTGACTGAAGTCATCGCTCAGGACTCCCCTCGGATGACGACGCCTCATCTCAGCGAGCAGCTGTCAATGGAAGGGAATGGCATCCAGAGCCTGGTCAATGGTAGGCATATTGTGGTCGTAAATCAGGGCCCCACTCTGACACCTTTTTGTCCACCGGCAAATGCGTCGACAAGTCGACAAGGCATCGCAAAAGTTAATAACATGATGCCAGGGGGCAGGGACACGGGGACGGGGACACAGGGGCAGGGCCACTTCTAATTTGTGCCAATGAAAGGGATAATAAAACTGGAAATGAAACTGGAATTGGAAGTGGAAGTGGAAGCAGGGAGCAGGGAGCAGGGAGCGGAGCAGCAACTGTACCCAGGGTACAGGGCATACAAAACGCCGAGCAAGGACAAAGGCGAGGCGTAGAAGCGACAGGCAGGCAGGCAGGCAGGCAGGCAGGCAGTGCGCATATTGAAACCGGAAATAGTCGAACCAAGTGCCAGGCAACCGACTGACGCACTGACACACATTTCGCAAACAAAGGACAAAGGACCAAGGGGGGCACAGGGGCACAGGGGCACAGGGACACAGGGAACACATGACCGAAAAAAGGGCAGAAAAAGCAGTCGGGAATGGGAATGCGGAGTGCGGAGTGCGGAGCGCATAAAAAAAAAGGGAATTGAGCAAAATAAAAAAGCTCGAGTAAAATGCTTTTGTCCAGGCGGGCAGGAACAAAGCCTAACTAACCGCCTGTGGCGGGAACAACCACCCTTAATGGCGGAAGGACATGCAGGACAAGCCCAAGACCAGGCAAAAGCCCGCCTGGCAACAGAGAGCCACTGACAGGAACGGCACAGAACGGCTGCTGCAAATACATCTCTATCTCCCTGTCTCACTCACACAAAGGACACACCGATGGACACTGGAGAGCGGGGAACGGTGAGCGGAACTGGCAAGAAGAGATCATAATAATGTGAGACCTTGTCTTGAGACCAAGGATGCCCGCAAAAGATACCTGCCACATCCCCTATCTTAATGCCCATCCCTCCGCCCTGCCTCCGTGCCTCCTTGCCTCCTTGCCTCTGGCCTGAAAACCGGAATGCGACAGGCGATTGCATCATAAATTCTGTGATCCGTTGCGGACCCTGGAAGTGAATCATCCGCCTGGCAACGACCAGGGTCCAGCGACAGCGGCCCTTTTTTTTTTTTTTTTTAATGCAAAGGAATGCCAAAGGAGAATAAATAAAAATTAACTTATTTGCATATTATTCAGTGAGCGGGTGCGAAAGGATTCGCCACTGAAAGGATACTTAAAAGCGGACAAAGCAAATGCGACCAATGCCGGAGCCGGTGCCGGTGCCGGTCCAGTGGCCCAAAGGTAAAGATTTTCCAGTTTCCCTGGAATTTTCGAACAAAAAAACAACAATTGAAATATGATTTTTGGGTAGTAGAACCTCCATACCATACGATACCCTCTGGGATGATAGTAAATCTGTCTTTACCGAAGATCACAAGACACCCAAAGCATACCCTGGCCCCTGGTCGGCTCCTGGGACGTGGCCACAGATGGTTGTATGGGTTGGTGGGGAATCAAATGGGAAGGAAAAAGGCTGCTCTGCTTTGCTCTGCTCTGCTCTGCTTTTGTGTTTGTGTGTGTGGTGGCGTGATGAAGTGATGGACATGTATGGACACATGCAGCGTTATGTTTAGCATACACAATCCATCCCGGTGGCATGGGGCAAGAATCGTCGTATGTAAATACGAGTAGGGCCGTGTGGGGGGGGGGGGGCCCCGGGCAAGTCCTTGCGCTTTTAATCATAAATAACAAAGGACACATGGCGGGCTCTCGCAGTGCACTCGGCTTTCAAGCTTTATCCCAACAAAAGCCTCCCCCCTCCCCCCGTCAGAGCCCGCACTCGTACTCCTCGTGGTGTCTGTGTGTGTGCGCCTGTTGATAATCCTCCGACCACTGACCGAAGGACCCCCCCCCCCCCACACCAAACGCCCAACCACAGCAGCACCCCCCAAGCTCTGTCAGGCGCTTTTCATTTCCGCCTCATGGACGCCAAACATGCCACTGTCTCTCCCTCTCTCTCGCTCTGGCACTGTCTCTCCCTCTCTCTCTCTCTCTCTGGCACTGTCTCTCCTTCTCACTCTCTCTGCCACTGTCTCTCCCCCTCTCACTCTCTGCTCGATAGGCTGACCCTAGAACGTTGCTAGTTGTGTCCAGGGTCTCCATGTCCGTATCCGAGTCTATGGCTCTGCCTTTGCCTCTGCCCTTTCCCCCCCCGCCCCCCTGACGTGGCAAGCGGAACCAAAGCACTGCGCAGTTGTTGCCCCTGTCCGTCTTTATCGTCTCTATGTGTGTGTGTGTGTGTGTGTGTGTGCAGAATTTTGATATTAATAGCTTTGGACAGTTTTATAAACGCCTTTCGGGGTTAACATGCTCAAGTGGTATTCATATTTTCCACTGACCGACCTGTCACTATGGTGTGTGTCAGCCCCCTGCCCCTGCCACCGCCCCAGACCCCTGCGAAATGTGAAAATAAAACGAAAACGCCAGCCCCCCCCCTGTGAGGGGGTGGTGGGACGAGGTCTGGGCTGCTACGGCTGAACTGGCGGCAGTTCAATGCACAGTTTATTGATCAGCGACTGTGGATTGTGGATTGTGGATGGGCATATCGATCGATGGCAGTCGATCCTATTCCGAGCTGGAGCTGGACGAGGAGTCCTTCAGGGGCCGGCCATCGACGGCCGCTAGCCCGCAGCCGAGGAGCACTCCAATCAGCAAAAGATTCAGATATTTCATGATGCGTTGCGTTGTCGGCATCCACGGATCTCGATCGGTATTGAGGGGCCTTATACGTTGCATTTTGCCCCAAAGCCACCATGGCCAAGGGAATTCGTTCGGGAACCAATTGTAGATTTCACACAAACGTTCTTCAATTTTATTGCAATTTTCAGCCTTGTTTTTGTACCGCTGGAAGAGGTCAGGAGATCCCAGTCCTTGGGCGGTAGTTTCCCTGTGTTGTTACCGGACACCGCCGGACGCCTCCCGATAGCGATCTGCCGCAACATATGTATCTTCTCAGACCTCGCCAGCAGATGAAGCACTCCCCGTCTCGCTGTGCAGTTTCAACCCCTCTGTTCGGATTTGATTCAATCCAAACCTAGATTACAAGGACACCCCGCCCCGAGGAGGGTTGCCCGGCCCACGGGGTGGTTGAAGACGCCGCACAGCCAAAGACAAAAACGCAGTTTTTCCTATTGCGTCGCAGCCAGAAGTTTCCTTTGGAAATTCAAGTGGAAGTGGAGTTGGAATTGGAGTTGGAGCTGGAGTTCGAGATGGCAAAGGAAAAGTTGACGGTGGCACGGGGTGGGAAAACTGCAAGCTCTACAAGCGGCACAGTCGGGTGGTTACGGTTGCGTCCGTGTTCGCTTCCTGCTTCCTTGCTTCCTTGCTGCCTTGCGCGAGTCCTGCGCAGCATAAATTACGCATTTCACTTTGGGCGTCCCTTGTTTTTCGTATGCCCAGTACCCAGTAATGGCAGAGGACCAGGGTATGCCCTTCAGGGCCCTTCGAGAAGCCCTGATATTGAGGGTCTTACACAGATTTCATTTTTTATAGCACGATTTAAATATTTTCCATATTTATATGTAATATTTTCCAATTTATAATCAATATATTTACCATAAATTTCATAGATTATGTAGCTATTTTTTAAGTGCTTAAATTTATGCTTAAAACAAAGTTTTTGTTTTAAATTAAAGTGGGGACTCCCCCTTTCTCTTTCCCTTTCTCTTTCCCCTCGCTTAAATCTTAGCATTGTGGGGTATCCTCTGGGTCGAGGCACTGCTCCTCCTCCTTTCTCGTAGTGAGTTTTTTGCCCGGCTTCTGTTTGCTCGACGCTCTGCGACGCAGTTTGCTTTGTTGCTTATGATTTATGTGCCGCGTGTAGCGATGACACACACACACACACATGCACACACACACACATGCACGCAAGCAAAGAGGACGCTTCACGCCGGAGGTACAGGCCCGCACAGTAGTAGAGTGGGGCTGCAACTTCGCCGGTGTCCGCCTGCCCGCCTGCCTGCCCGCCTGCCTGCCCGCCTGCCTGCCCGCCTGCCTGCCCCATCCGCTCGAGAATTACACGCAAATTGCACGCAACACGCGAATCGCATGGAAATGACGCGGGAGCGCCACTCGTGCGTGGAGTGCGCGCCTGCATGTGCGATATTTATGTCACAGGGCCCCATGTCCGGAGTCCGGATTCGGGCAGGACTCCAGAGGCCCGAGTCCAACTCCACTCCACTCCGCTCCCCTACGCGGGCATTAAGTCATGCGTCATCCTTGGCGGGGACATGCGTGTAAGCCGGTTATCGCCAGCCTGCCTGACTGCCTCCTGGCTCCTCGTGGCTCCTGCCTGTCAGGACCAGGGGACACTTTAAATATCTTTATGCATACCATAAATACGTTCTTAAATGCTAATCCTTAAATGCCGGCCACCAGAGGCCCGGCCTCTTCTCCTTCTGCTCCTTCGCTGAGTGGCCAAAGTGCGTCATGGATATGAATCAGCCCCGGGGGCTAGGTCTACGTCTACGTAGGACCCAACCATGGGGTCATTCCAGGAAATGTTGCGCCACAGATCCAGTCAAGTGTGGCAGGATATTTCGAAGGATATATAAAGAGTGGCATTTGAAGGCATAGATGGGGATTGATAGGCTTATAGGCTGGGTCTCGGCTGATCAGCTCAGCTTCTTAGAGAGTGAGCGAGAAGAAAAAACCGAAATTTCCGTCTATGACACAAGAAAAGCAATGATATCTGCCTCGTTCTGTAGGTTTGGGGCAAGCGTTTTGATTCGATAGGAAAATAAGTCCATAGTTTACATAAAAACAGGCCAATCGATTCAACGAGGACTCAGGAGGACTCTGTTTGTGGGAAAGTCCATGTATTATGCATGCAGTAGATGAAAGAGGTTTCTCTTTTCGTTTTGTCATGTCTGTCGGACATTTAATTTAAGCCCCATTCCACGGCCCTGACAAGAGTCCAATTCATTAGCCCTTCGATTCCAAACTGTGGCTTCGCATTGGAAGTGATTTGTTAAAACAAAATCTGTGTTAAAATGCTTTTCTTGTCCTCCTAATTGGGCAAGTAGGGGGGTGGGGGAGGGGGAATCGGTGAAACTAGTTTTACATGGCACATGGCCGGGCAGACAAGATGGCCATTATGTTTTCGGTGATTGCCTAGATTATCGGCTCCAGAAAAAGAGGCTTTGAATACGGAGGGATCCCCGTCGATTGCCCTAGGCCCTAGGGTTTGCCACTCCTCGGTCCGTCGTTAAAGTATCTTAAAGTCCTGTCCGTCCTAGCAACGGCAGGAGCATCAGCTGGCTGAATTTTTGTTTAATATTTGCTCTTTTTTTGTTGCTGTTGGGCATTGTTTTGACAACTTTATGGGGAGGAAACAAAAAAAACATTTAATATATGGCCCAGAGCGTGGCCGCAACTCACTTTTTAATCACTTTTCATGAGCTTTTAATTACACACTCCCCTCTGTGGGTAGGTGTGTGTGTGTGTGTGTGTTTTTGGGAATGAAATTTATGAAAAACCAAACGCATAAAATGCTTAACAAGCTTTTCCAGGGACCCCGACCACACAATGGGACGTGGATGGCAGCCAGGCAGGACACACACAAGAATGAAAGAATATATGTGTATAAATAAAATAAAAATATACCTCCCCCGAACCCCCGTCACCCCGCCACCCCGCCACCCCGCAACCCCCCTCCTCATTTCCGTTATAATAATGTGTGAAAGGATATTAATTATGAAACAAGCGAACGGCAGGAAGCTTGGGCAATAAAAACAGCAAGCGACAGGAACACCATGCGTGACCAGAAACAACATCCCCAACATTCCCAACATCCCATCCAGAGAAAGAGAAAGAGCAAGGACAGCCATAGTCCCTGGGTGACGAGGCTCCCGATGTCCCCCTTTGAGATCGATCTTCTTCGATTTGGCTTCTCTTTGAAGGCCCAGGAATATCTTCATCAAGGGAACTTCCTCTGGGTTTCCCTAAGGAACTATACATATAAGAAAAGGAATTTATATGGAAAGATATATTTATATTCGATCGCAAAAATTCGTAATACCCTCGGCAAGGGTATGTGGCCAAACGGGAATCGTGTATATTGTATATTTTATGGGTGTTGGCCAGCCACAGGAACCGGCCAGGATGTGGGGTTAGACGAGGTGAGCTTGGGCTGAGCGCCGGAAACGGGAGCAACATGTGCAACATGTCGAACGGAAGTGTCGGCCATATTCCACACACACACACACACACACACATACAGAGTTACGCAGATACCACTACTACTACTACCTAAATAGGCCCACGTCGCACACACACAAATTATGAGACCCGGGCCAAGTAGATTTTTATGTAATGTCGGTCGGTTATTGCTTTCATTTCATACATTTATTTCATTTCATTTACCCAAACCCCAGGCCCCAGCCCCAAGCCCCAGCCCCAGCCCAAACCCCAGCCCGCCCCACAGACAAATTTCATATTTCTGTTTTCTCCATTCTGGTAAGGGTATACCCTGCCCTCCTGAAGGAAGCCAACGAATTGCTGAAGGCTCAAGTATCGGATATCGATTAAAAATCATTAAAAATTTTATAACAATAAAAAATAAATAAGTAAAAGTATAAAATTAAATGTAAATTTACATTATTGTGCAAATATTTGATTTGAATACTTTTCATGGCTTAAATAAATATATTTCGTATTTAAATGAAATAATTTCATATTTAGATTAAATATATTTCCTACAAATTTAATAAATAATAGGTATTTTAATTACATTTAATTTATTTGCATTAAATATAGACTGTATTAAAAACTATTAGGGAATTATTTAATTAAAATTAATTTAAAAAGAAATATATTTTTTTATATATTTTTTATTATATATTATATTAAATTTTTTTTTTAATAGATTTGGAACTCTACCAAAAAAATATACAAATCAATTATTATTAATATTATAAATAATTAATTATAAATTTAATTTCAAAAATATATATGACTGTATTTATTTGTATTAGATATTTAATTCCACAAAAAATAAACAAATCAATAATGGGCTCAAATTTCCCTTAAGGACACAATTTCCTGCAAGCTGAATTATTTATCCCCCATTTATCCCCACGGTTAGAACATTCCTTAGTCGTATATGGACGTGGGATGTCTCGTCTATTAATGTTGGTGGTTTTTTCTTTTTTCGTGCACTTTATGTCCTGTCAGCGGAGTCAGTCGACCAGCCAGTGTCAGTCAGTGCCGGCCCTGGGCCGTCGTCTGCCAGTGACAGGCGGCCAGTCCAGAGCTATGCGTCAGTGGATCACGTTGCTGCTCCACGTGATGATGACAGCCATGCCATGCCATGCCAAGCCAAGCCAGGCATCGAATGGCCATCCCCATTCCTATTCCCATTCCCAAACTGTGTGGCTCCTGCGTGTAATTGCCGTTGTAATGTCGCTCAACGCGAATATAATTGCTAAAATGTTGCATAAACCGACAGACGTGCCAATGGCCAAACGGTCGTATACGAACACGACCCATCCGCCGTGTCAGAGTCCGAGTCGGAGTTTGGGTCTGGGTCTGGGTCCGGGTCCGGGTACGGGTCGCGGCGGCAACGACACTTTTCCATTTGAATTTAATTTTAATTTACGCCCAACGGCCTTTCCCGCTGCCCAATGCCATTTGCCGGAAATTGGCAACGGGCTCTGCTCTGGCCAGAGAACATTCCGCATTCCGAACGTGGTTCTGTCCAGGGCATTGGTCCTTGGGCTGGGGCTTGGGCTTGGGCTTGCGATTCGAGCCTGCAGATGCGCGATGGATGGCCCTGCTGCGACCCTGCGACCAAAATTCTAGAGGGCTGCCTGTCCGCGCCGTTGAGTTAATGAGAGGAGACAGGAGACACAGGAGACACGGGAGAGACAGGAGAGAC
This sequence comes from Drosophila pseudoobscura, assembly GCF_009870125.1. Lineage (NCBI taxonomy): Eukaryota > Metazoa > Arthropoda > Insecta > Diptera > Drosophilidae > Drosophila > Drosophila pseudoobscura. The sequence goes on from NC_046683.1 coordinate 52,971,024, forward strand.
AGGAGGGGGAACAGCCGACAGACATTTTATGTGCAACCAGGCAAAATGCTTTGAGGGGAAGGAGTGAGCAGGCGGGAGTCTAATTGAAGCGGCCCCAAGCAATTAGTCGATAAATTGAGGCAACAAAAATGTCCGAGCCGGAGCGAGAGCGGGAGCGAATTATATACATTTCAGACACGTCTGAAATACGTAGACGTATGTTATGTACAAAGAAATATATAAGCTGGTAAATGCCATGAATAATCAATCTGTAGAGCGGAATGCAACTCCTTTCCCACCATCGAAGAAATGGCAATGAAAAGTCGAGCTCAACGACCAAATGGAATACTTTTGTTGGCCAAACGAAAGCCTAACTAATGAAAAACATTTCCCAAATTAATTATCAAACGAATAGCTCCGAATTTTCCATCACAAATTGATACGATAGAATCGATCGGCTTAATCATCCGCCAGAGTGTCTGGCTGTCTGGCTGTGGGGCTGTCTGGGCGTATGAGTTATTTTCCGCTGGCCTGGCCAAGATCGTGCTGCCATTAATCGCCCAGAGAATTAACACAGAAATATACATAAATAAAACAAAGGTGGTGCATGGCGGTGGGGGGGGGCCTGGAATGACGTTAAACGCAGAACTGGAAACGCCGACGATTTGATGAAAATTATTTTCCAAATTTGGCAAAACTATTAACCACGCTACGTTAATTTCATTAGCAAGTCTAAGTCTGTCTTTCTTGTTTCGTTGACCGTGTTTCTCGTATACACTCAAGCCATTAAACGCGCTAATTAGTTGGTCAATTAGCGTATGCTTACCGCCGTATTGTTTTTGGCTCTTTGTTTTCTCTCTCTCTCTGGGGCTCCCCCCCCTCGGGGCTCCTGCCGACCGCCGACCGCCGACAGCCAACAGCCGACGTCAGTCGGTTCGATCGCCCAACTGTCGCCACATTAATAAATCAGTTTAAATTAATTCAGTTGACAGCTTTTAGTCAATATTGTTGATAAATTATTATATTTTGTGTGTAGTTTTGTTGGTTTCTACGCAGCTGTTGTCGAGCGCGGGCCCCAGAGACTGGTCCGCCTTTAAGGATGGGCCCGTGAAAATGTAGGAATGATGGGGTTTTCCAGCCCATTGAAGACTGGTTAACTCTCAAGGGGGGATCGGTTTCAGGCACGTTGTGGCCTCTGTTCGATCTGCTGGCCTGACAGAAAGCCAATACCCCTTTGTGGCTGGAACCTAGGAAGGAATCTTTCAGGGCCTAAAACTAAAGACCTGCATGAATGGTGGTGCCACGGATTCTTGTAGCCAAGTGCCATGACAAATGTGTTGTTTATTTGTGAATATACGATCGGAAATCAATCTTTGATTGCCCGTAAGTGCCATTTTTGCATGCCACCTGCCCTTGGTGTATGTGTGTGTGTATGTGTGTGTGTGTGAGAAATGTTTCTTGTTTACAACTCCTCGCTCTTCTGCACATCCGACCAGAACTTGGGCCAGGACATTTGTGGAGGAATCTCGTCGTCATCCCCCTGCGAGCTCTGGGCCTGCTCCGTCTGGGCATTCTCGAACTCCGCCAACTTTTGGAGGCGGACCTCCATGCGGCGCTCCAGCTCCTCGGTGCTGCTCGGCGTGCGGCTGATGTGCACAGACGCCTCCGATGAGGCCTCGCGCTCCTGAACGCTCCGGACACTGGCCGCGTACTCCGAGGAGCTCTCGTCGGCGTCGCTGCCCGAATGGAGGCTCCAGGTGCCGTCTAGGCCACTGACCACATGGCGATTGCATCGCTCATCGCCAGCAGCACCCGGATCCTGGCACACACTGATGCTCAGGCGGCGACCGCGGCACAGCAGTTGGTCCTTCTTGAGCAGCTCCATCAGGTCGTCGCGCGTCGCCAGCTCCACATGCGCCTTTCTCTGCTGGCTCCCGCCCTTGCCCAGCCGCAACAGGCTGATGGAGCGAATCGAGTGCTGGACAAACAGCACGAGCAGCTCCCGCACGCTGGTCTCCATCGGCAGATTGGCGACCAGGGCCACGAACGGCGGCTGGTCGGGTGCCTCCACCGAACGGGCACCGAGCGACTTCTGTGGCGCCTTGGATTTGGGCTTCATCTTGCGGGTTGGACGCTCCCCATCGTCGGCGTCGGCGTCCGTGTCACCGATCCTCAGCCTCGTGACACTCAGCATATCCTCCAGACTGCGCTCCGTTTCGCTGCCAGTGCTGGAGACGGGGCCACGACGGGGCTGCTTCGATTTTTTACGATTCTGAGTCTTGGACATTGTTTTGCTGTTGGGGAATATATACTGAATGTATACTTTGAAGTGTTTCCCAGGGTTGGCAGATCTCTGACATACACAAACGTACACACAGAAACCTACTCGAATCAGCAGCCAGCCACTTGGCAGTACTCTCAGACGAATATTGCCAAGCAGCCTCAGCCTCATTGCCCAACACACGCTGCCTCCTCTGGGGTCCGTTCGCGCAGCACCTGCCTCAGATAGATATCGACCAAGCAAATGCCAAGGTTCATGGATGGATCGAACGACAGCTCTTGGAGCTTGGGGGCCAGAGCTAGAGCGGGAGCTGGGTGCTGGGTGCTGCTGCTGGGACTGGAAAATATCAAAGGTTCAGCAAACAAATGGCATGGCATGGCACGGATTGTGTCTGTTTGCCGATTGCCGATTGCCGTGGGTCCACCGAGTCGGAGGGGGGGAGTTCCACATTAGGCAATCGACCGCGCGGCGGCCAGTGCGGCGGCTACACCCATATTCCGTGGAAAAATTGGGTGCGTTGGCCAAACACACATAGCATAGGGTAGGAGGAGGGGTAGGGGTAGGGGTAGGGGTAGGGGGTGGCTGCCAAAGCCAAAAGCTGATAAAAATCATAAGCCGACGACGAGAGCTGCCCGAGCTGCAGTTGGAGCTGCGGGCCGGGCCGGGCCAGGCCTCATAGAGTACGTGTCTGGGAGCAGGCATTAGGAGCAGAGAGACAGACAGGCTGAAATATTAGGCCAATTATATTTCAAAAATTTACATGTTCCCTGCCTGGCTGCCTGCCTGCCCTGACGATGTTGATGATGGCTGAGAGCCCCAGTCCCTGCCCCTGCCCCAGCTCCAGCTCCAGCTCCGGCCAGAACCGCAGCAGAACCCTCGGTGGAGTGCACACACCTTGGCAGCGGCGTCAAGTGCCCTCCGCCTCCACTCGTGCGGAGATCTTGATGCTGTTGGTGCTCCGGTGCTCCGGTGGGTCTCGCCCTGGAACGTGCATAGGCATAAGCGATATGAGGAGCCCTGCCCCCGTCTGTCTCTTCTGGCCTCTTCTGGCCGTGTTCCTATTGCCGGCCCTCAGATACGTATCTGTATCTGTGCAGTGTAGTGCCTTGAGCCACACGAAAATTTCCTTTTCTTTTTGGTTAATTTTCGTTGGAAAACTCTCTGAATGAAAGCGGGCAGAGAGTGGTGTGTGTGTGTGTGTGTGTGTGCAGCGAACATAATTAATTTCGAGGATTAAGCATCAGATTTTTGCGATAGCGACGTGTCCCACAATTCTCGTATCGAGGGACCAGGAGGGGAACACGTACGTTCCGACGGTATCTGGGACCCCATCTCGATGTCTCCGTCCCGCTTGGGTAGCCTGCCTCGCCCCGGGGGCGTACGTTTCCATTTTTCCCTCGTATTCTCTTTGTGGGTCAATGGAGGCAGGCCCAGCCATCGAGATTCATAATTGGATACCCAGGCATGGCTACGGCATGGCTATGGCCATAGCCAGGCATTAGGTGTGAACAACTTCAATCGGACTTGCATACAAATTGCAGAACGTAGATTGCCCGAGGCTCCAGTACGCCCCATTTGAAATGGGCATCAACGGGCATGCAGAGCGCTGCAGACTTGTCCATAACGACGGAATCTTTCGGAATCAACAGAGGTTTTATTGCATGGCAAAGAGTCTGGTAATCCACCGATCAGCTGTTCGACCAGTGCTGCCCATTTGGGCGTTACAGTGCTGCCCACCGGCTCTGGATTTAGCCCTCTGATTTCTGTATTGTTTACCCACCAATCAGAATTATTAAAGCAACACCCCCCGTAATTATAATACCAAATCAGGCACTTCTTTCGCCTGTAATTCGGGACAAGCCTCGACAACTCCAAGCCCGAATGCAGAGCACACACACACACACACACTCCCAGGGTGTTCCACATGAGATCCCCAATAATTTGTCGGCAATTGACAGGGCGGCTGGTAGGCTGGTAGGCCGGTGGGCTGGTGGGCTGGAAGGCTGGTAGGGGGCGGGGCGGTTACAAACTGAAAACCGTCATCAGGTAAATGCAATTAGCCCCGGGAGGACTTGATTGATGTATTTCGAATGAGCTGCGCTAGGAAAACTAATTAGCTTTAAATTATGTAGGCAGCCCAGCCCCACAACTGGAGCCCGCCACGCCCCACAAAAATATTTGTCAATCAAGCAATTTCCAGCCAAGCACTTGCATTGCTCAAGTGCCTTATTAATTAATCAATTTGCCTGGCATAGAACAATTAACATTAGCATTTCTTAAGTGGAGCCGACTGCTGGAGCAGGCTAATCGGGGGGCCAACATGGGCTAAGGATCTGGGCAGATCAGCGGATAATTAACAGATTAAACACGCAGGGAAAACTGGGACACTAAGAAGACGAAAACACACTCATATTTCAAATAAATATTCGGTTTTTGGGTACAAAATACAAATAAATAAATCATTTTTAATTTACAATTTTTTAAATTCTAATATCACCCCAATAAAATATTTGTATTTATTAAAATAAAGTTAAAGTTCCAATTAAAATAAAAAAAAAATAAAATAAATTATGATTTATAGGGTTTTTTACAAAATACAATCCGAACTATAATAAAAAATACACTCAAAATAAATAAAATAAATAAAAAAGGGTTTCCTTATCTTAGAAATTTCTTTCGTTTTTTGGAAAAAAAATTAAAATTCTAGAAAAAATTCAAAATATATTTTATTCAATTTATGGGAAATATATTGTTTCTAAGTTGGAAAATATTTAATATAAATATGAAAAATATTTGTTTATATAAAATGTACTTATATAAATCATTAAATATTCATTTATATTTAATTTAAAATTAAATAATTGAAAACAATTCTATCTTTTTCTTATGCATCGAATATTACTTTCGTTCTCTGGGTGCTCTTCTCAATCGGTTCTAAAAGAGCACAAGCCATGGGATAGAGGACTTTTCTTTCAGAAGCCATCTTAAGGACTACCCCTCAGATTTGACAAATGTCCGGCCCGTAGAGCATGCCTGATAAGATGACATTTATCAATCCGAGTACTTTCACTCGCATTTTGGGGGGGATTAGAGCTGAAGCTGATCCGATCCGGTGGGATGGTAAGGGCACCGGGCAATAAAATGACTTTTCGCCACGGTTATCAATAACCAGGCATCGATATTTTATGAAAATTGATACGCCACACACACACACACACACAGGGCACACACAGGGCACACCCCCGCGGTGGTAAAAGGGAAAATAAAAATAAATAATAATATCCATTATTACAGTTTATCCCATCCCAAATAGTTTCGGCTGCTCCTGGCCGAGTCCTTCGACGTCGAGTCGATGCCACTCATAAGCGAACTAATCCGTCAAAATTTATTGCCACCGAGATCCAGGGTTTCGGGATGGGATGCGATGCGATGGGATGGGATGGGATGGTGGGCTGCCAATTGATAACGTGCGTGTGAAATTTATCAAATAAATTGAGGCCATAAATGTCAAAGATGCCCATGATTCATAGACACAGACACCGCCACAGCCACAGACAGGGGATACGTATACGCGGTGGCGGATGAGGGGGCGCGGTCTCCTTATTAGCCAGCTTCCGCCTGGCAAAAAAAGTCAAGGAGTGCCGTCCCAGAATTGGATTATCTGACAAATTTGAGTGATTTTTTTTTGCGTGTGGTTTCACTGGCTGTGGCTGTGGGCTCTCTGCCGTTGTGTTCCATTTATTAAAAAGCCATCAAAAAATTAAGCCACAAATTACGATTTGCATTCAGCATTTGGCGAAATCTCTCTGCCATTATCATTCCCCATTCCCCATTGCCCCATTCTCACTCCCACGATTACGCGTAATCAGAAAGCGTAGAGAGCCCCCGCTTCTGGCTCTGTCTCTGGCTCTGGCTATGGGTCCGGGTCTGGGTCCGGGCCTGGGTCTGGGGTTCGGGGTCTCCAGTTCCAGTTCAGTTCAGTTCAGCGTGGCCATCATTATTCAGAATTTAGTTTACTCTTTTTCCTGCTCTGCTGGAAGAGGTGAATGCTTTTTCACGCTATTATTAAATTTGGTTATTTCGCTTGATTTTTTTTTTTTTTTTTTTTTTTGCACTGACGAGGGCCGCGGCGAGGGCGTGCTTGTGTAATGACAATGCAGGGCTGGCACGCCCAGACGGAATGGACCCAACGGAGAAAAGCCACCACACTGAGCGAAACTGAGCGAATGGATTCGCTTTCAGATTCGATTCCGCTTAAGGACGTATTAATGCCTGGTCAACACGAGGCACAAACAATCGCCACATCGTCTGCGGTGCGGGGGGGCGGATACGGGGGTACGGGTTACGGGTTACACAGGCAATCGTCGGCAAAACTAAAAACCATTTCGTTTCAAAAACTTTGACATAATAAATAGCCCGGCAACGGCATTGCGACGGGGACAGACCAGGACGGACAGGGACGGACAGGGACGGACCGAGGACCGAGGACTGAGGACTGAGGACTCTTAATAAAAGTCAATTGGCAATCCCACGCCCCCCGGCCCCCGCCACACCCTCGGGTTGGGTCCTCTCCTCCTATGCGGGGCATTTGAAATTTTAATAAAAAGTCCTTTTATCGCACTTAGAAGGCCATTTAGTAAGCTAAATTATACCCGGGTATTATCTGGGCAAACGGAGGATGGAAGACCGTACACCGTAGACCGGAGTCCCCACCCCCCAGTCCTTTGTGTCGTTCCCGAAAAATCTCAATCCCAATCCCAATCCCAATCCCAATACCAGACCAAAACCCAAAATCGTAGTCAAATTGGCCATGTTAAACCGCAGAGCATTTTGGCTCCTGCTTGTTGTTGTTGCTGACCCGACTTATCTCTCAGAGCGGAGTGGAGCAGTGCGGCACCGGCAACGTAAACTTGCCACAAATTGGCCAACGATGCTGCTGCCACTGCCTCGTTGCTGCCCCTGATGATGTTGTAGTTGCTGCATAAGTCCAATTTATTTTTTTGTTGATTTTTTTTACTTCAAAGCGAAAGCAAAAAGCCAGCAAAACCAAATCGAATTAAGCTAAAATCTACATAAGCTTTTTCTCTCGGTGTGTGCAAGTGGCTGTGCGGCTGCACCGTGCCACCAGATGCCAGATGCCGAGGTGGCAAATGACTTGGGAGCATCCCATCCGATTCGATCCAGCCATGAATATTTCCATATTCTGGGTATCATATATGCTCTTGAATTTAATTTCATTTAATATTAGATCTTATGATGTAAGAATTTTATTAAAGAAAAAAAATTAATGTTTGTTAATTGATGCAACTATTTCTGTTGTTGTTCAAATAAAATTATAAATAATACAAATAAAAATTCATTTTTATGTGCAAAATTTGCACTGACCTTATTTTCATAAAAATTTGATTTATTTATCTAGTTTCATGCTCTATCCTATATTCGATCCTATATTTGAATATATAGTTTACGTTCGAACCGAATAAGACGAAGATCTCTGAGGAAATACTCGACTACTCGGAGGTATCTCGATTTCCAATGAAAATTTCATTCTAATTTTTTCCCAACATCCCAACATCATCCTCACATGGTCTCCCATGGTCCAGGAAGCAACAGGAGTTCTTTCTTTCTTTGGTAAATTTTCTAAAAGCATGAACTATGAACACCGCTGTATGTTTTGATATCGATTGGCCCCTTAAATTTATAAAAAAGATTTCAGATGCAAGATTTCCTATCACTTTTCTGCCATGTCTGGTACCACTGTGCTCTGAGCTTCCTGATTGTGCCTCTGCCTCCTCTCCGGTACCCATTTTCTGGGGCATGAATTACATTTCTCTTTGCATTCGCTTTGTTGTTGCTGTGCTGCTGCTGGTTTCCATTTTTATTTCGGTTTTTCCTCGTTTTTTTTTTTTGTTTTTTTTTTCTAAATGCTAATTTATGGGCATGTGTTGCCATTTGGTTGCCGTTGGGTAATTTTAGTGGCCACCGAAACACACACACACACACAACTTACAGGGGAGGGGTGGGGTGGGAGAGGGAATCGGGATCCCCACCGAAACAGAATTCGAAACAGGAAATGCAGCAAGCGAAATAAAAAGTGAAGTAAATTGCATATTTATGAATCTGTCAATTGTTAATACTTTTATGCATTCGGCATTCGGCATTCGGTTCGGCATTTGCCTTCCACAGAACTTCCCAAGTTGTTGCACACACGAGACCCGCCCCTTTGGCCGCCCCTCAACATATGATTCCATTACCATTTCTGCATTTCTGCATTTCGCCATTCGTTCTGCCTCTCGACTGGCATTCTTGCATGAACTGCACTGTGCCTGGTGCCCGGTGCCCGGTGCCTGGTGCCTGGCTCTGCGGTTCTCTGCCTGACTGACGGAATGACCCCTGTCCAGCCCTACACTCCGACTCCCACCCTCTGGACAGACCCACAGACAGACAAAGCAAACGCATTATAACGAAATGTTGGCAAAAACACAGCAGAAACAGCTACAGCTACCAGATAGCCAGAATGTGGGCCAGAATCGACCATGCCATACCCTCTATTTGGGGTGTCATCGAGGATTGGAGACCACTGCGGTGGGTCCAGTTCGAGCATACCCCTGTACCTCCTACCCTGTACAACAAGCAGAGGAAAACTTACACCTATTTCCTGTAGAGGTCCGTTCGTGCCTACACTGTGAGAACGGGAGAGGGGGAGAGAGAGAGCGAGAGAGAGAGGGAGCCCAAAGGTGTTGGACACTTCCCTTGTCTGTTCGCAAAGATTTCACAGAATTTGTGCCACAACTGGGCATCTGACACGACACGTTCAGACGTGTCCGCACCTGTTTAGCCGTGCTTAATCCAAGAACTGGGCTGAAGTTTTCGTTCAGTGCACGCAATAAACTTAAATCAATAAACAAAACAAAACAAAAGGAAAGAACTTCCACTGTATGTACCCCCCTTCCACCCCTCTCCCCACCACCGACCCCGACCCCGACCCGACTAGTCGGTTAGGTTCTGTTTCCCATTTCAGGTGAAGGAAGGCATTAAATAAGTCGAAAGGTATAAACACAAACGGCCAAACAAATAGGGCCTGAACGGGGGGGATGGACAGGGGGGACTGGTGGCCGGGTAAATGGTAAATGGTTTGGCATTGCTAAGGGAAATGGCAGAGACAGAGGCAACAAAAACAGTCGAAATTCCTTCACAGAACATTTATTTTCGGTTGCTTTTCGTTACACACATTGATTTCTGAGGCGGTGCTCCAAAGAGAGGTGCGGGGTAGGGGGGGGCACGGACCATGCAATAAACTTCAAAAGGTAAATTGCTGAGCATATTTTGTATCTCTTAGATACCGCAGCAAGCAACTGGCACCCGAAACTGCAGTGCAAGCAACCAGAAACGCACCAGAGAGCCAGATAGCCAGATAGCCAGAGATACAGAGACGACCCAGAGACAAAAACCAGCCACCAGGTCCGTCCAGCGAACAACAGAATCAGCCAAGAAAGGAAAAACCCCCATATGAAGATGCCAGTTTCTCTCCTTAGTTTTTATATTTATGCACGGTTGTTTTTTTTCTTCTTTTTTTTCTCTTTTCTTTGGATGTCAAAGCCACGGACCGGGACTTGGCACTCGGCAGCCCGAAACAGCTGCTGGACGTGGGTAAATATTGTTTCTCTGTTTTCTCTCCCCCACCAGCCTGGGAATCAGAATTGGATAGGTGATATATGTAGGCGATCCAATAAGATATCAGAGTTATGGCAACAGAGACGGCCAATGGCTTGCTGTTTTACTTCTTAGAGCCTTTTGGCATCCATCGATATGTGCTACAACAGATTTGTGCCAGGCAGCCTTGACAACACACAAGAACCTGCTGACTGTCCCTCCTGAACCGATCAAGATACGGCACTAGCCAAGTCCCGTCTCCAGTTTTTGTCGGATTCCATTCGAATTACGAGTGCGCGGGGGTACTGGGACTCTGTACCTCTCTTGGGATATCCTTCATCTCTGAGCGCGGCCCCGCTGTATGTTCGTGGGCAGCTAAGTCGGTCCCAGAATCCAACAACAATATATGTACACAGTCTTTGGCGAAGCGCCCTAGACGGTCCCAAGAAAGCAGAAACAAAACCCCAGAAGGTTTTTTAAAAAGGGAACTAATCAAAGGGAGTCCTATAGGAATGCACTTCAAATAAGACAAGATATAGGGGAAACAAAAGTAGCCTTAAACAGCTCTAACCTCTCTACAAAGACCCGCTATACAGAGTCGCAGCTTTTCTTATGAAACAGTCCGTATATTAAACTAAAATGACATGAACACACATGATTATTCACTTCATATCCGTAACCAACACCTGGAATGATCATTTTGCGGTAGTTACAGTTACTGCCACTGCCACTGACACTGCCACTGCCCTGGCGAGTGCCCCATTCCGCGTTTACATTGTAACTGTTGGATGTTTCGGTGCAGTTGGATCTTATCTTATCCTGCTTAAGCAAAGAAAGCCAGAAACGTGTCCTTCTCCGGCTGCTACTGTTCCGCTCGTTGACCACCCATAGGTGGGAATCCGCAATGCGGCACCGACGCGGACGCGGACGCGCTGACGGATAAACTTGGTCGTCGAGCAGGCAGCGGCAGGAGGAAGACAATCTACGACAGCAATTCATTGTGGATACTCATTAGCAGCAGGTAAACACATTTCTGGAACATTGCTTTTAATTAGTAAAACAGACGCCCGGTGTCACGGGTTCAACAAAGTAAACTAAACGGAAGGGCCACCCGGCCACCAGGCCACCACGACTATGGTCGTCCGTCCGCCTCTGGCCAGTCACCCTGTGCCTTTTTAATTGCAGGAACGTCAAAACATTTACCAAATTAACGCAATCCAAGCCCCCGACTAAATTGTTCAAGTCGAAAAAGCAACCAAAAAAAAAAAACCCCCCGAATGGAGAAAGGGAGCCACAGAACAGAACGGAGCAGAACAGAGAACAGAGCACAGAGAGAAAGCGGAAGAAAGACGCGAAAAAAAGGCTCCCCCACCGAAAAAAATTAATGCTAAATGTCCGTCAATAGATTGCAGGCACTGTCCGGGGGTGTGTGCTGACCACGAAAGAACCGAAAGGAACGGAACGGAACGGAGAACAGAGAACAGAGGTTCAGAGGTTTTATCAGATAAACCTGCTCTAATTTGTGTACACTTTAGTCCACTGAACGGGGACGAATGGTATGGTAACTGGAAGCGATAGTTCCTCCGTTCCTCCCTTCTCCCTGCTCCCCTGCTCCCCTGGTCGGGAATGCAGCAGGGGCGAAGCGAGTGGAGTGGAGTGGACGGGCGATGGAAGATGGGCCCCAGCTGGATGGGAATGGGAATGGAATACCAAATCACCCTAGTCAAGGAAATGTATTTGGTTCGTTTTTTTTTTTCTTTCTTTCTGTTTTCATTTAATTTCACTTTGAGTCGCAAATCGTTTTTCTTTTTTCGTCAGATATACATACACTTTAGACAGAGACGGTATATGGCATAGATGAGAACTTTACTGGTATCTTAGGGGTAAAAGATCTATCTATATTCATTTTCATAGGCAAATTCTAGCTTTAGATGATATTTTTGTATTTCCTGCCTATACTCTCTCCAGCGGTACACCAAATGGAGAGTGAGCGAGAAGAAAAAACCGAAATTTTCGGATTTTCGTTCAAGCTGAGCCGGCGTTCATGCAGGACTCTATTAGGAGTAAATTCTAAGGGACTTCCCACAGTCTCTGTTCCCTTTGCGAATCCCTGGGCAGTGCTGGAAAGGGTATTCAATCTTCTTCGACTCTATACCTCCTGACTGTCCTCTTTGCCTTCTATTTGGATTTGACACTCAGCTGTGACTGTGTGTGTGCGCTTTTCTTCTTTTTCCGTTGGGTGTCTCTTTTTGTGTGTGTGTGTGTTTTTTTTTTCTTTTGGCCAAGTAAAGTGTAATATATTTTTTCGGTGCTTTGCAGCGGACAGATACATTTAAAGTCATTCAGTGCAGATACGACGAGTATGCCAGGCCAGAGGGTGCCCTGGACGGTGAGGGGTGACGGGGCCAGAGGGGGCCAGAGACAGCAACAGCAACAGCAACGAATTAACTACAAACGACTACACATTAATGCCAACTTAACAACAGAAGCCGTCCAAGCGACGGCCCGAAACGTCCGAGAGAAGGTAAAGGGAAAGGGAATGGGGAAAGGCTGGACAGTGCCGATGGACAGCATAAAATACCAGAAGCTAACGACGACGACGACGACGACGATGAACGGATATACGTACGACTGAAGCTGCGGCGGGAGGGGGCGGGGACTTGCAGCGGAGAGTGACAAACGGTGTGGGGGGGGGGGGGGGGAGGAGGGGCGAGGTGGGCACACAAGATACAGATACAAGATACGACCCTGGATATGGTCACGGGCATGGCTAAAATACAATATATTATGCGTGCGTTGGCTCTTTTCAGTTTTTCTTTTTCGTTTTCGTTTTTTTTTCGTTTTTCTGCCTTTTTGTCTTTGTTCCTTTTGGCCTTTTTCGACTTGGCAACACACCTTGGCAGCCCGAACCCCCGAACCCGCGAACCCCTGGGCCAGGCATTCTTCAAAAATTAACATACCACGAAAAACACCCAAGACAAAAGAAGTGTTTTTCCAGGTTGCCGTATGGCTGGATGGCTGGATGGATGGATGGTTGGATGGATGGATGGATGGATGCCAGGCGGATGCATGCCCCCATGGAGAACACGTTGGGCCGGGGAATCCGACGACCATGGCAACAGAGCTCTACCATGAAATACGAAGTACAGAGCAGACCTCAGACCTTAGACCTCAGAGGTTTCCCTCAGACTAGATCCCTAACCCGATCTGAACAGTCCGGGCTGATCTCTGTTCGATCCCCAGTTAATCCTCTTGATTGCAGCTCAATCAGCGTTCTAGACTCCTCTTACATTTCGGGGCTTGTTCTGATTTCCCAATTAAAGTTATGGCTCTGATAGAGAGAGAGAGGGGGGGAGAGAGAGGGAGAGAGAGGGGACACATCCACTCATCCACGCTAGAAATAACAACATGAAGAGCTCCTCGAACAACTGCTTCTGCTCCTGGGTCGTGGTCCTTGGTTCAATTATAGGAAATTGCACAAATCCTTCAAAGTTTTGCCTACCACCGCCACACTGACAAAAGTTCAACGACAAATCTGCTCGACTCAACTCGAGGGGGAGCTGGTCCGCTACCGTCGTCTTATTAGCGCTCTCTCAACTTGCTCTGACACTAATCCCCTCCTAGATGCAACTTCCCTGCACTTCAGCCCCAGCCCCAGCCCACGGCCTCGGCTTCAGCTTCAAGTTGGCTGCACATAAGCCGGAGACGGAGACGGAGCCGGAGACGGAGACGGGATAAAGCCAGCCCCGGATTCACCAAAAAAAAAAAAAAGAATAATGAAACAACAAATAAATAAAAGCAACAAATGTGTGTGGAGGGAGGGTGGGGAGGGGAGATGGGGGCACACAGAGTCGATTCCGATTGCGCTGCCGCAGCAATCCTGTTTTCCATGGAACAGATTAAATTCCAAACTGTTTTGCTACTGCCTCCTCCGGGTCCCTGGTTCGTCCTGTATCTGGGACTCTGGAACTCTCTGGAACTCTGGGACTCTGGGGCTCTGGCCCCTGGCTAATTCCCGCATGCAATGAAAACAATTTCCACTCTACGCTTATTTTATTTTGTGTTCCTGAGGCTCCGCGGAAGCGCGTTGATTTTATCAAGCTTATTATATGGGTCGTGGCTGCGGTCGCATTTGCTGTCACAGTTTTTGGGGTGCAACCCTTTCGAGTTCTTAAGCCGCGCGCTGCAACACAATCACAAAGGAAGGGACACGGCACCGGGACAACCGCAGTCCAGTGGAAAGCCACACATCAGAGATCGGGGCTCAGCTGCTGCTGCTGTTGCCTGCCATCCATCCTTTTGCCCGCATCCGATGGTCCTGCCTGGTGCCCTGCCCCAAAGTGCAATGCAGCGCGAAATTCCACTCATTTTTTAACAAGTTCTCAACGCTTTTGTTGCACAACAATGCGAAGGTTGCAGGGGACCGCGCTGTCGCACTTCATATCATAAACTTAAGTACGAGGCAGCAACCAGGCCAGCGAGTAGACAGAAGAAATAAGACAGTAGAGAGGGGGCACTACCAGTGGCACTACCAGCTCCTTCCCATTTCATGCGTACTCTTCTGGAAGGTAACCCAAGAGCCAGCATAGTTTCGCCTCTGCTTGCCCCCGATGATGACATTGACAGTCATCAGCCCCGGTCCCGCCCGAATCAGCTGTTGCTACTGTGCTGGACTCGGTCTCCGTCTCGGTTTCGGTCTCCTCAAAGAGCTACCTACAATACCTATGTATGCGGCGGTGTATGGATGGACGTATACCTACGGGTACTTAGAATGTTTTGGCACAATTAAAGCTGCTGGTCGCTTGTTTCACTCAGCTGACGTTGTCGGGTGTCGTCAGTGTCGATGTCATCGTCGCACAATGGGCACAAAGCCGGCAGCACTGGAGCTGGCGGAGAATTGGGGCTCTCCTCCGCCAGAGGGTGCACATTGCACGACGAAGAGTGTGTGAGAGAGGGCCATTGTTGATTCTGGCTAAAATAATAATCAGATCCACTACAGATTCGGCTATCTGGTAGATATGCTCGTCTCCTTTGCGGGGACTTGATTCAGCATTTCTCTGGATATCTCTAGCCCTCAGATATGGCTCTATCGACTCGGCACTTTGAGTACAAGGCGTACAGAGTGTTTATATTTTGGCAGCACTTTCGTTCAAGTTAGTGCCCATGGTGCATTCATTGTCCCATCAGCAGAGTTTTGCTGTCGCTGTCATTATTGTTTGCTTTCTTGCTGGCTGTCGGTTGGTTTTTTGTAACCTTAGAACTTCTCAAGTCGCTGCTGCTGTTGCTTGCCTTTGTAAATGGGCATAATACCGGAAACCCACAACAACAACAACCGACGACTGACGGAGTGACGAAGTGACGGACTGATCAACTGGCTAACCAGCCAACCGAGCAGGCGACCGACTGACACCGACATCAGCAGAGCAGCAGACGACGACTCTTATGGAAACGACAATGACAACAGCTGAGCGGGAGATGGAACCGGAGTTGGTATGGAATATCGTTGCAGGGACAGTGACAGGGCCATGGACAGGGACGGCGGAGGCCTGGAGCTGTAGCTGGAGCTGGAGATGGATGTATCTTGGTTGGTATGCGGTTCGAGCAGCTGAGTTCTGCTCTCCTCTGCTCTGTGCGGTGCGGTTCGGTTCGCTCCGTTGCCTCTCACTCATTTCATAGCAAAACGCCACAACAAAGATCCAAAAACAAGTAGGAAATTCTGTAGACTCGAGTGTAAGGGCTCTTTGATATCCTCGATTCCTCGATCTACAAAAGACACAAGCAATGAATCGTTGAAAAATGTATCTTTCGGTGTGTACGGAACATGTCGAGCATGCCCTTCGAGCCTCAAGGGTATCCATAAGTAACTTCAAGCCAAAGCCGCAGTTCCAGTCCCCGTAGCACTCCCCGTCCCTATCCCAGTCCCCGTCCTCGTCCCCTCTTTACATGTATGTCTCTGTCTCAGACTGTATGAAAAACTTGCCGACGGTTCCGGTGAAAATTCACGTTTAACCGAACAATTAATAGAATCTACTCGACAACTGCACAATTTACAACATTTTGTTCTGTCCGTCCGTCCGTCCGTCCGTCCGTCCGTCCGTCCGTGCGTCCGTCGGTCGAGTTCTCTGTGTGTCTGTCCGTCTGTCCGTCTGTCGGGTTTGTTTGTTTGCCTGTTGGTTGTCTGAAACTGGCAGCATAATTACCACATATTTTCTGTAAGTGGCACGGTGCGAAGTTCCCCATTTAGTCCAAGTCCAAGAGACCAAGAGAACAAGAGACCAAGAGTTGGGCACTTCCCAGCCAGCCGTCCGTTCCACGGGAAATGAGATTCATTCCTAGCGTTTTTCCCCCATCTCAACACAGCAGCATTCCGAGAGCTCTTCTTGGCTGAAAAGGAAGGTATGATCAGCACTCGGATCGCTTCGAGTTGGGAGTTCTGTGGGCCCAATCCCAGTCCCAGTCCCAGTCATAATTGTAGGTAAAAGGCAGCAATGCAATGCGATTTCTTTCCTTTAAGTTCTTTTTAAATGGATGTAATAGTTTTTAACTAAAATTCTAGCTACATCCGCGAAAGTGCAGTGCAATTTTAATTGAATTAAAATAATTAAGAGATAGATCGCTAGAGCAAAGGGAAAGAGACTTCCGAGAGATACCTGGTACTGCCCATTGTCTTTGGTTTGTTGTTAACAATTCGATGCGGTTTGGAGCTTAAATTAATTGGGGTTTCCTCAAGAAGAAGGCTCCAGAAGACCGAGCCATGACCAATTCCGATCGAATATTGGTCGGAATATCCGTCCAGAAAGATCGCCAACTAATTTGTAATTAAAATATGTGTAATCTACCTCCAGCTCCACCCCAGGCCGCCGGATAAGATCTAATTGCCATAATTAATTCCCCCCGATATCGGGGGCCCGGCGACTACTGTTTTGTGTGTTTGGAGTCGCCTCTAGATTTACATAATTTCATAAATGCCGACCGAAGGGGGGGAGCAGACCAGATCGACCCGATAGAAGCCAACAAATCAAAACAAGTCGGGGGGTCGGTCGGGCCAAATAAATTGCAGATCGGTATCGTTTGATGCGTAATTAATAACTGCAGGGGCTCCCAGGGATCCCAGCCCCAAGTCCGATACCAATTATGCAGAGCATCCCAGGTAGTGCCCACCTATTTCAGGGGATCTGTAATGCGAGTGCCGGCACGCTGGGGAAAGAAAGAACTGGAAACCGCAGCCACAGACCCCAGAGCCCAGACAATGGTCTTTTTTCGTTTTCGTGGAACAACAACAAGTTGTGAGTGAGAGGAGGAAAAGTTGCGAGGGGAATCCCAGAGCAATGTCGTGGAAAATCAGCCCCTGAACTCCGAACCTGAACCCGTAACCGTACCCCTACCCGTACCCCTACCCGAACTCGAACTCGAACCCTCTCCTGGATATGCTCTTCAGCCTTCTGTTTGTTGTTATTTTCCTTTCTTTTCTTTTCTTTTCTTCGGTTTTGTTGGCCGCTTACCTTTCCGCGCCGCTTGCACCCATTGTCCGGGGATGAGAGAGGATGAGAGAGGACTCGAGAACAACTTTATTGATAGATTGCGATTCCCCTCGCGAAGGAACAAAAGGCAACAAGTTTACAATTACCTTTTGTCATCGGGAAAATTTGCGTAACAATAAACTTTTGGCTCGCTGATTTATAGATATTTAATAAAGCACTTTCCCAGGCCCCTCGCGATACGCATCTCTGGCCAAAAAGATCGACGGCGACAGGGGCTTATCATTTGCATGATAAAAAACCTACGCGATACTTGAGGGAAGGATTCCACCGAGAGGGACAGAGAGAGAGAGTTAAGGATTGGGTGTGGCCCTGGCAATAATAACAAGCTTCCCCGCCTGCACCCCTAAAAGAGCCCCGGACCCGCCGCGGGAAACTGCAGCAAGTTTTTCACCAGTTTTCTTTTCTTTGATTTTTATTTTCTTTTGTTGTTTCGCTAGCGCAAAATTATGACGCAATTTATAGTTTTTGATTCTTTTGTCGGTGAGGGGATTTTTCGGGCCCAGGGCCCAGGCGTAACTAAGATTTATTTCCGGCTTTCTGAAATTTACACCGCACGGAGTCCCAGCTGTAAGTCGCTAGGGGCGAAGGGGCAAGGGGCGGTGCCCTGCGATTTCTAAAGAACAAACTTCTTTTTACAACGTGAGAGTCGTACGGACGGATCAATCTCGCAATGGGGAGAATAATAATAAAAATGTTTATAGCCATGGTAACCGGCTGTAATCCCCGGTCCAACAAAAGCTTCACAAGTCCTTTCTCTCTCTTTCATTGTTCGGCATCGGAACCGGGATCCGTCATGGAAATAACTTTAATCTATTCCTTACGTTAATTGCATTCTGAATGTAGGTTTTTCCATGACTTTTATGTCTCTCAAATAAAAGTGATTTATCCGAAAACTACTGCACATTCAGATACATTTTCCCATAAACTCTGGGCTTCTGCCCAGATTGATTGACTCTTTCTTTACCATTTGGGTAGCGGTTAAGAATGATACTCGTTGCTGGATTCTGGGACCGACTCAGAGATCCTACGGAAGAGCAGGCCAGCCCAGGCCAGACCAGGGCTATCTTTTGGAGCTTAAAAAGGAAAACTCCTGCCTTTTGGCTTATGCAAATGAGTTGGGGAAATGTGTGTGTTATCTTGTCGCCGCATAAATTGTTGGTCAATAAGCATATGGAGGCACCACAAGGAGATGTAACTCATCTGGGAAATGCTGCTGTTGCGGTCTCTGGTTTCTGACAGACTCCCCCCCGCCCCCTCCCCCTCCACCGGGCGGTGGCTGCCCGAAAATGATGAAACCATATTTCATCTCAATAAAATATGAAATATTACGACTCTATGGCTGAGCAGGAATTTCGGCCTGGTATATCGTTGCAATCATAACTCAGAGCCGCCAGAGAGGCCCGAGAAGGGGCCCGAGGGGAGGCCCAAGGGGCGGCCCAAGGGGAACGCAACTTGTTCGGCATTATGTAATCCAATACCAGAACATAAAGTGCGCGAGATATGGGACGACTCGTTGCGTTGTTGCTATGTTAATATAACGGCATAATTTATGGCTCTTGGCCGATTTCTGTGTCAACGCTGGTCCGCTTATAAATAACAAATTTCGGTTTACGACACCGCTGACCTTCGCTGACCTCCCACCATCCCCGCCATCCCCGCCACCCCATCTGCAACCAATTTGTAGTGCTCAAACAGGAGACACATACAGTCCCCCCCGCCCCCCGACCCCCCTTCCCCCTCGACAGGCACCCGTCTATAGATCATTTGACATCTCCCAAGACAATGGCTGGGCTTTGTTCTTCTGGTCTCCATTCCGAGCTTGATTTGTGGGGCAACGCAATTTCAAAAGAAATGAAGAAAATGTCCAATTCAAATCGGGATCTGGCCGAGCTTAATGCTGAAACAGTCTTCAAATGTGTGCCTTCTTATTGAATGAAACTGTAGATAACCATTTCAAGTCAAGACAGAAGAGAGAGCCCAAGAAATCGGATGTAAGCCGAGAAATGCATTCCCTAAACACCGACAAAAAGGCCCTGAAATTTAGGAATATTTAACCAGGGAAAGCCCATCGGGGCTCGCCGGGAAACTCCATGGGTAGACTCATATTTTGGTGTGTGCCAAAGGCAGAATCTCTGCTTCCTTCCCACCTTCGGAGAGTCCTTAAACCTGTAAATATTTGATCTAAATATATGTTCCTTGACAAAGTCCATCGTTACCGAATAATTAAAGGCTAGTATACAAGGGTGTTCAATCAATTTGGCGGTTCGATAGGAAACACACACAATTTTAGGGCTTGAAATACACTTTGTTATTTAGTATAGTCTTCCAGAATATCTATAAACTGGCTCCAACGAGATTTACATTTTTGCTGTCCATCCCAGAAGTTAGAATCCGGATTTGTAAACCCATTTCCATATACTTTTGCCTCGATATTGTTTTCTTAGCCAAATTGGATCCGAAAACCCATTGGAATTCATTGATTTTCTTGCAATATTTTCACCTACAAGAAATATGATTCTTTTTCCAATTTGTACCTCAAAGTCTGTGCCTTAAAAGGCCTTAAAACCCTATCCCCATGGCTCGCTAGAAACCTGCACTAGTCCTGGTTCAAAATAAACCAAACGCTGGGGAATATTCCCCTCCATTTTGCAGATTTTTGCTTAGGCTTATGAGAACTAAAACTCGTTCTAAATGGACGAAATATCACAGAAGATGTTGGTGCTCTTCGGCAGGGTCTTCCTCTTTTTTTTTGAGGACCATCTGTGGGCTTTACATGTTTTTCTTTCCCTCCCAAATCGATTAGTTTTTCCTGGGTACAAATTAAAATCATAAATGAATCTGTGAAATAATCGTTGAAATGCTTTTGGCACACAGCCTTTGATGGCAGTGAAACGGAAAAACCTGTAACCTGTAGTTTTAATTTTCAATTAATTAAAATTTGAGTTCTGTGATGTTTTTGTTGCTGTTGTTGTTGTTGCTGTTTAGCTGCTGTAATAAATATGTTGGCAGCGAATCGAAAATAAATATTGTTTCAATTTATTGTGCTGTCGACCGCAGCAATGCTGCAGCTGGGTTAAAATGCGTTTGCCTGCCACTCAGACCCACTCCCAGGCAGTGCCTGTGTGCCACTGCCACTGCCTCTGGCCCAGTTGCATGCAGCACATGCTGTCGACAGACAGTCAGAGACCCATAGATGGAGAGCGGGAGTAGGGGGGAGGGAGAGACAAACTGCAACATAAATCATCTTCATTTTCATCTCTGCAGCTACAAGTTGCAACGAAGCGTTCGTCGTTCGCCGCTCGCCGGTCGCGTTCGCAGTCCGCGTACTTGCCACATGCTGCCAAATGTTGCCTCCATCTTTCTGCGGCTGCTGCATCGGTTGCAGTTGCAGTTCCAAATATATACCCGTTCCACTGCCGCCGCCACCGCCGCTACGCCTACGATTCCCATTCGATTCGATTCCTATTCCTATTCCTATTCCCATTCCCACTCCCACTCTCCCTGCAGTTGCAGTGCCAGTGGCAGTGCCGACACAATGCCTTTGATTTATGGGGCAGCTTCCAATATAATTATGTTGTATCCGAAACACCAGGCACTAGGCACCAGCCACCATGCCACCATGCCACCAGCCACTAGGCACAGAATTTTCAGCTATTTTCGAAACTGAAAAAATCTTTTGAGAAATTGTCGCTATCCACGCATCGAACGGGCATAGCATAGCATTTCGGTGCCTCCATTCGATTCCATTCCATACCATACCATTCCATTCTATTTTAATTAAAAGTTTAAGTTGCCAACAAGAAGAAGACCGAGCGTTGGAAAATATAAATTGATTTATGGCATATCACGGCCTCCGTCTCCGTCTCCGGCTCCGTCTCCGTCTCCGGCTTCGCGCTACGGCCATCGGATTGGGTGTTAGAAATATACGAGGACGAGTTTATGGGGAAACTGGGGTAATCTCTCGCTGCACTCGCCCATGACAAGAGTCTTCTATAATTCCCAATCGTTGCTCGAACAGTGCCTGTATCTGTATCTGTATCTGTATCTGATTCGTACCTCCAAAAGATAGAAAATAAAGTGCAATTTCCTTGTCTTAAAGGTGGGTTTTGTTTTTTGTATAATTAATAAATTCTCTTCAAAGAGTGTTTTTCTATCTTCCGCTGGGCTCTCCTCTCCTTCGGCCCCCCCTTCGGCCACAACCTCAACCTCACTGCCTCTCCATCCTTTCCATCTTTGCCAATCAGTGGCCGTAGGGTAGAGGGGTGGGCAGGGGAACACACACGAGCATAACCTCACATAAATAAATCTGTCAAGTGTTGCGCATAAATATCTCGGCAACATGCTGAGATACCCTTCCAAAAGGTAGTCCCACTCACTGGGGGGACCCCCCCATCACCATATGCATATATATTCCCGATCTGGAGAACAGATCCTTTAACCATGAGAGGATTCCAGAGAACCTATAGATACCATGTCGTATCAGAAGAAAGATCCCTCTGAAAGTGTATCAAAAGCCTCGACGCCGACCTGCGAGGCCTGCCTCCTCCTTTATTATGCTCTGTTGTTGCCCCAGGATGTGGCTGTTGCTCTGTGGAACTTCTTGAGGTTGCTGCCGTTGTCGTTGCTGCTGCCGTTGCTGCTGCTTTAATTAAATGCTGCAATCAAGTGCGTAGCGCGATATTTCCAATGAAAAATTACGAAAAACGTGGCAAAGGCCAGGCAAAGACGTTGCAACCAACCGAGGGGACCAGTAAGTGAAAAATGGATGAAGAGGGAAGGACGTGGACTGGAGTGGAGCAGCCGTTTGGCCCGCGGGCCATGCCTCATGTTTGTGCATTGGGAAAATTGTGTCCGTTGCACACATTTGTTGACTTTGCCACTTGCCTGCGTGTCCGTCCCAGTGTCCATCCCTCCATCCCTCCATCCCTCCATCCGTCCGTTCGTTCGTTCCCTCTGTCCGTTGTCAAAGTGCCGTTTGCTGCTGCCTGGCCCTACCGAAAGACCCGGCTGAATTAAATTCATAATTAATGCGTTGCATGCACGCACACACACACACACCGACACACCGACACACATGCAGTCGCACACAATGTTGCACGGACACGTAGCTGCTACCGTTGTAGCCGTAGCCTGCCTCTCTTTGTTGCCTGACACGTTTATTAAAACTGATTTTTTTCGGTATACACTCTCTCCGCCAGGGCACTGCACTTCGGACACTAAGGATGCTACTCTCGGATGGAAGGATAGTTCCAGGCATACCCCCCCTAGGGGCAGGGCAACCCATTATCTTGTCCCGTACTGGCATTGTACTCGCTGTTAATTGTATTGCCCACTATATGGTTTGCTGGTAGAAGGCCTCTAAAACAACAATTTGGAAAAAAAATATATGCAATTACAAAACAATAGAATGACTGATCAAAAGATACATTGTTCGCAACGGTTTTTTTTCGCATTTCGCTTAAACACTTATTTTTTTATAAAAATATTTTCGAATCTAAATTTTAATTTATTATTATTATTTATTATTATTATATTATATATTATTATTATTATTATTTTATTATTTAGTTATTATTTATATATATATATATTTATATTTATTATTATATTTATTTATTTATATTATTTATTTTTTCATATATATTTTTTTTATTATATTAATCAAAAAAATACCAAAAGTTTCCATATTTTCTACAAAAAATCTCCCTAAAAGTAAGGGAAACATCTCTTCGGTGCTTGGGTCTGTTCGGAAATTTCGGTATATTTTTGTTGTTGTTTTTGTTTGGTTTAATTTGTTGTTGTTCACTTTTTGTTAGCATATTTCAGGCCTTCTCCATCTTCTGTGGCTGTTGGCTGTTGGCGTTTTGTGTGATTGTTTTTGGTATGGTCCGGATTTGGGGCTGGGACTGGGGCTGGGGCTCTCTCCTGCCCTGCCGGCTCCTTCACTCCTTCGCATCCATTTTTCGCATTTTTATAACGAATTTTGATTTTATGCCAAAAGCACGCAATTAGAATTTATTTCTTGTTCGTTTTGCTGCTGCTGTTTCTGTTGCTGGTATTTATCCATTATGCGTGTTTTGCCTTCTTGCAACGGCACGCAATTTTGTTTGAGGCACAACACAGCAACACGGAAAAAGAAGAGGTGGACGGACGGACGGATGGGCGGACGGATGGATGGATGGATGGATGGACGGAGGAATGGATGGTTTGTTGCTTTTTGGGGGAGAGAAATGACGGAGCGTTTCCCTGCATGGGAACGGCACAGAAACAATGTACAGTCGTCCCCCTACCCCAACCAGAAGGGGGGGCAAGGCGAAGAACGCGGACAGACGGACGGACGGAGGGATGGACGGAGGGACGGCCAGACGGACGGAGAATGTCACCGATTAGGTGTAATTTGTATTTAATGACTCATTAAGGCAATTTCAGTGTCAATCATTTTAATTTGAATGGCGCTTATCGGTAGGTGCCATCAGGTGACGAAATTAATCAACTTCCATATCAAAAATGTGTCAGCATAACGATCTTCCGATAAACCAGCAGATCTTCTGCCCAAAAAAGGGGCATGGCCCCTGCCGAAAAGCAAGACACTTCACCAAAGACTGTGCATTTTGTTGTGGGACTCTGGGACCGACTCAGTAGAGACCAGGGCTAACCCGAGAGAGAATTTCAAGAACGAGTAGGGCAGTCGACCTGCCCGACAGGATGATCTCAGAGGAGCTCTACCCCAGAGACCTGGACAGATAATTGAACCAAATATGATCCCTTTTTGAAGTTATCGGTCTTTATTAGTGTGAAATGTTCGCGTATCGTGACCTCAAACAGGGTCCCTCAGGACCGCATACAGTATAGCGACCAGAATCACAGCCACAAACAGGTGGAATAATAACTTGAGATTATACTGCCGATTTAAAGTGCGGCATAGCTCACGGAACTGTGCCATGGGCGACACCTGTCCGGCCTCCATGGGATGAGCGTTGTTCTCCGGTTGATCGTAGAACTGGTTCACAGTCGGATGGAGCGTCTTCCTGAGGGTTCCCTGGTGGAGTGGCCCGCCCTGGCGCCGACGTCGTCCAGTTGCAGCCACTTCGCGAAAAGGCTTGGTCGAACCGCTGAATTGGGCCGGTAGGCCAGCATCCTCCGAGTTCAGCTGGGTCAGATCCGGATCCAGATCGGGGCGCGGCACGTATCTGGGCAGCGTGTTCAAGGGCGCACGCTTGTAGTATCGGATTTTGGGTAAGTCCACCTCCTTGTTCAACGGCACAGCCTTGCGATTGAGTGGCGAGTACCCACCCACAGAGCGCCCCGAGACGGATGTCTTGTGCCGGCCATTGGAAATCGCCGACATGTTTGCGCCGATTTTGAAACAGCAAAAACGAAAAAAATAATACAACTCAAGGCACACGGATTGTGACGACTCTCTGAAAACCTTTTTGATACTGAAATAAACTCCAGTTGTCTGACAGCATTCCTGACATTTTGTGGGTACAAATTTGAGTATTCTGTCTGGGAGGGCAAACCGAATACGGATACGATTCGATATCACATCAGACGATGGGTTCTCTGTACCAGGACCCGATGGCCGCTGTGCCAATGATTGTGATGGACGATACAATTGGCCTGAGGGTGGTGCCGGACGAAATGCGCCTGACCGATCCGGTGTTCCTGCGACACGTGCTCTGTGGTTCCATAGTGTTGCACAATCTCTTCCATGTGGTTCTGTGCAACCTCCACCACGAGCCGCCGCGCCAGATGAGAGCCGTGATGTCGCCAGCGTCCTTTCTGGAGGCCAAGAACACGGAAATGCACGCCGTGGATCTTCAGCTAATGGGCTACGTGTTCGATGCGATCTTCAGCTGCATTGAGCTCTACTTCGGGGTCTTCCATACCCTGTGGGACCGGACCATGGCCCTGTACGGGAATGTGGCCACATACCGCCGGACATTCTGCCACCCAAAAGGGTCTTTCGAACCGGCTCGCTCATCTTTTTCCATTCAAAGTATAATTATAGCCAATGTACACGCTTTTGGTCATCGAAAATTGGTAGCTGCGACTGAATGTGGATGTGTTTAATTAGAGATTGCATTGGCCAGATGATTTATTCATAGAATCAGCACTCCAATCCCAACCTTTCCGACTTTATTAATTGCCTTCGTAATGTTTTTTTTGTTTTTTTTTCTGTGTTGGGGCTGTTCTGGGGCTTTGTTTCATTTATATTTCTGGTGCGCTTTCGGGCTTTTCCTCGTCGTGGAAAAAGGTGTGCAATTATTTATTTGCATAGAGAAGAACTTCCAAACGGGAAAATGGCACGTAAAAATGTATTTAATTATAATTATTGCGCTTCTATTTGCCACCAGCCAGCATTCTCCTCCCTGGGCCTCCACTGGGCCTGGACTGGCGGCCTGGACTATGCCATGGCTGGTTATTTCTTTCGTTTTATTGCCGGCCGCCAGTCGGGAAAATTATAGTAAATATAAATAATAAAACAAAGTGCTGTTGGGGCCGCTGCCGCTGCGCGGTGGCCGGGGGGGGCCGGGTGGGCCGGGGGGGCCGTGGGGGCCGTGGGGCAGGCGAATGATAAAGTGCATTAAAATGCACGCAAAGGAGGAGGCGGCCGGCCACGCCCAAAAAAACCGCAATTAAATTGCAGGGCACGCAACAGGACGCACGAGTCGATAAATTGTTTTCTTTTTTCTTGTTTTTGCAAGAGTTTTTCTATAGCCAGCGTCCCTAGGCCCGAGTCCATTCAGTTCCGAGTGGAGGACACTGGGTAGCCGCTTATTATCGCAGCTAAATTATGCAGAAGCCCCACAGAACACCGAAGGACAGAAGGACAGAAGGACAGCAGGACACAGAAGGACACAGCAGGACAGAAGGAGAGCAGAACAGAGGTGCTCTTTTCTCTGTTGAACATTTGAAGGCGGTCGAAAGTCGTAAACTTTCCGTAAACTCTGGAAAAGCGACTGGAAAATGGCCTTTTCTTAATGACTGCCAGATGGGGGACACTGTACCACAGGACCTGCCCGTAGAGGGTACTGTACTATTCATTCAGATCGTGGACCAATCCCATTATAATGCTTATCCGTGTCGCAAATTAATTGAGGTCTTTTAATGGACTATCCCTTGGGGGAAACACCTCTCAAAAATATGCTGCGGCAGCATCAGCGATCCCCATTTATGGATATTACTACATACTATTTTGAGCACAATCAAGAGCATCGATGTTCACGTTTTATGGCCCATTTAGAACAGCGAATAGACACAAAGAGAAAAGGCCGATTTCCATGGCAGATACAGATACCAGCGTACCCAAAGTAGTTTACTCTTTTAATAGGTCAGCTCTTGATCTTGTCTCGGCGATGGCGATGGCGGAGAAAGGCAGGCCAGGCGAAATATTCGTAACAAATGGTGTACTACCTTCTGTCCATTGTCCATTGTCCCCCATGTTAGTATGTATCCGTACACATACATACATATATAGTCTGTATGTGGAGATCTCTGTCCCGACACCCGCTGGGCCAACACGTACCCCAAATGGAACAGTAGCTGCAACAGATGATGGGGCGCAGAGGCAGAGGCACAGGCAGAGGCAGAGGCACAGCGGCAGCGGTAGAGAGTCTTCCAGGTCCAGGTCCAGGTTCAAGTCTGTCCGATCAGTCCCCCCACCCCCCATCCACGGGCACAGGCACAGGCACAGGCACATCCTCATCCTCGGGCCCCATCTGCAACTCCGACTCCGACTCCATTCAGCGCATGTCATGTCTCGTATCTTTTGTGCTAATCGTAAATAACTGTCGAAATTTTTTGCTACTGTATGTGATTTGCACATGGCAGGAGGATGAAAAGGAGTTGCGAAGTCGCTGTTTCCCCACAAAAACCCCCCTCTCCACCCCCTCTCCACCCCACCCATACCTTATGCCTTATGCCCTGGGGCCCGATGCTGGGGCAGAGTTGCTTTTTGGATGCTGTTCGCTGCCGCTGCGCCTTAAATGCGATCCTCTCTGGCCGATGTCGTTGTTTCTGTTGCTGTTGCTGTGCCTCTGCGGCTCTGTGGTTGTTATCTCTGACGCTGCCAATCGTTGCGGCTGCACAGTGGCTGATTCTGCGGGTTTTTTGGTCAAAAATCAAAGCATTTCGATGGTTTTTTTTGGCCTTAACCTTTCAATTTGTCTTCAGATTTCAGATTTAAAAAAAAAGCCAAATATACCTCATATTTTCAAAGGAAAATGTTTTCACCTACATTCTGCCATTAATATGGAAATATTTGATTTCAACATATTTCATAAATAAAAGATATATTCTTCATATTTAAATTAACTTAATTTTCATTCGCATCATTTCATATTTTCATAATTTCAATATATTTCATAAAAAAATTATTTTAAAAACAAAAAAAATTTCTCCTCTTTCTATTTAGATGAAATATATTCACCAAAAATGTAATATATGTTTTTATGTTTTGATTAAAAGACTTTTTATATGTTATTACCTCAAAATAAATAAAATAAATATTTTTCATATTTAAATTAAATTAATTTTCATTTGCATCATTTCATAATTTCATTATTAATTAAAAAAATAAAAAATATTTATCTCGTACATGTTTAGATGAAATATATTTACCACCAACTAAATCCATGCATTATGTTTATTGAAAAGTATTTTATGATCGGATTAAAGGAACTTTTTTAACCTGAAAATAAATAAAAGATTTAAATTAAATTAATTTTCATTTGCATCATTTCATAAATACTAAAATAAAAACAATACAAAAAAAATAAATTAAAAGCAGAAAAAAAAGAGTTTTTCTTTTCACATATATTTACCACAAATTTAATATATGTATTATATTTATTTTATGTTTTTTTGTACTTAAAACCCGAACATTTAATAATTTTATTTTATTGTTGATTTTCGATTGAAGAAGTTGCAACTATACCAAAACAGAGAAACAGAACGAATTTAAGACCAACAATGCCCCACTTTTCCTGCGAACGAATGGAGATTATATCATGGAGATCTCTGCCGTGCAACACATGCCTCTAAGCCTCTGCATATATTTCTGACAGTGTCTTTCATCGACCTAATCCACTGTGATTCAGTTAGATGCGGGAAATGGGAATGGGGGAATGGGCAATGGGGGAATGGGGAGTGGGGGAATGGGGAGTGGGGAAATGGGGGAGTGGGGGAATGGGCTGACTGGCTGTTCGGATGGTTGGGCTGTTGGTTGGATAGCTGGATGGCTGTTAAGGCCTCTTTATATGCGCACCTTAAAAAACAACAACAAGATGCTTAATGCTTTTTGTCTTTTTTTTCGCGTTGCCTCGTGAACGGGGCACACTTATTGCCACGCAGTCGAAGATACACACACACACACACACACACACAGGCCCAGATACAGATGCAGAGGCAGAGATACAGATACATGGGGCATAGGCTCGAAACCGGAGTTGTAGTTGAAGCTTGGAGCTTGGCCTGGGTCCCACTCTGACTCTGGCACTGGCACTGGGGCTGGCTCTGGGGCTGGGGTTTGAGTTGTTTTTTTTTTTTGCTGTTGTTTGAGGCACAGCCAGAGCCGGAGTTGGAGCTGAAGCTGAAGCTGGAGCTGGGGCTGGAGTCGGAGGTGGAGGCACGACGAGAGTTGAGTAAAAAACATGTTTGGATTTAATTCTTTTTATTTATTTTCACCGTCGTCGCTGGCTTTTTTCCATGTTGCTTTCTTTCTTTGCTTTTTGGACATGTATCTGCGAGATACTTTTTGTTGTTGCTGCTGCTGCTGCCTTTGCTGCTTGTGTGCCATGATGATGACGCTGACAAAGGTCTCCCCGCCCCCAGCCGCAGCCCCAGCTCCAGCCACAGCCTGAGCCTCAGTCTCAGCCTCAGCCTCAGCCCCGTTGCCGTTGCCATACGCGATTTTAATGAAGCACTTAAAAAGCATAAATGAAAATAAAACCCAACAAAGGCAGGCAGACAGAGCAGAAGATAGCCTCAGTGCCGGTCCTCACAGACCCTGCCGCAGTCCGGGCCGATCCGCACAACGACAATTGATGTGGATGGAGCCTGTGCCCGAGAGTCAGGCAGGGTCCGTCTCCGTCTCTGGGTCTGGGGTCTGGGTCTGGGTCCATGGGCCTGCGCCTGCAGTTGATGTGCGGCCGTCCCAGCAGCCTCAATCCATCTACAGATACATTACTTTTTACTGTCGAAGTTTGTCCCTCAGATGCGTAGATACACCACGCAAGTATCTCGGGGCTGGCCTGCCTGGGCTGCGCCTCAAATTAATTCTAATCTAGCAAATTACGGCGGACCATTTATGCAGTCATAAAAATTAAAGACGCCGCTCTCTCTCTTCCTCTCTCTTCCCCTCTTTGGCCGATAACAGAGTGCGTGTGCGTTCATTATGCGGCCCGGCGACGGGGGAACCCATAGTTACACATCTCGCAGATACGCAGATACTCTACCCATCCGCCCCCCCCCAAAACAGTAGCCAATAAAACGACAAACATTAAAAACATTAACAGTCGCATTACCAATGGACAGGGAGCACGGGTCCGGCCCCGGCCCCGGGATTGATAGAGTCGCCATTGCGAGTCGCCAATTGTCATTGTCGTTGAATAATTAAGCAGGGGCACGACACTCTCATCCTGGCGGGCCCCCGTCCCTAATCCGGGGCCCAATTCATTGCTAAATTATTCCAACAAATGGAGCCCCGCTTGGCGGCCGCTCCTCTCCCTAATCAAATTGATTGCCGAATGATGCTTCGATGCCTCCTCCCAGCTTCGATATCTATTTATTTATGCCTATCAAAATACACGTACGACCCATCGGTGACCTCAAATATGAAGTTCAGATGCCTCGCAGATCGATGATTGAGAGTATTAGGCATACATATGTATATCCTTCTCTGGGATCCCGGTCTGTTGATTCGGTAGGGTTCGAGTCGGATACGGTTACGGGTACTGTCCCCATGCCTTGAACCAATAGAGTTGATCTTTCTCCACAGCATTCTGTGGAACTATCGTTAGGGGCGTCTGATCTGCTATTCATTGCCATTCGTGCACATCTACTACCATTCATTTGCACTAGAGGTTCATCTCTACTAAGATATAGGGTTTAGCTTCCATTCCGGGCTAACCGGGAAGAGCAACCTTCTGAGATAGAACTCCAATCATCTCTCGTGTACCAGTCTTTGCCACCACTTACGCATCCGTTTGTCCACACAATTCGTTTGCCGAACACCCCACTAAATACTCGAGTGCCCCTACCGCCTACCTTACGCCGAATCTTGTTTGTTTTGCAGTTTCATTCGCTGCCTTGGTGGTGAGCGGGAGGGGGAGGGGCAGGGGCAGTGGAGCCTCTGTGGGTCGCTGCTCTGCATCGGGGTCGGGGTCTGGGGCATTGAGTAAATGAACACTGCGTTGGGCTCTGCCTCTCCACTCCACGGCTCTGCGCCTACCTCTGCCAATGCACTTTCCGTCTCTGTCCCTCTCGCACTCACTCACTCACTCACTCACTGTGTAATTGTAGGTGGGTGAGAGCGAGAGGGTGTTGCAATTCTGTGCAGTTTTGCGAGTAGTTGCGGGTTCATTGCACGTACACGCACACACACACACACACACTAGCATAGTCTCGTTCACAGAGAGCTCCCAAAACGGACAGCGACGAAACGACCCACCCACCGTCGGGCCGACTGTCGTTCGGTCGGTCGGTCGTTCGGTCGGTTGCGTGTCGCCGCCTGATGTTTAGAGACCCGGCATCGGCATCGGGGCATCGGTCTCCTCGTCTCTCCTCACCACACTTCTCTTCGCATCTGTGTATCCCCCGTGCCCGGTGCTTCGTCTCGGCCGGTCATCGTGGATTTCGCTCTGTTTGCGGACCTGCATTTTACTCTGCACTCGTAGCTGCTCTTTTGTTTCATGTTCGCTGCTGCTGCGTCGCGGAGAGCGCTTCTAATGCCGCTCTGGCACTGCCTCTCTGCCCGGCTCCAGAGCCACCTTCCCGTCGACCGAAGAGCGAGGGACGGAGGGACGGAGGGCGAGTGCTCTGCGCTGCCTGTTGTTTATCGTCGCCTTTCATTTTCCTTCTTTTCTTTTCCTTTTTTTGCTTGTTTTTCGGTTTTTTGCAGCTCTCTGTCTTCTCTTCGGTGCTTCCATGAGCTTCGCTGCGGCACAACCTCTGCCGCTGCGCTCTGCCTCTGCCTCGGCCCCTGTTGCTGCTGTTGCTGCTGCTGCTGCTGCTGCTCCTCTTCTGTTTCCTTTTGTCTGTTTTGTTGTGTGCTCTTTGTCGTCTTATGGTCCCTTCGCCCCCTACACACCCTTTGCCAAAGCACCCGCACCTACACAGACGTCGTTGTCGTTGTCGTCGTCGTCGTCGTCTCTGCCTGTAGCTTTTTCTGCTCTGCCTGTGTTCTGCCGCTGCCGCTGTCGCTGCCTTTTTTTTGCACATTCTGCCTGTTCTCTCTTCTCGCCTGCATTTTGTGTATCTCATCTCGTGTACGCTTTCGCTGCCTTTCCAATCTCTTCGTTCGGCATCCATCGCTGCGCCCCAACAACAACAACAACAACAAAAACAAAAAGAAGAGGTAGAAACAGCAACACCAATACGCCGCGCGTCGACGCCACCGCCGCCGCCGTCGTCGTCGTCGTCGTCGTCGCCGTCGTCTCCGTCATTCGTTTTCTCTATTTTCCTCAATCGCTTTGCCTTTTCATTTTCAATTCGCATATTTTTGCAACTCTACTTTCAGTTATTCGCCGATAATTGATGTCAAAGGACGCAGTGCTGAGCTCCGTCGTTGCTCCGTCCGTTCCGCCCAGACATCGCCGCCTCCGTAGGAGCCCCCGTACAATCAGCATCCTCTCGGAGCACAAACATGCCCAAAGAGGATCCATTCGTGAATCGCGCCCAGCTGCTGAAGGCCATCAAGAAGTACCCGGAGATATGGGACTCCAACAACAAGCTGCACATGTGCCGTAGCGTCACGTCGCCCATGTGGACGGAGATCGCCGAGCAGTTCGGCGGCCATGTACCGACAGGTGAGTCGATGCGGGTTGCCACAGGGTGGCAGGGCTGGGTTTACCTATCTTTCCACTCCAGGCCAGGGCTGGCCACTCGATGGCCCTGGACCAGGGCCTCGCGTTCGATTCTCGCCTGCGCCTGAGACCGGCGCGGATTTTTGCCGCTTGTTGCGCTCTTGCTCTCTTTCGTTCTTTCTTTTTGCTCTGCCTTCGCCGCGCCGCTGCCGCCTGCTGTGTGTGAGTGCACGAGAGTGTGGGTGCCTGGGCTAAAAATAGACACAGGGCACGCGGAACGGGGAACGGGGGAATAGAGGAGAAGGGGATGGGCCTGCGTTGGGGGAAATATTGACAAACTCTGACTGATACTCGGGATGTAATGCAAACAGAAGCACATTTCCCCTAAGATTATTTGAGATTGTCCGAAAATAGTTGTACAGGGCCCCCCGTGACCCCCATCCGATAAGATAAGAACTTTCAAGGCACCCATTTAATTATGGTAATGAATCTTAGCTCGAAAAACCAAAGCAGAGATCAGATATCGATATACAAATCGATTACTCAATCTCATGGCTTTTCTGGCTTATCGATTAAATAATATTTTTCCTCTTTCACCCGATTTCGAACCGCAGTTAAGCTCCAGTCGATCTGGAGCCAGATGAAGTACCACTACCACAACCTGGTACACCGCCAGATCCTGCACAAGGAGCGCTTCAACACCAAGTGGGAGCACTTCGATCCCATGTCCTTCATGTACAACATCACCGTGGCCAAGATAGTGGGCGCCCAGGCCAGCGGCAGTGCCTCCGATCCGCCCCCAACCGCCGACCAGCCGCTCCAGCTGGCCGTCTCCCCGCCGGCGCTATCCAACCCAGCCCCCATTGCACAGCCGACTCCAGCGCCGCCGCCGCCGCCGCTGCCCAGTGCATCCCATGGACGTGGACGTCCGAGCGGCAGCCTCAGCTGGCTGCACTCCCCCGTGCCGCCGCACTCGCCTGTGCCACAGTCGCCGCACCACCTGATGGGACAGCCGGCGCAGGCGCCACCGCCGCCGCTGCCCGGCCACGGCCTGTCGTACACCGCCTTCACTGGGCTCCTGCCCCCCGCTGCCGCTCCAGCGCAGCCCCCGGTCGCCCCACCGCGAAAGCTGGGCCGCCCCAGCTCGCTGCACAACAGCATGCGAAGCCGCATCATCGACGCCATCAAGGCCCGGCCCTCGCTGTGGGCCGGGCGGCAGCGGAGCGAAAAGGGCCAGGGCCAGAGCCGCACCTCGGCCGTATGGAAGGAGGCGGCCATCGAAATGGGACTAACGCCAAGTAAGTTGAGAACCGGAAGTGGGACTATAATGAGGGGCTAATGACGGAGAGATCGGTGTTGGGGTAGGGGAAGGGGCTTATCCATTCGATTGGCCAGAGCTAAGGACATTCCATGACCCCCATTAGCGACCTAGGGCTAGCATCTGGCATCCTGCAGACACTTTAGACCCCCTACCTTTTCAGCTCTTATGCAGACCCGCTGGTCGATCATCAAGCAGCGGTACGTGGACGAACTGCAGAAGGAGCGTTACACCCAGTACTCGCATCAGGGATTCCGCTCCAACTGGGAGCACTTCGAGCGCATGTCCTTCATGCGCGACATCCTGCTGAAGAAGGTGGACGAGCGGGAGCAGACGCGCGAGCACATCCAGGAGATAGTCAGTGAGCAGCAGCAGCACCACCAGCACCAACAGGTGGGACAGCATCTACAGCACTACCGACCGCCGCCGGGCCTGCTTGGGCTCGCCGAGCACGCCCAGGACATGCCCATCGGGCTGGTCCAGCACCAGATGCCCCACCTCGAGGGTGTGCACGTGCACCCATCGCTGGCCATGCACCCCCAGCATCCGCAGGCCATCCTAGCTGCCGGCGCCCGTCGCCGAGTCAAGCACGAGTCCGACCTGGAGTGGGACCCATTCGAGATGATCCTACATGTCCACGGCACGGGCGAGCCGGCCGCCAACTGAACCCAAGACTGAGAGCCCAGCCCAGGAGCCAAACGGGAGAGACACAGACAGACAGACAGCCTATGTCTAAAAAGAATAATCGCCAGATGTAAAACCATCAACTACAACTACTAGTACACCCCCAACACTACGCAAGCAATACTCATACAATCCATTACCAACCACTCTCACTTTTTTTTTACTACTCTGCAATCGAAAATACATCACTTAGTGTACACGCAAGTCGAATGGAGTCCTGGTGTCCTTTTTCAGTGGGTTGTTACCGGAATCCTCCAAGGGAACAGAGGAATAATATTTCAGATCTAGAGCTGGGAAGGCATGGTGGCAGATCGGAGCACCCGGCAAGCCATTCGCCGCAGAGGTATGTCTTTAGGAAGCATGAATCTAGTGTGCGAATGGAGGAGCAGGCTTGAATCTGGATCGAAGCCGAAGAGCAAGCCGTTCATTGGTTTTGGAGGTGTCTAACACCTGACATTCTGTGTCCATAGCAAAAATCAGCACTTTCGGATGAGCGGAATATTGAAAATTTCGCTCTTACTCCTGTGCGAGGCGAAGAAACAAAGCGGATGTTCGATGTACTTGTTGGTGTTGTGTGCCATTCTGCCATTCAACTACAGAATCCCAGAAGTGTAACTTTTTAAAAGAGTTACTAGATTTTAGAATCTCCTTAAACCTCGATTGAACACTTGTAATGGTCCCGCCTCAATCAATTATCCAATGCAATAATCCTGATGCAATAATGAACGTCTCGTCTCCAGTGGAACGGATTCGAGAACGCCTGCCTCAGTGGAGAAAACTAAATTATGCTAATTTTCACTATGTGTGCAACATTTGTCGATTGCCAGAATCGCAAACATTTTTCGCGCTCCCCACGCGGGCTCCCGTTTCCCTCTCCGTTTCCCTTTCCCTTTCCCTGTACACTGACGGAACTCATCCAATAAACCTCTGCCTGTCTCTGCCTCTGCCTCGAACGAGGGGGGTTCTGGCTGAGGGCCAGGCCAGGCCAGGCCAGGCCAGGGCTCTGCTTAACTCCACGCGTAATTCCAATCACGTGCCACAGCCGCACACGGCGGAGAGGGAGAGCACAAGAAAAGTTCTCAAACTGTAAAACGTTTATCAAAATATCCCCCGGCCTGCCATGCCACATGCCACATGCCCCCCAATCCGTGTTCTATATAATTGGTTGCCTTGTGTCCTGGGCCAAAAAGGATTCTCTCGCCCACGATCCGTCCGTGACGGTGGCGGCAGCGTCGGCAGCGGCGGCGCCGTCTCCGACAATATCTTCAATAATAAATGCATTTCACTGTCGAATTTGCCGCATTCTGCACAACACACGTGCCTTAAATAATTCACATCGCATTTAGCGGCGTTTTTGCCAAGCCTCTAATGGGCCAGCCGATTTGTGCAGGGTCGACAATGGGTGAGGGGAGGGGATGGGAGGGGAGGCGGAGGCATACCGAGGCGTGGCACGCCGCCAGGTAAGTGGAAAGTAGTTGGCCCGGCCCCCCACAACCCCCCGCGGTCCCCGCCCCATCCGCTCCATTCCGTGCTCTCTGGCTGGAGGCGAAAATTTGCCTAAAAACTCAAGTAGTTTGCTCAAACTTTTATGCTCCGTGCATTTATCAACGCCACGAACGGACGGACCGACGGACAGACGGACGGACGGACGCACGGACAAAATGGAAAGAGGCGGAACGAAGGAGAGACTCCGTGAAACACGGCAGTGGCGGTGGCAGTGGCAGTGGCAGTGGCAGCGGCAGCGGCAGCGCAGCAGCCTGGAGAAAGGACTGACTGCCGTGTAAAACTTGCTCCTTTCCGAGAGGTGTATGTGCCCGTAGGTGAGATGATGGAGCGTTATTTAAATGGTTTTCGGATGCGTACGTGCGAAAATGTTAGTAATACGATGTATCGCCCCAAATGGGATTTGCGCGCCCCGAGAAAATATTTGCGATTTGTTTGTGGCGAAAATCATGGCATTCGCCAATCTCAAGATGAATATTATACATAAATGTATGCTCTAGGATTTGTATTTTTAAAATTTAAAAGAAAAATTTCATATTTAATTAATTCTCTTAAAAGGAAAGTCATAAATATTTGTGATCTGCATTTCAGTTTGATGTTTCTTTAAATTTCTCAACCTTTTCTAGCTGCAATTCAATGAACCTTCGATTTTTGCTTTGAATTTTTTTTTAATTTAATTTAAATTTTATATTAAGTTAAATATTGTTATTTAAAGAAAGGCAAGTCTGCCGAGAGTAAAATTGCAATTACTAATTTTTTATTTACAAATATATTTATAAATTAATAAATTTAATTAATAAAATTAAAAATAAAAGTTATATTTTGCCGTATTTTAATAATAAAAATTTAAAAAAAATTAGTATTTCATAATTTTTATTATAAAAAAAATTATAATCATCACGATCACTGGTATGTATATGTATGTATGTATAAACGAACATATGTACAAACCATTAATATATACATAAATGTATTCATAAATAAAATTAGTTGTGATATTTTTAATATGGAAAACCCGCAAAAATATTCTTTGAATATGAATGGCATATCGTGTTTAATGGGGGTTCTGGGAGCTGTTAGGCGCATCTTATCGCTCTCTGTGGGGAGTCGTTTAATGTGGCATGTGGCACACAGTTCTTTAGAATTTCATGCGATTGATAAGTTCTTGTGCAACGGGCACTCGCACTAACATTTCTCCTTGGATCCCTGTAATGGCTTTCGAGTGGAAAAGAGCTCCGGCTCGCGTAAATGCTCGGGTGGTGATTCATTTCCGGCGGAAGTACGCATACACACGCACTCATCCACACCCATACACACTCAACGGTAAATCTACAGGTACAGCAGGTATAGCAACAGCACTTTCCACGCCCACTGCCACCCACCCACACCCACACACACACCCACACACCCACACACACACATGATAAGAATGCTTATGTGAATTATCGCACATTTTAGGGTATTGCAGGCGTCGGTGGGGGATGGAAAGGGGTGGAAGGGGGGGGGGAGGGGGAAAAAACAGAGCCCAAAAGAACTAGAAAACTTGTCTAAAAGTGCGCGCTCCACTCATATCTCCCAGGCGGACGGACAAACCGACAGTAGCGCATAAAAACTTTTAAATTTACTTTTGCCAAGAGTTTCGCTCTACGCCCACGCCCACGCCCAGGCACACGCCCACGCCCACGTACCCCTAGACCTAACAAATCCGCCGTACTCCATTCGCCATTCGCCATTCGCCATACCCATGCATATTCATTTCAAAAATCCACACACACACACACACACACACACACACACATGCACATGGGCAAGTTTCTTGTAAAAGTCTCCGAAAACCAAGCCCCCCTCCCCCCGCAATCAACGAGCTGTGAGAGCGAAAAAAAACAAAGTTTGGGGGGGAGGCCCAAAAGGTGGCCTGGAGGGGGCCGCTCCAGTGCGGTCCGGATACGGATCCGGAGCGGCATCGCTTAATAGAGCTGCCAAAAATTTGTGTGCCTCCAGGTTGCGCGTCGCTTGTCGGCAGACGCCGCGTTGCAAGCTCTCAAAAATTGCTCACTCCACCCAGACCCCCGAAAATCCTAGCCAATTCCCCCGCCTGCCAAAGGCAACTATGATATTTTTCTGTCTTCCCTTTTTTTTCTCTTTTGGGGCACTCTTGTCTGTGTCTTGGCCTTGCCACAGTGGGCCACAGCCCCTCATTTGGGCAATTATAAATGCGAGTATAGGGCCAAGACCCGCCCCCCCTCCAAGTCCAGGGCCACTCTATTGGGGGGGCAGTGTATAATGATACATTTCGACCTTTTAGCTTCCTGCCAGCCACACGTTCCCTCTCGATATAAGCCTCTTAAGAGTCAAACCTGGCCAAGATTCCTATCGAACCTAAGTGGGGGTGGGGGTGGATGGAGGGGAGGTGGGGGTTCGTTGCCTTTTTCTTACCGAAAATAGCTTTAGCTCGATAAGTTCTTTATTTGACAAGTACCCCACTGTGCCTTTTGGGGGCTCCTTTATGCGCTCCGCTCTCCACTTTATGCTGTCCCTTTTCAAGAGGGCGTGAGGGCGGCCCGGAGGGGGGGGGGGGGGGGGTTTGCTGTAAAATGTTGCCCCACGTATCCTGCAGCAATTCGTAAACTAATTCTACATACGTGCCCGTGTCAGCTATCACCCGCCCTCCTCCCGGCCCCCGGCCCTTTCTGGTTCCCGCAGAGCGACCAAATCGTTACGTGCGTTGGGCCTTAGCCCAAAAACAGGGCTCTGGCTCCGGCTCCGGCTCTGGCCCTGGCTCCGGCTCTGCCTCTGCGCCCTGGCTGTGTGCGTCATGTTTTGATTGGCGTCATGTACACGGACGGATTCGGTACGGCACTGCAGTAGAGCCCAGGCCCAAGCGCCAGGCGGCGGGAAAGGGGATTTAGATTCATTTTTTGCTAATAAATAATTGCATTTTCACCTCAAGAACTCACTGACAGACGATGCCCGCCGGGGCTCCATGAGGACATGAGGGTGACCCGGCGGGGTCTGGGGGTGACACAATTCAATTTTCCGGCGTTTCCGTTCCGTCTGCACGGTGGAGGGGCGGTTGGGGGGGTTGGGGAGGGGCATAGCCAGTTTTTGTAATTCCATTTCTGATTTCATATTTTGCTGTCACTGTGAAATGATTCAATTTTACAGATTTCTGAGCGCAGGGAATGGCACACACAAGCACAGATATTTTGCATGCACGTGTGTATCTATGTATCTGTGTATCTGTGTATCTGTGTATCTTTTCTTTTTTGTCCTGTTATCAATCACAAGCGAAATGCGAATTGTGCGCAAATTTGTTGCATACGCAAGAATACTCATCGTATTCGTATTCGCACTCGCACTCGCACTCGTATTCGCACTCGTATTCACATTCGTATTTGTTATATTTTATATTGCTTGGCAATCAGAGCGTCGCTTCAGATGATTGACAGACGGATTGGTATTTTCTTTTTCTTTTTTTTTTTTTGGATATCTTGCAGCTGGAAATTCAGTGACCTGAAACATTTCAGAGTGTGTCTGTGTATCTGTGTATCTATGGATATGCCATCTATCAGATATTGCCTCCGTCTCCGCCTGCCGATTGGAAACATTAAAATTCCGAAAAAAAAAACAACATTACTTGACACTTGCTTTGATTGATTCAATTTGAATATTCATTTGGGTGCATTCCATGGAAAACATTAAGCAGTTCCCTTGTTCGCATGTCCTTCGCTTCGACTCAATTAGGTGTGAGGTTAATTGGTCCAGCTTCGATTGCACAATCCGCCGGCAAGAGGCGGGATCCGTAAGATTTATTATGATTTTCGAGAGAAGATATTGTTCAAGGTAAGCCCAAGGCCCAAGACTTTCCATGCAAATGCGAGAAGACAAAGGCGCTGGGCTGCGATCCCGTCGGGCCATCCTTCGAAGGGCGCTCCTTGAGGCCGGAAGTGTCCTGTCCTTCGCAGAACTCGCACGTGTGTCGGCATAAAATAATGCGACATTTTTATGGCCCAAACGAGTGCCTCCGCGTCCCTCTGGCCCTCCGTCCCCCCGCCCTGTCATGGAAACTTAAAGCGGTGCTAAAATTTATGAATGAATTTCGACTGGAACAGGACCCAGGACCCAGGAAGCCGACACACAGGACGACAGGCGGCAGCTCGTCGCAGGTAAGCAATAACTCAGAGTCCGGGCCGGGCCGGGCCGGGCCGGGGTGTTCCTTTTTTTTTTTCTTCTTCTAATTTCTTTTTGGCCAAAATACAGTTTCGGTCTTTGCATAGTAAAAATGCCCAAAGATTTATGATGAGGCTTGTTGAACGTGCACGGAAATGTAGGAAGAGCTAATCCTGAATGAATGAATTGCGCTCTTGGGCCCGTCCGTACAGTGTGTGGGGAATGGCAGGGAATGGCACGGAATGGTATGGTACGGAATGGAATGGAATGCAAATCCGTTGATTTAGAAATTCCATTAATATTGGAGTTGTTCCTGGTTCTATTTGGCTTTATCAATATTCCACACGAGGGCCACAAATGCGGCTGAATGCGACATCTAATACTTTCAAATGCTTTCAGTGACTTCAGTGTGTTTGTTAAATAAACACAACCAGGAAATGGGCAGTGAAGCAGGACCAAAAACATAAATCAATAAATCACCTTCGAAATTAAATGATTTTGCAGCCTAGTTAAAGGCAAACAATTTGGTTTTAATTGATTCATCTTGTTCGCTTTTGATCTATGAAAAGTGCAGGCCACAGGCCTGGGAGAGGGACAGGAACAGGGAGAGGGAGAGGGCCAGGGAGAGGGCCGACAGGGCTATCAGTGTCTGCTGACCACATTAGCATGTCAGAAAAAATAAACGGAAAACTTCTTGGAAAAACTTTGCTTATGTTTGTTTCCTCTTCTTTGGGGGGGGGGGTCCGAAAAAAACTTGGAAAATAAACAACAGAACGAATTTTGGTGAGTCGTCGTCGTCGTCGTCGTCGTCGAGGCCGTGTTCAATATGCACTCGTAAC
Organism: Drosophila pseudoobscura; assembly: GCF_009870125.1. Lineage (NCBI taxonomy): Eukaryota > Metazoa > Arthropoda > Insecta > Diptera > Drosophilidae > Drosophila > Drosophila pseudoobscura. The sequence goes on from NC_046683.1 coordinate 53,012,018, forward strand.
TTTCCTTTTTGGTTATTGACACATTTTGTGACATCCAATGAGTTGCTTAAACAAACACTAAACAGAGAGAGAAAGAGAGGGAGAGAGGGGGGGATAGAGAGAGAAGTACGGCCCATGCAATTTGTAGGTTATTTTGTTTTGTTTTGGTTTCCGTAACTCTGAGGGTCAACTACTTGGCGGAGGCGGAGGCGGCGGAGGCGGAGAGTCCGTCCGGACTGCGTGTGAGTGTCATTTTCATTTTGTTTATTTGTCAGTCATTATTTTGGACAAATATTGACGCTCTTGTCATGCCCAGTAGCACTCTGCGTTAATTGATTTCGAATTTCGGAGCCACTTTTATTGTTATTATAACAGAACCCCCCACACCCCCCCACCTACCAACACCACCCAATGACGATTCCGATTCCGATTCCACCTAGCACAAAATACACAAACAATCCACGCACTCGATTGGGATTCAATCCAGGCATACCTATGGCCCACCATCACCCTATCCCCCCGTCACCCTATCCACCTATCCCCCTTTCGGCAAGTGTCTCACACTCCACTCGATCGACTCGACCCAACCAATCTCTGGGCCAAACGAAGCCTTTGGCATAACTTTGATGAAACATTTCCAAATCATTTGGACTCTTAAAATATCTTTTAAACGATATTCTATATATTCTGTTTATAGCAATCCGACCCGGAAATAGTCCTCAATGGCTCTTCCATACGTGGGGTTACATCTGGACCAGTGGCCCAATTGGAAAGGCAAAAAAACAGGCACTGCCCAGAGCAAGGAACAGGAAAATCTACGACGCTTAGAAGAGTAACGGCTGTTCTTTGGCGTGTGATCAATTTTGACAGCCACAAAGACCTCAAGCTGCGGCTTGTCAAAGACGAAATAGAAACAAGCTCAGACAGACATATAAATAGGCCTCTAGATAACGCTAAGAATAACCGAATAACCCTACTGGACCAGCCAAATAGATTGGATTGAGTGCACTGGAGCTCAAGACAGCCGAGGGGCAGGCACGGTCTTTCTGCGACTTGTCCTTGGGCCTGGACCTGCGCTCCTGTGGGCCAAAGAAGTGATACATAGCTCAAGCTACGTCCTACGTCTTACGTCCTCGAGCCGGGACTTCTCGAAAGGAGTGCGTGCTCCTGAGAAGTCCAAATCCCGCAAGAACTTTTAGGCCTGCACTATGGGTAAGGAACACGGCACTGCATCTCATGTAGAGTCCTGCTGATTCCCATTTATCGTTCATGGCATCCACGGAAGGTGTGTGTATTCGTTGGTGTCGAAATATCACCACAATTTGGGCCTTTCATGGGCCTGTAAAAGGCCAATACCCCCAATATATCATGCATCCTGCCTCCAGGTGTCATCTGTCATGCTTTGAGACCTGCTAATCGGCTCGATCAACAGCAATGATCAGTAATCATCGCAAGGAATCCATCACTGATCCCTGATCAAGAACGCCCAAAGACTTCACCCAATTCAAAAATTAATGCCTTTATATCCAGAGATCACAAGCCACTGGGAATCCATCAGTGATCGCCCATCTCCAGCTTTCGCCGGCGACTATCTTGACGGTATAATCGTAATCTTAATAATAATAATAATGATAATTCCACTCATTTAAACATTGCAAAAATACTCTGATAGGTTGCTGCAGGATTAATCAGGTTCAAGTGTTGTCCGGGTACGGGTACGTGTACGGTTACGGGTACTCCTTCGTTCCTCCAGTCTGCTTATCCACGGATTTGAGAACAACATGTTGGATGTTGGAGCTCTTGAGCTTGAGGGTTAATATTTGTGTGCAGTAAATAAGCAAATTAAGTGTTTCCACCACAAAAGGCAGCTCGAAAGTGCCTGCAAATATGCCCACAGATACACAGATACAGATACACAGCGATACAGAGGGGACAGATGGCTCCATGCCCATATAAAAAGGGGCATAAATATTTGCTTATGTTTTCACATCGCGGCCTATGCCTATGCCCATCCTATCAATGTGCAAACAACAACCGTGGGGGCGGGGGCGGGGCCGGGGGGGTGCTACTTCAGCTTCAGTATCGCAGTATCTCAGTATCTCAGTATCAGTACCAGTTCCAGCCATGGCCCATAGCTAACTTTGGCCGTTGTTTGGCTTTGGCTTTCGCCTTTGCACGGTTTTTTATCTTATCGGGAATGAGTATGGTTGGGGGGTTGGGGGGGCGCTGTAGTGGAGCGGTAGCCAGGGGTCAGGCCAGGGCAGGCGTATCTGCAGCCGTGCCGTGCCGTGGCTGCTGTTGTTTGCTCAATTAATACGAACTTTAATTGAAAAACAATACAATTAACTAAATCAGTTAAGCGCGTCGCGACGCGACTGGCGCCCTATTATCAGCCAGTGGCCCCCGTCCCCGCCCCCGTCCACGCTCCGGACCAGGCCAACTATGTTCCTGGTTTCTGGCCCGAAGAAGATCAGTCTCTGGCGTTGCGATGGCCCTGCCCCTCCATGTATCCCATAAATTATAGACAGCCCTGCAATTACACGTTAATTCGTTTGGCATTCGAGGGGCAAACACTTTCGGGTCCCCCACTTAGGGAGCCAAGGAACACATATATAATTCATTCGCATGAATTAATCCTTGGTTCCTGCATGAAAAATTCGATTCGCTTGGGCAACCGATTATCGATCGTCCTGGGCCTGCCCCCTCCCCCCACCACCAAAGACCAAGTGCATTGCCTAGGCCCCTAGACCACCCCCCAACCCCCCTCTATATGGCGGAGCAAAAACAAGACATATTGCTAATTTTGTTGTTCTGTTCTTGGGGCTCGTTGCGGCAGAGTGGAGTGTTTTATCTAAATTACTTTTAATCGCCATTTAATGTTTTTGTTTTTCTTGTTTCGGGTTTCTGTTTTTCGGTTCTTTCGAGTATTGCGACGTCTCTTTGGGTTTTCTAATCTAATTGCAAAATACTCATACACTCGCCGAACTCACGGTTCGTGAGTGTGAGCCAGTGAATGTGAATGAATTCGAGTGCGAGTGCGGGGTATGGGTTTCGGGATGTTTGTGCTTGTTCCAAGGCCCCCCCACCCCCACCCCTACACCGCCCCTCGAGCGTTTCGGCCTACTATCTGGTCTCCCCCCCCCACCCCCCGCCCCCCTGGAAATAGATTGTGCGAGAGCGGGCGCTATCTTCAAAAGTTGTTCCGTCTGCAAATTGTATAAACAATTATAAACAAACAGCAGGCGAGGGCGAAGGAACGAGCGCCGTTTTATCATGGCCCAGTTCTTTTATTGATACCATTAAAATCCCCCAGCCAAAAAGGAAACTGAAATCGGCTGTCCATCGAATTGCCGTTGCCGACGCGCGCGCGAATCCAACAGATACATTTGGCCGTAAACAAAGCCATTCATTATGCGAGTAGCCCTCCATATGTCGATGTCCAACAAGTCGCCCAACGAATCCCATACCGCAACCGAATTGCGTCAAATATTCCTAGTTTTTCGTTTTTCTTTTTTTCTTCTTTCAATCTAAATAATCTTTAGCTACAGATACAGATACAGACACAGATATTCCAGTACTGCTTAATAATTTACAAGATCTGTACCAGATCTGGCACATATTTTTGTCAAGGCCAAACTTCAGAGTTGTCAAAAGCCGCAGACAATGGCACTACAAGGTCTACTCCACAGCACGCCCATGACAAGGTCGCCTGCCACTTCGAATGGGTTTGTTTTATTGGCCCTATATCTATAAAGATTCTGTTGGAAAAAATAACCAAAGACAGTGCCATAATTTCATAGATTTTTAAGGCTATTTTTGGAGTATTTATTTGACAGCAAAAAAAAAAACGGGGTTAATGGTAGGAACAAATAAAGATAACGACAACAACAGTTTTGGGTACAAAACAAGGGATTGCCTTAATAAATCAGAAACTGATATTTGATAAAAGATCAAAGCATTGCCAGCCTTCAGAGACACGGACACGTATTTTAAAAGGAATTATTTTCGTTGCAAAATTGGGAAAATTGGGCTAAAAATAGCCAAAACAAATTACGGCCATGTGCGTCACTGGAAGTGCATACACTCGACAACACACGAGTGGCATTGAATGCAAACAAAACAATTGGACAACTTTTCTTGGACAATAATTGCTCGGTGTTTGTGTGGGCAAACCTTTTGGGCATTGCGAGGACAATTGCCGACAGGCTGACGGCCTTTGTGTGCTGACTTTTGTCGGCGAGTGTGTGCCTGAGTTTGCACCCTGCTGACCCCCAGAATATGACGCCTGCCCGAAGTACATATCAGCAGAGAATTTCTCAATTTATTTGCAAGGAAATTCATGCCATTTCCATATCCATTTGCCCCCCACCCCCCTCCAACGCCTTCGCCTGCTCGTATGTACATAATGAAAGGTTTCTTCTTGTTGGGCCCCAGGCAGATACAGATACAGATACTCGATAAGATGTCAATAGACCCGTAAATATACGTATCCCTTAGTTCGAGCTGCTTGCTGGCTACTTGCAAGGGAAAGCGAACCAAACGTTCAGGTTTCATCCAAGCACTGCTTGAACCAGGCCTCCAAGTCGCAGCGAGGGACTGCTTGAAGCCGGCCCTCAAGTTTCAGCGAGGCACTGCTTGAAGCCGGCCCTCAAGGTTCAGCGAGGCACTGCTTGGAGGCGGCCCTCAAGCTTCAGCGAGGCACTGCCTGAAGGCGGCCCTCAAGTCTCAGCGAGGCACTGCTTGAACCAAAGCTTCAGGTTTAGCAGATCAACTGCTTGCAGGATCATTTTCAAGGGAAACCGAACCAAAGGTTCAGGTTTCACCCACGCACTGCTTGAACACTTCGTTGTGAAGGAAATACGAACCAAAGCTTCAGGTTTCGAAATACCACATGATTCCTGTGCCCTAAAATCCTTAGAATTCTTTTCGAAATTAAATATTTATGAGCAGAACCTACAGAATGGACAACTTTCGGTTCCAGCTCTCACTTGAAAGTGGTTCTATATCTTCCATATATGGCATAATTCTTGTCAATCAATTGGCAGCACCCACCGGGTAGGGGGGGGTCCATTAATTAGCCCACAGCTAGGTCTGCGGCCTGTTCCAGAGCCCCCAGGCATTGGACAATGGCCAGTGCTGTTTGTTTTGTTAATCCGGACGGGGCCCAGAGCTGGTTTACAGCAACAGGCGCCAAACATGGCATACGAATTAATTTGGTGGCTGTCTGTAGTATTTAAATGCTCGCCACAAAAAGTGGGAATCATTTTTTTTGCCAGCCAGCCAGCCCCATCTCTCTTTTTGTTTTGTTTTGTTTTTTTTTTTTTAATAGATTGCAAACAAAACAAAAATTAACATACGCCCCGATGAGCGAGAGCTCTGTGTGTTGTGATCGTGAACAGGAAAATAAAACAAAACAAAGCAAAAAACTAAAAAAAAACTAAAAAAAAAAAAATTATAAAACATTTGTTATTCTTGTGACATCACCGAACAGGCACTGGGGCCTCTTTGGGGCCCCTTTAGAAAATAAACAACACTGCAAGAAATGGTCAATATTGAGACTGTGGAATACTCAGCTCTGCAGAATCGAATAGGAGTTCGGGACTCTTTTTGGCACTCTCAAAGAGCACCAGGCCTAGGTTCAGGGAGTATCAGGAGTATCGGTGGGATGGCAGTCCTATCTGAGAGCAGTTCAAAGTCTTCTTCGAGTTGAGTATACCCCTTCGAGCAGCAGGGTAGCAGCCGCACACACATTTACAGTGTGGCCAGACGCAGGGGCTTGGGCAGCCCTGGCATGGGGCAAACAGTAGCTCGACTCGGCTCGGCTCTCCCCCAACAATCGTGGACTCCAGAGACTTGGCCCCAGGGCCTGTGTCTGTGGCCGTACAAGCGGAGTGTTAGATAAGTCTGACGCTTCGGGTGTGCGGGTATTAATATGCAAATTAGTTGGCGACCAGCAAACAGCCAACAAAAGCAAAACCAAAAGCAACAGATACATAAATAACAACAACAACAACAACAACAACGAAAGCAACAACAAAAGCAGCCACTACTATATGATGAGTGATTAAAAGTAATGTGCAGAGCCAAAGTCGAATATCAAATGCGCTGAAATGAGGATCACAGCACTCTTGCAGAAGTCCAGGGTACCAGAGGGTATACCAGTTGCCCATGAGTCTGGGAAATGAGGGAACAAGGCAGCAAGGAAGCCCCGAAAACGGAAATACCCCAGCGATATCCTACAGCATACCCATTAGTCCAGCCCTGGGGCTGCTGGGGTGACCCCTTCCATTCCATACCATTTCCATTTGAGGCACAGGCAGAGGCAGAGGCACATATCATGCGACGACCGAATGGCTGGCACATTGAGGCTCGTTTTGGATCTGCAGCTGGACGACGACGACTACGAGTATCTGTATCTGTATCTGGGTCTGGTCTGGTCTGTCTGGTCTGTCTGTCATGTCATCCATTTTGCAAGCTTCCACAGATCGTTGTTTCGTCAACAACAGCACAGCAGCGGATCGAAAACAATGGACGAGCACTCATCGAGTGGGTCGAGCGCTAAGCGCTGAGCGATAGATTCCGCTCCGGCGGCTCTTCTACGCCGCAGCCCGAGCCCGAGCCAGAGCCAGAGCCGTTCCGCCGTCCCGCTGCCGCCCTGCGTAGGAGGTGTTTGGCGCGTGTGTCGGCATATTGAATAGGTCGACCCCCAGCTTTGGCAAGACAACAAATGTCGCGGCCCGGCTCGGCCCCAACCCCCCCAGCCCGCACCCGCGATCTCTCTCCCTCTCTGTCTCTCGGGCTGGGGCGTGACAAATTTTAGCGGGTTGCGCGCATACGGCGTTGCCTTTTTATGTTTTGCCTATAATTTTATCTAATATGCATGGTGGGGCACCATACTCGTAGACGACTGTCATATATGCCCCAATCGATGGATGGATCTACCTCTGCCCCGGCCCCTGCCCCGGCCCCGGCCCCTGCCTCTGTCCAGACCCGGCCGTTCCGTTAGCAAACAAAGCGAGGAGGCAACGCCTCTTGAATTTTGAATGCGTTGAATCGATTCGAATTGTGCCTCGCATTTCCAAATCGCTTTCAAAATCCATTCCAACTATGGTTTGGGAAAATTATGTTTTTAACGAATTATAATAATTAAAAGAGCAATAAAATCATTTATCAAACGATACATAAAGCCACAAGAGAGGGTCCAAAAATATGAATTCTTATTTTATTATTGTTTCTTATTAATATTAAGTGACTTCAAGAGCCTAAAGAGGGTCAAAAGTAGTAATTCCTATTTTATAAATATTTTTTTATAAATGTTAAGGGACCTAGAAACCCAATAGAGGGTTAAAAAATATTAATTCTTTTTTAATAAATATTTCTTATTATTTCTTATTAATATTAACTGACTTAAAAATACAAAAGATGGTAAAAAAATATGAATGTGTGAATGAAAGTGACTTAAAAACCCAATAGAGGGTCAACAAATATTAGTTCTTATTTAATATATATTTATTATTAATATTAAGTGACATAAAAAGCCACAAGATATGGTAAAAAAATATGAATTCCCATTTTATAAATATTTTGTGTTAATATTAAGTGAGTTAAAAACCCAATAGAGGGTCAAAAGATATTAACTCCACTCTTATATATATTTATTGTTATTTATTATTAATATTAAGTGACATAAAAAGTCATTACATTAAATCCATAAAAAAAGCCCATAGATGGTCAAAAATATTAAAATTAAGCGAAACAGATCTAAAATCAGAATACCATATTTCTATATGAGAAAGTGGACCCCAAAGAACAAATTTACAAATATCCCATTTTGATTCATTTCGAGTGAATTACCAAAGACCTTTTCTATAATAAATATGTATCCATGTCCTTTTTGGATAATGTACATATGCTCTGTGTTGGATTTTGGGTTCCAATGTTTGGCCAATCATAAATAACATAGCGCTGTAATTTATGTGACAAATATATGTATTTATTCCAATTTCGATACCGATACCGATACCAATTTGTTTTGGCTTGTGCGCTTCTCTCTATTTGATTCATTTGCATTTGAACAGTGTTTGCTTTTAATTAGTAATATTTAAGATTTTTTATTTGGTGTTCGATGGGCGGATTGGCGCCAGAGACCCGCTCCAAAGATGGTGTTCGCTGACGAAAAATGCTCGATCCGAGACAAGGTTACGGCTGACAGACGGCGCACGTGCCAGCCAATCGCCAAGGCCCCCCCTTATTATGTGAAACGAAACGAAATTAAATATAATTAGAGGGAATTCTTATTTATAGCGATTACCCAAAGATTTTTGTATTATATTCATACAAAATATAAAATACAAAATACCAAATTCGTTGTCAACAACAAAGAGAATGAAACAATTTGTATAAAATAAAAATCAAATCAAACACAATTAAGTTGTTCTGGGACTACGACAAGAATTGGCAGCCATTTCTCACAGAATCCTTCCCGTCAAAGGGATAAGCCAGAATCAGTTGGGTAAACACACGAATGCATTCATTTAAAATGGTTTTTATTTGCGAATATTTATCATTAAAATACAGCAATCCACAATCCTTAGTGCATGCTCGGATTTTAAGCTGCAAAAAAGCCACAAAAAAATAAATCAAATAAAATCAGAGCACGGCAGAGCCAGAAAAGAGGCTGAAAATGTTATTTATTCGCCTTGTGCATATTTGCAGAACGGCAGAATGGCATTCATTCTCATTCGGATTCGCATTCGCATTCGGATTCGGATTTTCCATTCATTTCATTCATACATTTGCTCATTCATATCGGGTTCTGTGTATATACTTTTGCGATATGCTCTCTTGTTTATTGAAACATGTGCGTTTTTCTGTTGTTTGTTTTTTTTTTTCTCTTTTTGTTTTTTGTTTTTTTATTTTTTGTGGCTTTTTTCCACTGTGTTTCAGACCATTTTTATATTTATTTATGCAAAACATTTTTGTTTTGAATGCAAATTAAGTCCGACCCAGCGGAAAAAAGTTCGTACTCAAGAGCTACTTTTTCCCTCCGTGGAATTTGCTCTCTTTTCGCTGCTTAATCGAGTGGAAGGATACCAAAAAAAAAACTGATTGATGCACTCATTATTGTACACCCAAAAAGTTTTCTACCTCTTTGGGAACTTCGAGGGAAGTACAGGGAAGTCGCCATGGAATAATTCTGTGAAAAACATATGATACGATGTCTTGGCTTTTCCACATCTAGAGTGCATTTTCCTTCAGCGCATACTTTTCCAAAACAAAAAGACAATTGTTCCTCCTTTGTACACCCATCAAAATTGTCTTTGGGGGGTCTCTCTCTGAAGAGTACCAACATTTTCTGCCTGCCTGCCTGTCGGCCTGCCAATATGATGTTGTCTCGAATGTGTGCCAAATCTATTAAATTTCAACCGTTGAAAAACAAGAAGAAAAAAAAACACCACAAGTAGAAGAAGAAGAAACGCAAATTGCGCTTTATTTAAGTACAAAAATAACAAGAAACGCAACGGAATTGAATTGAATAGAAAAAGAGTGGCGTGGGGGCGGAAGAGGCGCTCGTTGTGGTGGGCTGGTGGGGGCGGGTGGGTACTAGAATATATTTGAAAACCGCACTAAAATTTCGTCAGTGTCTGTTATTCGCGTGCGTCCGAATTTGTCGATTCAATGGGTTCGTTCATTCGCACATTGTTGTTGTTGTTGGGGCCGGGCTGCCAGGTTGCTGAACAGTGCAGCCTCGAGAGAGTGAACAGTGGAACAGTGCAGCCACCCCGGGGATCCGTGGCCATAGAGGCAGGTGCCACAATGGCAGTCTTTACGCCTCGATTCCGTTTCTTGTTTACGCGCCGACGTCCAACAATTTTTGCGTCTTCTAATCAAAACGTGAAAAATTGTTTTTCATCCCTCCCCCCCTTCCTTCCGCTAACCCTCGCCCCAACGATTTTCGGGGAGACCTCTCCTCGCCTCTTCTGGCCTTTGTTTTGATTGCAAAATGTGCGAGCGTTTTGTTTTTGGTTTAGTTTTTGCATTTATTCTGATTATTTGTTCCCGTAGTTTTTCTCTTTCTTTTGATACCCCTTCCCCTCCCGTTTTAGGGGGTATTCGGAAGGGGAAAGCAGTTCCAATCCGAGGTGGAAAAGCACTTGGGGAGCGTATGGCTCCTAATCAGCCTATAGGAATCCAATATATATTAATTATTTTATGTTTAAATTAAAAAAATTTCATACGAATTTAATGGAATATACGTATTCGTTTTTAATACAAATATTTGGAAATCAAAGTGATTTATATATATATATATATATTTTTTTTTGTATTTAAAGTCCGAATATTTACTAAAAAAATATTACAACAAAATTAATCAAAAATATTATTTTTGTGTTTATATTTCATTTTATTATTCTTTGTTTTTAAAGACCGAATATTTACTAAAAAAAAATTACTACAAAATTAATAAAAAATATTTTGTTGTATTCATATTTAATTCAATTTTTTTTTTAAAGACCGAATATTAACTACATAATATTACTAAAAATTAATACAAGATATTCTTTGTTGAAAAAACTTCCCCTTTTCTAGAGAACTTGTGGTTTCTGTGAATCCCAGAACTTTCGGCTACAAACTAAACATTTTTAATGGGTAAAAGGGTATTTAAGGCCTCGACCCCCATTGGGTAATAATTTTGAGTTTCTTTTTGTTTTCTCTGGCCTTTGGGGGGTGTGGGCGGGGGGGGGGGGGTGTGGCTGTTGCTGCAACCTACGAAACTTTCCACAATGCAGTGGGCGGACGCGGGGTCTATTTTCAGCGCTACGTTTAATGGGTTTCCTCACATTTGACATTTGCACGGAATATACACACACACACACAGACACACAGGCACATATAATATACGGATAATGTGCACAATGTGCATGTAAATAAAATTTTAGATTGTTTACAACCCGTCTAATTGGGCGTGCACCTCCAAGGAACCAGAGTTATAGACAGATTCGGCACGGCCCGGTCTTGGGCGATTCGGAATGGTTCTTAAGTCTAGGGTTTCCACCGATTTAAGGTCCGGGGAATGCAACTTTGAACTTGGTGACGCTAAGAACTGTAAGAACTCTGGGTTTTTAATGTCTTGTTTACTTGGCCTTCACGATCGTTGTCGAATGGAAATTCGATACTGGACGAGGCTATTGATATCTCCACAATTAGAACGTTTTGTGGATAGATCCGTTCGGCTGATTGTGAATACATTTCGGAGATAAAAGATTGGATTATTATTATTATTATTGTTGTTCCCCCATCGACGGTGCCCGTCAGGGCCTAACCAGGAAACGTCAAGCTGTAAAGTCGTTGAAGGATGATCTACTCAGAGATTCGCTTATTAACCAGACAATGCAGAGGCCTTCGGGCCAGGTGCCTTCCCCTGCGCCGAAATCCTGGCGAATCAATCAGGGGACCTGTCCCTGTCCCTGTCCCAGTCCCATTTTCATTGCACATTTCCTGTTGTTGTTTCGGTATGCACTTTGCCGCCGTCCAGCGGGGCTTTACCAATCTTATCCGAGGCAGAGATAGCCATCTCTGGCAGCGGAGAGGGCCTGCCTCTCACAAATCTCTATCGGATGATGCACAAACCGAATGGCAGTGCCAATCCCAGCACAACCCCTGAACCCGACAGACAAACATCGAATACAAATCGTATCGGCTTTCGTCGGGGCAAGTGTCTGGGGCAACCTGATCAAGGGCTTATCTCGCCGAACGATCGATCGAGGCAGAGGCGGAGGCATACAGGCGTACAGCATTTGTCATGGGGGATCAGTCGGGTCGATGGTCGGGGGGCCTTGACCTGCACAGATCTCTCTCTCTCTCTCTTTCTGTCTCCTACAATAGTCCCTCAGTGCCAGGGCATTGTTGTCATAAATTACACTTCAATTGTTGGCCCAAAAAGCCTGGGATAGGGCTAGGATGGGATTGGGATTGGGACTGAGATTGGCATTTGGGATGTGCAATCAGTGCGTTTTCCTTTTCTTTCTTTCTTCTCTGTTTTCCTTTTTGTGTGTTGAACCCCGGAGCCCCGTGAAAAGTGTCAAAAATATCAAATGTCCTTTTGTAGACAGGTTCGCCTACTCGACAGACAGGAGCGGCTCTGCTGCGCTTTCTTCACGCTCTGTGCATTTCTATGAGAGTATTTCTAGTCGTAGGACTACCTAGCAGTCCGTCAGGCTGCCAGGCTACCTGCCAGGCATAATTAATTTAATCATTGCTCATTGCACACATTGAGCAGCCCGAACAAAGAGCAATCTCTCTGTGTCCCTGCCCCTGCCACTGCCTGCCCCTGCCCCTCACAACAAGAGGCACAAGTGTCCATTGTGCAGGCATCCTTGTGACGTGCCCCAGACCCACGACAGGCACCGGGGCACCGGCATGAACAATCTCTGCCATGCGATGCGATGCGATTCGATGTGAGCCTAACAACCGAGTCCAGACCCGGCCAGACCCTCACCCCTCACCCCCCAGCAGCTCTCAGACAATCGCATCGCTGGGACCCCTACTCCAAGCCATGACAAACAATATTCGAAAAGAACCTAAAGCCGAACCCGAACCCTGTCCGCACCGCACCGCACCGCACCGCAGCGAACCCTCATCGGCTGATTGAGCGCTGAGGTTTCTCGAGTTGATCTTCTTCATCCGCTTCGTCATCGTCATCGTCCTCCTCATCCTCATCCTCATCATCATCATCAACTCTTCATTTGTGTGACAAACAAAGACGACGCTCGAGAGAGATCAAGTCCGGGCCCCCAGACCCAGTCTCGGGCCCAGTCTCCGGCTCAGGGATGGGCGTGCAACATGATCGATCGTGTCCATTAGAGCCGTGAAGAACTTAGAAGTTGCTAATGATTGTGCATGTTTTTTCTCCACAAGAGACAAGAAAATATGGAACTAAGAGTTTTTCTATCTAAAAAAAAAAATAATAAAAAAAACTTTAATTTAATTTAATCATTAAAAAAAATGCATACTAAAAACGACCTAATCCAATGGAAAAATAAGAATAATTGTTCTGGAGAAAAATTGGATAGTAAAAAGAGGGAAACCCGTATTTTAATTAAATTAAAAAAAAATAATAAAATAATGAAATAATAATGAAATAAAATAAAAAATTAAATGAAATACAATTCACTTTGATTTAAACATGATTAAATAAATAAATAATAAGATTAACAGATTATTTTGATAATAATTATACTTTAATAGCAATAAAAATTAATTTGAATTGATTAATTAAAAAAAAAAAACATTTTAATGCGTCCCATATTTATATAAATTTTAAGCACTTAAATATAATAAAATGAATTTGTGGGAAATGTATTTAATAAAAGTATACAAATATTTAATCCAAATATAAAATATATTTAATTATTATATACTATATTTTAACGATTTCCAGGTATTGGTAAACACTTTTGAAAACTAAATGATTCTCGGTTTGTAGTCTACGGGGAAATGTTGAAATATAAGCCCCTAATCCAGTGTTTGTTCTTCAGAAAAACCAGAAAAAAATAAACTAGAGCTGTAGACGTAATAATCACCTGAGAGGGAATTAGGGAAATGCTGAGAGAAAGAAGTGCATAATCCGATTGTTATCCAACAATCTTGTTTCTCGCTTGGCATTGCGTGACTATCGTCAAAGTGGTCACGCACTCATCTCTGACAGCCGGTGTCCCACTGTGAGGGTCGGATCGTCTGACCGACGACACACAGAAGACGACGACTGATCGACTGATGGACTGATCGACGTTCAGACGGACGGACAACCGTGTGCGTGCTTACCAAGAAACGAATGATCAGAAGTGCTGGGGAGTAGAAGTGTGAGGGGCCCGGCGTATTTTGGTAGTTAAATTGTGGCCCATTGTCTCTGGCTATGGCTCTGTCTCTGTCTCTGGCTCTGTCTCTGGCTCTGTCTCTGGCTCTCCGCTGGCTATTTGTACAAACAGCCACATGCATAAATTGTTGCTAATATCGGGGTATCGATGGGACTGGGATAGGGACTGGGACTCGGGTAACGAACTGGTTTGCCACAGCTGGGCCCTGGCACCTCGATAGTCGGGCCTATACCTGTACCCATTCCCATTCCCTATCCCTATACCCATCCCTATCCCCTATATGGCAGATAGGTGTTCTTCCATGGAAAGAAATGAAGCAACATCTCATGGCGCGCACTTTGCATATAAATCATTTTTATGACTTGTTATTTTTCACTATTTATTTTACTTTTTTTTTTTGCCTCTCGTTGTTTATCGAAGGAAAAACAAAGAGTTTTTTTTTGTTGATTTCTGTTGGGCTCTGTTCTCCCTCCACTATCGTATCTGTATCTGTAAATTACAACATTATTTAGCTTTGGCTGCCGATGCGGGATTGAATAATTGCCGGACTCCATCCGGGGCAGGGGTGTCGAGGGGGGCCGCTATCGTAATTAAAGGCAGCCCCCAATGAGAGCTCTCGTTGCGATGCCTCTATGCCTCGATGCCTCCTGCCGGGCTATATATAGGAGGCTATCCCATCTATGTGTTTAATTAACAGCTTTTGACCTTGTCCAATCGTTTATAAACAATTGCCCTTCGATGCCGAAACCCGAAATCGACTTTTATACCGACCGGGAAGTCCGATTCGGACACTGGAAAAGTACCTACAGCGGTACGTATTGCCCCGACGAAGAACGAACGACCGCAGATAATCCCCGCCACAAACTAGAACCCCTTCCCAGCCCACCAAAGCGAACTAAGACCAAACCAGACGACAGATTTATCTGTCTATAGCTATTAGGCAAATGAAATTAGTGGGAATTGGCTGCTAAGGGCTAGGGCTTTGTATCTACGGCTACGGCTGTCGCAAGTCCAAGGGTTATTTCTGTAATATCAATCAGATTAACAATGATTAAGGGGCCCACAAAACGGTCTACACCAATCAGAGAACCAACAGACCACCACTATGGACTTAGATCATAATCAGATTTTGATTAATGGATTTAGTTTTTACAAACAAAAAAAACAGAAAGAAAAGATTAAGGCAGTTAGATTATTAAAGGGCTAAAAACTACTAAAATCAATCATAAATTTATTTTAAAAGAAGTCTAATATTTAAGATAAACTTAAAATACTTGAAAATATTTAAAAATAAATATAAATAAAATATATAAATATAATTTTCTCTAACAGTAACAGCAAACAACATAATTTGTGTCAGTGATATTATTTTATAATCAGAAATACAAAATACAATCCTAATTATAATAAAAAAAAAAATAAAATAAAATACATATATTTAATTTAAATATGATTAATATTGATTTTATAAATTAAATATATTTAAAGCAAAAGTAATAATTTATCAGTTTATTTTTTTACAATTCCACTCCCGGTTTAAATCTCTAAAATCGAAATTGTAATATTAAAATTCTCTTGACTTTTTTCTCTGGTCTTTAAGTATTTTCTGAATTATTTATTCCCTTTTCTTGGTGCAATTATTTCTCAAATACCATTTAAGCCTTTTAATGAATATTAAATAGTTATTAATCAGAATGAAGAGCCCCACCCCCCACCCTGCCCTTTGGCTTCCTATTGCTAATGGAATTTAGTAGCGAGGCTTTATAAAATATTCAAAATCAATTTTGCCCATTCCAATAGGGATACCAGCGACTCTTGGACTCGAAACTTGTAACCCCCTTCCCCCGCCCCACCCCTCACAACAGATCTGAACAATTTGTTTACACTCCTTAACAATTTATGTGGCATTTAAGCTGTAAATGTCCCCTCACTCCCACTCCCACTCCCCGCTCGCCCACTCCGGCACTCTGTCGACCCGATATTGGGTCGGCGGGGTCCCCATCCCAGTCCCCATCCCAGTCCCCATCCCAGTCCCCATCCCAGTCCACTGTCAAAATCGCATAATCCACCACAAACACTGTTTTTCCACGGACGGACAGGCCATGTTTCTTTGGGCCAGTTGTTTCTTTGTTGTTTTCTTTGTTTTTGGGGTGCGGCTGCGGCAGAGTAAAAATTTTAATAAAAAGTAAATTTGAAATAAACAAAATGTTTGTAATATCAGAAATTTATTGCAATTGTAGGCCCAAAGAACAACGGAACGGAACGGAAACTGAAACCTAGCGGGTGGCGTGGGGCGGGGCGGGGCGGTGGGAGGAGATACGTAATGGCATTGGGTGGCAGAGAGGCAGAAAGGCCGGAAAGAGAGGCGCACTGGAGGCACTAGAGGCAGAAAGCAGAGAGAGAAGCGATTTATAAAAAGAAAAACCAAAATTACGCGACTTGTTTAAATTCTGAAAAGCCATTAAACGCAGCTGGGGCCCCGTCCCGGACACAGAGGCAGAGGCAGAGGCCGAGGCAGAGGCAGCTCCCAATCCACATCCACATCCAAATCCAGACCCGGTCCCGAGACCGGGCCAGAACCGCAATTATCATGAACGCAATATCCAAAAGGGGAGCCCAGGGAAGTGGCAGGCAGGCAGGCAGGCAGGATGGGGCATGGGACATGGGGCATGGGGCCTGGCAAACACTTTGACGCAAAAACTTAGATCGTTAAATATTTATAAACGAGCTGAGAAAACACTCTCTCACACACACACACAGACACACACAGGGACACAAAGAAATTAGACAAGAGGGACCTGGAGGACCAGGAAGCGGACATCAAGTGGACACCAGCTGGATGGCGATGCCCAGCGTCAGCGTCAGTGTCCCCCCAGGGAGAGCCACGTCGGGGCTGTATATCAACACATCATAATCCCATGCCGTCGAAATGGCCATGGAACGTGGGGACAACGGGTGACGGGGGACGGGGGACTGGAGACGGGGTGTCGTGTCGGTCTAAGCCTCGAAAGGCCACCGCCTGTTTATAAGGCTTAAGCTTCGGCCTAATATGGCTTTAATGAGCTGTCCAAAAGCCGGCTCGAGATGAGCCCCCGTCAAAGGGGTGTCAAGATTTCCGGTTAAAGTATTTTCATACGTTTACTTCCTTCGAGAGTTGCTATTTTTCCATCAAAACGAACGAATTCCCAAAGTTATTAAATGTTATTAAATGAAATTTAGGCCATTTCCGGTTTAAAATTCAGACAAAATTGCTATAGGATAAAGAGATAAACAGATAGGGATCGGATTTTCAATGGAGAGGAATACAAGTGAAGACAGGAAAAGGACTGCGAGTACTTCGGATAATCCTCTGTTTGCCATTCATTGAGAGTTTCTGAAGATTAGGACACCCCAGAAATGAGCTCAGCTTCAAGGTTTGTGAAGAGTTTTGTGAATAAGTGGTTTAAGTAAAAAAATATAATAAATACAAGATATGTAAGTATTGGGTATAATAATAATTATACAATAAAAATACAAAAAAATTATTATTTTGATTTTTATTGCATAATTATTATTTGTTATTTTCATTGAATAATTATTATTTTTATGTTTATTGAACAATTATTCTTATAATTATTATTCTTGATTTTTATTGAATAATTATTATTATAATTAATATTATTGATTTTTATTGCATAATTATTATTTTTGATTTTTATTGTATAATTATTATTTTTGATTTTTAATGTGTAATTATTATTTTGGATTCTTACTCTTTTTGCTTAAAATAAAACTCAAAAAATTAAAATAAAAAAAAGAGGGAGAACGAAATTTTGAAATAAACGTTTTATAGTGAGATCTAACAGGAGTTTGGATACCAAATTTGGTTACTCTAGCCTTAATAGTTTCTGGGATCCTTGAACTCACATTTTGGTATAAAAATAAAATAATATTCACAATATTTAGTTTCTGTTTCAGGATATTCAATAGTTTTAGTATATTCAGTATGATATTCCGAATATTTATTAGTTTTAGTATATTCAATATATTCGGGATCTGTTTCAGTTTATTTAGTACTATTTCCAGTATATTTAGTATGAGTAGTGGTATATTTAATAAATTAGTTTCAGTATATTAAGTAGTTTCAGTTTATTTAGTATTATATTCAGTATATTCGCAATAAAATGAAGCTTCGAGCTTCCTCCCGCCCTTGGAAACATTCCTCCATTCAGTGTTCCATTAAATCCGTGTGACCTGCACTCTGAATACTCGTTGCATCGAATGTAGTTCTGCTCTTGCCGAAACTGAATAATTCAACGACCCAGCAAGCTGAAAGAATCGATCCGTACATCACTTACGAGTATGTTCCTGGTCTAATGACCGGACCGGACCCCGCACTCCCTTTTTGGACCGCCCAAAATCGTTTTGGCAGCCAAAAACAAGACTAGAATAAAAACCCAAACTGTAGACTCCACGGGCGAAATCCACTTGCAATCTCCACTAACCTTCTTCCCGGCTTCCCCCTTCGTCGGGGTCGCTTACTCTGTTGTCGGGGATTTATGGGCCTGGAGTGGAGTGGAGTGGAGTGGCACCCCACTCTCTGGCAACAGCAGCAGCAAAAGCAGCAGCAGCAGCTGCAGGGCACTACAATAGTTTAATTAACATTAACGCTGACGCCAACTACTGATGGCAATAAAAAACCATTAAAAGGAATTTATTTTAAGGACCGAACAGGCAATAAATCACATTACATGTCGCTATAAAAACAAAAGCCAACAAAAAGCTCTCTACTCTCTCTGTCTCTCTCTCTCTCTTCCCCCTTTCATGTGGCAGGTGGGGGGCGTGGCACCTACACTCCAGAAGAGCAAAGCCGCTGTGGCTGGAGGTGGAGGTGGGTGGGGGTGGGGTGGCAATAAAATGGATGGAAAATGTTTTGTATATCGAAAAATCAATGCATCAATTTCATTTCAGTGCGGAGGACTTGCCAAAGGGGTGAGGGTGGGTGGAGAGGTTACTAGAGGGGGCGCTAAAGGGAGAAACAGTAGTAAAATTGTGCTGTTGTTGTTGTTGTTTTTGCTGTTGCTGTTGCTGTTGTATATTTTTTATGTCCATAGTTTGTTGCCGCTTTTATTTGTTATCACGAGTGCCCCTGGGAATGGGATGGTATGGAATGGGAGCGGCGCTAAAAGCATCGGCATTAAAAATGACGATAGCACATCAAAAATGGAAATTAATGGCGATTATGTGGCACATAAAAACATGGATGGCAAAACTAACTGCCATATAAGTAATGCGATTACAGTCCATGCCATGAGCCACCCCCCCAGCACCCCCCACACCCCCCACCATTCCTAATTGATAAGGAAATATATTTCAGATTTTATACTTTTAATGGGGATAGTTATTCGACTGCGAAAATCATACCAAATCCGTGTAGAGATATTAAAAAAAAAAGAAGAAACATAAAAAGTGGGGATTACAGAGACTTTAATATCCCATAATACCATCCCATGGATCTGAGATTTCTTGTACATGCAGTGGGATTTTCCCTTCCATGAATATTCTAGAAATGTTCGAAAACAAAGGATGGTAAGGAATACCTGCAGTTCCAAGTGCTGTTACAGGTAGGCAGAGCTATTTATCATTGGGCTGTTTATTCGGCACTTTAGGCCTGTTCTTTTATGCTGCATTTAATAGCCTTCGATGTGAACACCTTTGACAGGGTATGACTTGCATTTTACAAGGTTTCAAAGGTTCACAAAACTCTATAATTTATTCAACAAAAATAAACAATAGTAAAATAAAAATCGCTTTTTTTGTTTAAAAAAATTCACAACATAATACAATAAAATTCTAAAATTCTTCTAAAAGTCATCCAATCTTTCAAAATAAAATAATAATAAAATAAACAAAATAATATTTAAATAAAAATCACCTTTATTGTTTAAAAAATGGTATAAAAAAAAACAATAAAATAAAATAAAGTTACGCGTCTAAAAATTTGCGAAAAATTTGGAAAATTAATTAATTTATCGGATATTGGAAAACCACTATCGAAAGCACTTAGCTCCAAGGTCGGGCACTGTATTAAATAAAGACTATATTTATTATATTTATTTTATTCAAATATTTTTTATAAAACTATTCCAGAACTAGCTAATAGGCCTTTCAGCTCTGCTGTTAATAATAAATTCGTTTCTTGTACATTTTTCAAATTTATATATTTTTTATATTTTGTTTAATATTTAAACTTTGTTTTATTAAGTGAGTTTTCTTTCTGTTTTCTGCGGAAAAGCCCGAAAAATAATACGTTTTCACTGCCTCAGAGGAACTTTAGAAAGTAATGACGATTATGCACTATAAATTCCATGCTAGTCGTAGACGTAGTCGAAGTCGTAGTCGCCTGCTATCATCATCCGAGTATCAAGCACTATAAATTTTCATTGTACTCGTAGTCGTACTCGTGCTGGTCGTATCCCAATCCCAGTGCAACTTTCACCCGTTTAAGCCCCGTATCGTACGAGTATCCAGTGCCAAGTAGAACATCAACTGGCTGTGTCTGTAGCTGTGGCTGTGGCTGTGGCTCCCCCAGACACATGACAAGTGTGGTCTGGTTAGGTCTGAGGTCTGGTTTTCTATGCTTTTCTATCGTTTGGTTTGGTTTGGTTTGGTTTGGTTTGGTTAGTTTTTCCATCCGTATATGTGTGTCGTGTGTCGTGTGGTGTCTGTCTGTTTGGGGAAGCGCATAAAATTGACTGGCAGAAGGAAACACATTGATTTGCCATTTGAGCGCAAATTCATTGCAATAAAATCAGCGCTGGTAAAGTTTTTTTTAATGCCACTTTCAATATTTGTTTTCGCACACCCCAGTGCCTTCTCTGCCACTGCCTCTTGCCACGCTGCCACCCTGCCTCCCCGCCTTTGCTGTTGTAGTGGCTGTTTGTTTTGGTCCTGTTTTTATTTTATTTTTCGCTGCGATATCCTCCACACACACTCCACGCCCCATCCCGGCGGCAATTGTAAAACGCGTTTTGTAATCGAAACTTTTAACGACTTGATGCGATTGGAAATTGTGTAATATTGGGTACTAATACACACACAGAGAGAGAGAGAGAGAGAGACACACACACACCACTGGCATATCGTGGCACATATGGTGGAGTGGGCCACACATCCGAGTAGTCCTCGGGTGCGTGTCTGTCCTGTCCTGTCCTGTCCTGTCCCGGTTGTGGAGGGTCCTTCAGATTCTTTACTGCTGCTGCTGCTGCTGCTGCCTGGGGCGCGGCGCTACGTATCGCTGAGCAGGGCATATCGGTTGATTGGGCAAAGCAAAACCAAAGGCAACAAAAAAATACCAAATGCATCGGACATATGTAAGGGGATATATATATACATGTGTGTGTGTGTGTAGTATTTGATTTGCTGATGAGCCATGAATGGAATGGTCCTTAATTGATGCGATATATAATTTGATTCTCTCCCTCTCCCTCTCTCTCTGGGCGCTTTTTTTCGAGTGTACTCGTCTGTGATGTACCTTTGCCTTTGATGTCGGCAGTCAGTCAGCTGTTTAAGAGAACGGAAGCACTTCGGGTTCTGTTCCTAATGAACACAGAGATCTGCTCTGCAAGTAATTACTTTACTTTTACTACCTCCGAGAGGTAGGCTCTGTATCTGAAGGAGTGTAATTGTTCATTACAAATTGTTTATTCCACAAAAAGTAAGAGACTAGTTCCCAAAAGGCAAGGTAATCACTTATGGTGCCCCAAACCGAGCGGAAAGGCAGGAGATTACTTGTAGATTTGGCCAAAAACTTTCGCCCATTCCCAGGAATCGCATTTTACCTTATTTGTGAGATTTTCATTGACAATTTATGTAGCGCCATTTCCACACAAAACACACACAGACACACACGCACACGCACACACACACATTAATATCCGTTTTTGGTTAAAAGGGGCTTTTGAGATTCGTCAAGGAGGATTCCTTCGGCATCGGCATCGGCATCGGAATCGTTATTTCCTCTTCGAAAAGCAATCCAAGGCGACGACAAAGATGTGCTAATAAATTTCAACTTAATTTCCGAAATGTGCAACTAACACATAAAAAACAAAACCAAAAGCACACGCACACACAGGACCAAAGAAGGACCCTCTCTTGAGGCATTGTTCTTGGGTAAATTTCGAGTATGGTTTTTGCATAAAACTTCAATTTAAATTGACATTTGAGTGGAAAGTAATTGCATGATATGCACAGAGCATAAAAAAGGCAGAACAGTCACCCCCCCAACCCCCACTCCACCCCACGGAACCGGGACGGGGCGTGTTTAATATATATGGGTCTCCCCACCCCCCTCAAGCCACGAGCGAAGGACCAGGAGGGGATACTATTTTTAGGGCATTAAATGCGATTTGCTTCTGTTTCCATCCATCCATCCATCCATCCATCCAGTGCCGGGAAGTTCTACTGAGCTCATTATGCGCTCGTTTATATGCCGCATTCGTTGGTGGCGGTGGCAGTGGCAGTGCTGCAAACTTTTGTGCACATTATGAGGGTCTGTTCTGTTCTGTTCTGTTTGGTGGGGTGGGGAGGGGATGGGGGGAGCGCTTTTGGGTTCCGGGTTTTTGTGCCCGAATGCGGGCAATTCTTGTCTCTGGTTTTGCTTTTTGTTTCTGTTTCTCTTTTAAATTAAATGCCAATAAATTTGCATTTTTTGTTGTTGTTTTTTTCTGTTACCTTTTCCCCTCCCCTCCCCACCCCCCCACCCTCCCATATAGCAATTGCTCTAAGTGCGGAGCGTAGCCATTGGGTGCAGGGGGAGGGAAGTGTCATTTGCTTTGGGCACTCGTGCCTTCGATTTGCTTTACTTTCACTTCGTTTTCGGGGGGCTTGGGGGAAAAAGTTTTTCAATTCCCGAACCCACACACACAAAAAGTGACCAAGTTTTTAGAGTCGCAAATAAATGTTGTTAATTTGTTTTAATTTCGGGCACATTTATTTGCTAATTTCCCGCGACAAGGCCGCGCCGTGCCGCCCATTGGAAAATGGCTTTGAATTCGATTCATCGACAGGTCAACTGGGGGTGGAGGGAGTCTCGGGTTTCCATCTGGGGCAATGATGATACTTTTAGGGCTAGCCCAAACTTGGTTAATTTTTTTGAAAATTATTTATATATTTTTTGGAAAATTTAGAAAATAAATTTAGAGTTTTTAAGGGTTTCATTGGCTAACTAAAACGATATTTATGGGGGTGTGCCTTTGGCGGAGCTTTTCAAATGTCTCCCTCCGTGGTGGGGGGTTGGACCTGCCCCGAATCCGTCGATGCCGAAACGTTGCCGACTTGCGGCAGGGCCTTGGAGCTTGAGCTTTGGCGCACCATCATCTGCTGGAGCTGGTCGACATGACTGGGCTCCAGTTGCTCCATGCAGCCGTAGTAGAGGATGTCCGAGATCAGCTTTCGGGCGAGTATCCGCTGGCGCTGGGAGAGCTCCTGGAACTGGCTGCTCCACGTGTGAGCCAGCGCCTCCGTGCCGATTGGGTGCGTTCTGCGCTCCGGCAGCTGCTGATAGGCGGAGGGGGAGGAGTACTGGGTGGCGGGGGGCGAGGGGCAGGAGTCGGGAGACGGCAGCGATTCCTCTTTAATGGTCGGGCGACACCTTTTGGGCGATGATATTTCGTAGGCGGGATAGAAGATCTGCAAAGGCACTCGTTTTGAGGAAATATCTGCGGAAAATGTCTCTATTGGCTCCCCGGTTACCTCTTCGCCGTCCAACTCGGTGGCTGCCTCCCCCCCGGCACTACTGTCGCCGCCTGGCCCCCGCACGGGCGGGGGGGCCTCATCCTGGCCCTCGAGAAAGCCCAGCAGATCGAAGTACCACAACGTGGACTCGAAGGGCAGCCCCTCCTCGGAGCACTGCTCGCGCTTGCGCTGATCCCGCCGGAAGTTGGTGCGGAACGAGTTGATCTTCTTGACCACCAGCGAGCGGTTGGCGTGCGGCTCCACCTCGCGCAGCTTCCCCACCAGCTGCTCGTAGCCGGCGCTCTTCATCGCCCGGCTGCTGTACTGCGGACTCCGGACCTTCCAGACGGCCGGCAGCGATCGGTAGAGCAGCAGGAACTCGGTCCAGAATTGCCGGTCGCGTGAGTTCATCTCCCCGGCTGTCCACTGGCCACGAACACACGCACAACACTGAAACGCCACGCTCCGAATCGGACATGCACAATCTTGCATGCGCAAAATGTCAAGAGAGCGGATAGCGGATAGCGCTCTCTGAGAGCGCTCTCGGCTCACGCTGTTTGTGCAAACGTCAGCGCTTTGATTGCGCTCCCGCTTTGTGCTGCCATTCGTTCGAATGAGCGAAAGGCAGGGGGGTGGGGAGGGGGGGACTGCGCAGGGTGACAATGATTCGATTACACGCGCCTCTCTCTCTCTCTCCCACTAGTACCCTGCTCTTCTAGAGGGCCAGGGCATGCTCGGTTGGGCTTTTAGAGGGTAGCATTTTTTGTTCCCTGCAATCGAATTTCTTTCGACAAAAGTTCGTACAATTTTGGTCATATTTTGGAGAAGAGATCATCAGACCTACACCCATCGATGGGTGTCGCCTTCTTCGTTATTTTCCCCAACAACGCCCTACACCGAATCGTGCCTAGTACTTGTTCGGATAAAGGTATGCACATACAAGCCACATACATACATATATTTCTATATTATGGATTCAAATGCAAATGACGCAATGTCATATTCCATTAGTGACGTAGAAAAACCCACAAACTGCACATTTTGTGGCTCTTTTATGGATAAATGGAAACAAACCTTGGGAAATGGGTGCCAGTATTTCATATAAGTAGCTCTTTTAGATGGATAACTGGCAGAAACCTTGGATGCCACTATTTCCTAAGATGATAAGGGGAAACCCTTTGGTAATATATAAATATTTATTTCCTGCCATTAAACCCATAGTTCGAATCGTTAAATCTTGTTTGGATCTTACTTAAAGGAAGAACAATTATAAAAAAATAAGATCATTTGAAAATTTCCCAAAATTCCCTCTTAGGCTAGAGGGTCTCTATTATTTTTCACAGGACTATCTGGTGTCTAAAGTATTATTAAATAAATAGTAGTCGAATTTTGTAGTAGTTGCCCCAATGGTGGGGCGTGGAGGGGGGCTGGAGGATGACTTCTTTGGCTATTCTTTCGAGGAAGAAGAATTCTTTAAAATTTCCCAAAATATAGCCCAAGAGGGTCTCTATTATTTTTCACAGGACTATCTGGTGCCTAAAGTATTATTAAATAAATAGTTGTAGAATTTTGTAGTAGTTACCCCAATGGGGGGAGAAAGGATGACTTCTTTGGCTATTCTTTCGCAGTATTAATAATATTTTTCCCTTTTTTTGTGTGACTTCTTGTCATAAGTAAATTTTAGCCCAAAGTTATTTGGCCAATGCAAACAGAAGCTGAAACAGAAGCAGAAACAGACCATTCCCGGCTTTGGTACTGCACTTCTTCTTCTTCTTTATTCCCAAAGTTCTTTTGCTGGTTCTGGTTTGGGGTGCCACCCCCACTCTCTCCCTCCCCTCCCCGCCCACCATATTTTTCTGTTTTCTGTTTCTTCTGTTGGTTTGATGGCCGTTTTCTTTTCGTTTCGTTTCGTTCCGTTCAGATCCAAGTAATTGAAATAACGTTATTTACATGACAAATGCCAAATATTTGCCAGGATACAAATATTGATGCCGCGAGCACATTTAAACATGAAAGCAAACAGACAGAGAGGACCCCCAGCCCCCAGCCACCGACCCTCCCCCTGCAAAGAATGAAGACATTCTGCACTTGCTTCAATTATGCGTGAAAGGACGAAAGAGGACGAAAAAGGCAAAAGGCTGTGGGATGCGGGGTGCGGGGAATGGAATTGAAGTGAAACTAAAGCCTTTTGCAAATAGTTGTTAAAATATGTCAATAACCTTGCCATTTGCTGGCCACCCCCCGCCCGCCCTCCATCCCCGAAGTTTCCGCAACCCTCCCTGGGGTCAGAATCAATAGTGAGGCCACCCCCCCCCCCCCCCCCCAGTCAGCCATCGTCCAGGACAAGAATTTCGGACAGGACATTGACAACGATGTTCCTGGTGGCTTCGCATAGATCTCCCAGGGTGGGGGGTGCATGTTGGGGAGGGGGGGGATAGCGCAGAAAATGTTTAATTAAATTCCGGGACACATTTGGCATGTTACATTGCCATTGCCATTGCCATCTACTCGTAACCACAGCTGTAGTCGCAGAGCCCCAGAGCCAATGCAGAATGGAGCCAGGAGCCAGGAGCCACTGCTGCCCCAGTGCCCCACCCCCACCCCCTCCTCACAGAAATCGCAATAAAAATACCAAAACGTAGCAGAAATTAAGCAAAGCAAATTATGTCGTTGCCTAAGCTATTGACATTTTCCACGTTTTGCTCGGTTTTCCTCGGTTTTCCTCGGTTTTCCTGGGTTCTCCTAGTTTCCTCTCTGTTGTTTTATACCCCACTCGTTTCGTTTTCCAGCACCGCGCAACTGCGGTTGAGGTCACCGGAATTGAGTGCTCCTTGCTGGTGCTCCTTGCTGCTCCTGCTGTGAGTCCTGGCCCGGTTTGTGCCACCAAAATGGTGGAATGCATTCTACAGAATATTCTCTGGAAGGTTTTCTTTTATTATTTAGGGAAATCATTCATTCGGAGTCTGGAGATCTCAGCCCGCTGATTCACTCCAAGACCCCCCACCCCCTTCCCCTCCCCCACCCCTTCGTTGTGTAATCCTTTTGATATTACCAAAATTAAAAGATAGTTTCCTTTGGCCCCATTTATTTCCATCCTGCCGTCCATCCAATTAGGGAAATAAATTTCCACCCTGAGACGACAAGTTTACAACCCCCCCCCACCCCGCCCCAGACCCTCCCAAAAACATGATTTAGCTTCCACTTGATGGGACCCCAAGACCTGTCCTGTCCGAGCAGGGTTGGGGGTTGGGGGTTGGGGGCCCTGCAGCGACCGACTCCATGCAATCAAATGAACGGCCAAATTGCTCGTTTCGGGGCCCTAACTCATCTCCGAGAGTGTGGGGGAGGGGGGGGGGGGGGGGGGGCATACTCGTCCTCGTATACGGTACATAAAATGTTATGGCCATTGCAGAAGAAGAGGTTCAGTTACTTCTGGGGTTTTCTCGGGGTTTACTCGATTTTTGTTCTTTGTTCTTTATGGGACGCCATTTGTAAATCTTAGAGACATCTTAGAGACGGCATCTGTGTAATGCGATGGCCTTTTAGAGGCCCAAGAGGGTCCCGGTCCGGGTCCGAGTCCGGGCCAGTTTGGGCCAGGGTTTTACGATCTACCACACACTATACGCGACGCGACGGTCACTGTTAATGATTGATAAACCGCACGGGACCAATCAACACCAAAACACAAGAGACCGAGACCCCGACCGAGACGGAGACCCAAAGACCGACCAAAAGAGAGCTCTCCAGAATATCAAATCTGCGGTGTCATCCCCCATCCACTGGAATCGTATCCTATGCAAACTGAAAAACTGAAAACCTCTCTGGCCATCTCCCACTCCCACTTCTGGTCCACGTCTTCCGAGATGCACATCAAATTGGCTAAATTGTCGTGAGGCCTGTGTTTGAGGCACCATCCAGATCCAGGGGGACTCCTCCACCTCCACCTCCGCCCCCTCCTCTATAGAGTGTGGTGTGGATATGTGTAGGGGGCACCGTGGTCTGGGCATATCTCTCCCTCTATAAGTGTGTATCTTTGTCTCTGTGGTGCCTCTTGTTCGGTTCGGTTCGGTTCGGTATACCAGTTTCTTTATTACAAAAAGGGGCTTGGGTCAAACCAACAACACCACAACGCGGTCGACAGCGACGACGACGTCGTAAAAGAAAACAATATTGTAAATAAAGTTTAGACTTTAAGCCAAAACTCGTTTCGAACAAACGAAAACGACAAACCGACCAAGCGACCAAGCGACCAAACGACCAACATCGTGACTCTCTGTGATTGTTGTTGTTGTTGTTGTTGTTGCTGTTGTTTGGTCTTTGATGTCTTTTTAACAAAAGTCTCGATGCTGCTGCTGCTGCAGTCGTTGCTGTTGCCGTTGCCGTTGCCGATTTTTACTTTGTTTGGGATTTGCCCTTTGCAACAGAGTACTTGAAGAGCGACAGTAGGTTTGCCCGGGGACTAGGAACAGATCAAAGTGGCAGCAGGAGGAGAAAGTGCCAGAAAGGGGTTCTATGGGGATTACAGAAGATTGCTTCCAAAAGAACATTTGGCATGAACGATTTTGGCCAAGCTCTTCAACGCGCAGGCCAATAACTCCTCACCTTGCCCCCCCCCCCCCCCTGAACGAAAGTTGATCAACTTTAAAATTATTGCTAACAAAAAAAATAAAAAAAAAAGAATAAAAATAAATAATTTGAAGAAATATACAAAAAAGATAGAAAATACTGAAATATTTATAAAATAAATTTAGATAAATTGATAATAACATACATAAATTAATAAAAATATATATACAAAAAATAAATTACTTTAAAAAAGATATAAACATAAATTAGTAAAAAAAAAAATAAATATACTACTACATAAATTAATAAAAATAAATAATAATAGTAAAAAAATATACATACATATATTAATAAAAATTAATTTAAAAAAAAATACACATAAATTATTAAAAATAAAGAAATATAATATAAAATAAATAAAAATAAATTTAAAAATAAATAAATAAAAATAAATTAAAAAAAAAAGAAATATACATAAATTATTAAAAATAAATGAATAAACAACATAAAATAATTAAAAAAATCAACACAAATAAATGTATAAAAAATACATATAAATAAAAACATCTCATATAGAACAAAGCTTCAATTAATTACTTTAAAAGTCTTAACTTTAACTTGAAAATTACACCAATAACCCAATCTTTGCGACTCTAAAAAATGCTTCTAAACCTACAAAGATTATGAAACAATACAGTAGAGTGCGGTATAAGCATATAAACATATGTATGTAGCATGGACCCTTCCCTGCCAAGTTCTTTTGGAAAACTATAATTCTGGCCCAATAAATTATAGATTATTTATTTGGTAGATCTTGATCATTTGTCCAGCCACTCAAGATCCAGGCCTAGATTGGGGTCCGTTTGGTGGGGGTGGGGGTGTTCGGTTTCGAAGGTTTCGAAGGAACATTATCCGTACACCTCTCCCACACCAGCTTCTGGCCAAGAGAGCATACGGGTTTCGGTTCGCTGCAGTTAATACAACTTTCTTGTTTTATTATAATTTTCTTTTCTTTTTTTTTGTTGTTGGTGTTGTTGTTGTTGTTGTTTGTTTGTTGTTTTTTCGATTTTTTGTTGTTTTTGTTGTTGTTTTTTTTTGTATTTTTGTGTTACCATAAAAGCAGTTAAACCACAAACCACATCCATAGCCGCAAAACTTCTTGTTCATAGCAGTGGCAGCGGCGGCAGTGGCAGCGGCAGCGGCGGCAGCGGCGGCAGCGGCGGCAAGAGTAAGAGCCAGAAGCGGAGTGGACT
The DNA here is from genome assembly GCF_009870125.1 of Drosophila pseudoobscura. NCBI lineage: Eukaryota > Metazoa > Arthropoda > Insecta > Diptera > Drosophilidae > Drosophila > Drosophila pseudoobscura. Next base: position 53,041,407 of record NC_046683.1, read on the forward strand.
TTGGGACAGACTCTTTGTTGTTTGGCTGGCCGAACCACTTTGGGCCAGTGTTGGTCTCTCGGTCTCTTGGCTTCCACCCTGCCCCCTCTCCTCTCTCCACTCCTCGCCGCGCCGCTCCTCACTTCTTTCTGGTCTTGGTCTTGGTCCAAACACCATAAACATAAAACAAATCTATGACACGAAACAGGTCTTCGAGAGGGACAGCGGGACGGACTCTGTCCTCTAGACAGATTCAGGCAGCGAGCGGGTGGCACAGAGGGATCTGATTCGAGTCGGAGTCAGAGTCAGAGTCGGAGTCAGAGTCGAGAACTAACCTAGGTCTAGGAACTAGTTTCTGCTGTCCGTTTCTATTTTTTGTTGTTGCTGTTTTTGCTGTTGTTGTTGTTTTTTTGTGTGTATTTTTTATGCACATGTTTATGGGTTTTAAGATAAAAACTATTATGATTGGCGAAACGTGCAAAAAACAACGAAGAACGAGAGAAACAATCTTGACAGCTCTGGAGAGATCGGCGGAGATGGAGGCACATTTGCACTCCAGTCCAGACCAACAGCAGCCGCAGCAGCACACGACTCAATAGGTAAACCCCATGGCCATGGATGGAGTGTGGAGTGTGTGGAGTGTGTGTTCGTGAAATTTATGCCCTGGCATAATTAACTTTGAAAATGATCTCATAAATTCATGTCGCGTTCTCCCGCGGTCTCCGGCGAGTATTGTTTACAATTCCAAGTCTAAGGCCCGGCCCGGCAGCTGTAGATCTCTCGAATCGAATCGAAGTGAAGTGGAGCACAGCTGAGTGCACTTGGAGCACACCATCTGGAGCTGGTACTGGTGCTGGAGCTGGTGCTGGTGCTGGGCATCGTCTGGTGACCAGTTTGGGGGCATCTCTTGAAGAGCTTTCGAATGGTTCTCATTACCGTTTCCTGTTATGGGCAGTGAGACGTCTACATTCTCTGTGATGTGTGTGTGCGATAGAGAGACATCAGCCATGGGTTGCCCAGTGCGAGCACGTATGGCGGATCAAATCTGATCACGACTCTTGCGATCTGAATCCATCTTGTAAGAGTGTGAATACCCCCACCCCCCACCCCCTAACCACCTAATCAAACCCCCTAATGAGGCCATTTAAAGAGATTTTAGCACACAACTTTCTTCTTTTGAGGAACAAAACAAAGCCAAAGGAATAAGGGATCCCTTGATTTAAGCCATGGGCCATCTCTCTCTGTTGAATCGTGCGAGGCGAGTGGGTCGGGGGTTGACTTGCACTAAAAACCATGTATATTTATACTTTAATCCTGTCTAAAATATAAATAAATTACGACTTAAGTTTTCACATATTTGAAAATACTTTAGTTTAATAATTGAAAAAAATATAGCCATTTATTTAGAGTCCATTTTATGGGCCATAGAACTTGGAAAATCCATGACTGGGGCTAAAAATATTCTCCTTTTTTTTGTTCTTAAAGAAATGTAACTTTCGAAACTGGAATCCGTGCCGGGGAGGGGGTGCCACTACACCCCTGCACCAATCGAGCGGAAAACGGGGCCCAAGGGTCCCAAGGGGAGGGGGAGGGGGGTTGCACCGCCATAAACTGTAACTTCCTGAATTTAAAAACGCATTATCAAAGGCACATAAATAAAGGTCGACGATCGACAGTCGGCGGCAGTTGTCGCTGCTGCCACAGGGTATACGGGTATTTCTCTGCCTCTGTCTCTTCTCTCTGCCTCTTCTCTCTGTCTCTGCCTCTGTCTCTGTAGAGAGAGAAATCATTGAACGAAATCGATAGCTGGCACAAGGCATAGTAAAATTTATTGCACTTTTTCCGCTGCCGCGCAATCCTTTGTTATGGAGAAGCCCCTCATCCCCCGTCCCCCCCTTCCCCGTACCCGCCCCACCATGAAATCCCCGACTCTGACGCTGGCTCTGACCCAAACACTTTCAACTCCAATTCGAGAAACAATGAAAACTCTTTCAAACGAGAAAAACATTAAACAGACTGGCGACTGTAAGACAGACGGAGAGACAGAGAGACGGAGAGACCGAGGAGTAGAGAGTGAGAGGGACAACAAACAGCGAAAAAGCATTTTTCACGAATTAACGTGGCCAGTGAAGCCGAACGGCAAAGGTTTTTTTTATAATTGATTTCCTGCGATTGCAGAGCAAACGAATCAAACGAGAAAGAAAAGCCTTCAGCCAACACCGAACCGAACCACCGAAACAGCAACAACAACAGCAACAACAACAACAAGAGCAATGGCTAAAGCAAAAGCAAAAGCAACCTGAGCTCAAAGCAAGTTCACTCCAAATCGGACTACCGTGCAAACCCATTTTGTAGTTAACAACGCAAAAAATACAAATAAATTATACCTGAAAAAAAACACACACAAACAAAGCAACAAAAACAAAAAAAAATAGCACAAAATATTGTTGCTGGGGTGGAGGCACTGCAGAAACAAGAGAGACAGAGACGGAGACAGAGACGGGGTCTGGGTCGCGGGCACCGAACTTTGTTACACCCTTTCCGGAGCCCCTTGTTTCCGAGGAAGGGATGTAAACGGTTGATATTTTAATATTACATTCATTGAAATTTAATTAGAATTCCTATTTTTTAAAATTGAATATAAATGAAATATTTTCAAAATATAATTAGCCCTTGTGGAACCCATTGCTTCTATAGAAGGGATATAGTATATGGTATTTCCATATTTTTTAACATTTAATATTGAAATTTAATTGGAATTTATTTTGAAATTTGTTTTTGTAAATAATAAAATATATAAAAATAAAATTAAAATAACTAATTAAAATATTTCAAAATATAAATATAAAATAACCCTTGCGGAACCCATTGTTTCTATGGGAGGGATTCTACGTTCAATATTAACCTTCCCGTAAGTAAATAATACTCTAAATAAACCAAATAAAATTTGAATACATGTAATTGAAATAATTGGAATAATATGGGACGGATAAATTATATGAAATTTCGATATTTCAAACGTTTAAAATACATCAATAATACGTTGAAATGTTATCAGAATTAATTTTTTGTAATTGTCGTATAAATTGTAAATTATAAATAAAACGAATAAAATTGTAATATACATAATTAAAATATTTTAAAATATGAAAAAATTCATATATTTTAACAAGAGTAATATTTATGATATATTCCGATTATTAATTTGTTTTGAGAATAAACTAAATTTTGTCTAGTTTAAAAATAGTTTTTTTGTGAACCAATCCAAGGATTCCATGGTATTCAGATCGTAGCCTGGTCTGGTGTATACTTTGGCCAAAATCGTTAGAAGGCTCTCCGACTCTCTGGAAGGGTATGGCTCTGGCAGAGCCCCGTTTGCCCCGCGATGCACAGAGCACCGAAAAGAGAAAACCCAGCAACAACAAATGGTGAAAATAAACTCCGCAAAAGCGAGCCCATGGACAGCGGCAGGAGGGGGGGTAGGGAGGAACTGGAGAGGTGACTGCAGCGGAGAGAAGGTTAAAAATCAAGCATCAACGTGAGCTAAATGCAGTGCCTGCCTGGGCACCGACCAGCCACAGAGGCATCCCGAATGCACTTTATCCAGGCCTTGCGTTCTTTAATTGTGTTTATTTCACCTGTAAGGCCACATATTATACCCACTAAAGGTAGGACTTGTCGTAATACCTGCAAAGAGTGGGTCATCACCCCAATCTTCTCTCCCTCCGTGTGTCAGACAATTGTCTCTTCGGTGTATGTACCTGCTGACACGAGGGATCCCTTCGGATCATATTAGGGGATGAGGACGCGCTTCTTCTCACGATCAGGCTCCGCCATAGATAATGGCATGGGGTGACCCATATCAAGTCGAAACTCCCGCGCAGCCGGGCTGTACCGCAGCTCGAAAAGGTTTTGGAAGAAAACGCAAACGAGCAAAGAAACAACAACGACAACAAAAAAGAGTACGACCATCAACACGATCATCAACGAGAACCATAAATAAGACTTAAATGGCATGAAAAAGGCAACAGAGTAAAGGCAAACCAACAACAACAACAGCAACGTTCGACTGCAATCAAAACGCAGGCCGTAGCCATTACAACAACAACAACAGCAACAACAATGCCAAACGAAAACTACACCAGCAACAACAGCAACATGGTCGAGCCCTCCTCGACCAAAAGCAAACCACAGAAAGCAACGAAATAAGAGAATACTCGTACACCAGAGAGGAAGGATCGAAGCCTTTGATACCCTTGCAGGACATACATATACATACATATGTATGTATATTTATATGTTCTGGCATAATCATCTGGTTTGAATCAAGCTTCGCACAGTCTGAAACATAAACACACACTTCAATTAAACATTAAATACTGCAAGCATTTATCTAAAGTATTTTAAATTTTTTTATTTAATTTGTTATTTAAATTATTTTGATGTATTTTATTTTATTTTATTTAAAGTATTTTAAACACTTATTTAAGGTATTTTTTATTATTATACTCAATTTATTATTTATTAATTTAATTTATTTTTATTTTATTCTATTTTATTCGAAGTATTTTAAGTATTAAGTTATTTTAGGTATTTTTAATTATTTTACTCAATTTATTATTTATTATATATTTTTCATTTATTTGTATTTATTTGTATTTATTTATTTTAAGTAATTTAAACACCTATGTTAAGTATTTTAAATTATTTTACTCAATTTATAATTTATATTCATTTATTCTATTTTTTTTTTTGAAGTATTTTAATCACTTATTTTCAGTAGATTAAAATAAAATAATAATTTAATGGACTAAAATACTCCATATATTATTTATTTATTTAATTGATTTTGATTCATTTATTTCAAGTATAAAATAAATAGAATATACATATTAAATTAATAGGAAATACATATGTATATTTAAAATATGAGACGAATTTATGGGAAATATCATACATGTACAGCGATTTACTAGTATCATATTTAAGTGAAAAAAACTTCCTTTTTTATGGTATGACTTTTCGATTTTCAGGGTATTATTCCAGCACAAGACACGGCATGAAGCGATCCCAATATTTGCCCAATACCGCACTCAAATTATGTGCCATATATCCTCCGTTGAGTGGCAGTGCCTCTCGCTGTTGCAACCATCTGATGCGAAGAGTGATACCCACCAAAAGTGTATCCGAGTAATGCTCGTATCAACAACAAACGACCATAAAAACAACAACAGCCGCACCTTCGAACCCACACAGACACACAAATACACACCATACATATACATACATATATCCATATACATATATACAGGTATAATCTCGCTCATTTCTTGTGTATATTCTCTTCCTCCTGCTGTGGATGGAGCCGAGAGCCTGGAGCTGTCGTCGTCGTCGTCGTCGTCGGATCGTGGCGAGGCGATTCGAAATTAAGAAAAAGTAAGAGAAAGACTAGAAGGCAGAGTAGTGGCCTGGACAACACCGAAGAGTACATGCCCCGCAAGATGCTTCCCTGGGGAGACTCATTCGCGTTGAAGGAGTACAGATACCCGGCGATAGGGTATGCAGAAATCAAATCGAACCACGGACGCGTGTTGGTCTACCATATCTTTGACTCAATCTTGTGGCAGAGCCCCGTCCATGTCCGTGTCCCGGCCTGGACTGTCTTGGATTCGATCCGCAGCATGCGGCTTTCGGTCGGGCCGCAGATCTCTGGCTCTCCCTCTGTTTCTGGTGGCAGAGTGATGGCCGATGGCCGACAGGAGGGGGGCGGAGATAATTCCGAGTGAGTGCTGAGGGCGGTGATGATGAACCAAAGGTAAGGCATGGGCCATATACAATTGAGAGGCGGACGGCATTTCGTTCTGGTTCTGGGGGAAAAAAAACAACACAAAAAAAACAAGAGCTCTTTTCCCAAAGATCGGATCGGTTTGGCTTTGAGTTAACCAAAAAAAAAATTAAATTCCCCATCAAATGCAATAATTTAGTGACATACAAAATACGTTTGTATAGTATTCCATTCTAAATGGAACAAATAAATAAACCTGGCGCCAGACAAACCTCTGAATATTTATATTGTCTGCTAAACGGATTGGGTCTTCAAGATCTCTCCCTCATCCCCACAGCTAATTTATTCCAAAATACGGGAAATGCATAAATAAATAAGCCACACCGAGCTCCGACACTTGCAAAAATGAAACTAATGCCAACAACAACAACAAGAAAAAACCAACCCAAAAAAGCCAAAAGAGTCTAGATATATACCCTATCGCATAGGCATTTCATTAAGGGTTCTCCCACATATGTACCTCTCTTTTCTCGCTGTTAGGCACCCATGATACCCCTGTTTCGAAAAGAGTATCGAAACCGGGCCAAGATCGGTTGGAACGTTTGTTTTGCAGACATAAATCTCAAGAGCAAAACAACAGACAACAAAATGTGTGTGTGGAAGCCGCAGGGCTACAGGTCCACGGGTCCACGGGTCCATCAAAAGATTTCAAATTAATTCCCATAATTTTGTATAGCTTCTCTTTTTGGTTATTAATCGAAACGGGTTTTGTGTGTGTGTTTGCTTCTTTAAATTGCAATTCGGAACATTTCGATTGTAGGGGACATACGTTTCGGCCAGCCCGGTTCTGGTGGGGCTTTGTGTTTCTCTTTTGGCTTTTGGCAGACACTTGAGTGAGGTTTGACTGTCTCTGAGGCTGTCCGACGGTCCGACAGTCCCACTGTCTAGCTGTCTGGCTCGGCTTATGTGTTCATTTGTTTATCGCTGGGACAGTCGCAGGCGGCCCCAGAAACCAGTCCGAGCCCAGATGAAGTTCTATCGTAATTGCGTATAACTTTTGAGTACAATACATTAAGGTATAATTGTCAGACAGACTGGCAGCCCAATGGCACAGGCACAAGCCCCAAGCCCCAAGAATGGGGCAACAGCAGCATACAGAAGGGGCAGAAGCAGGCGAAGGGGCAGGGGCAGAACTTCAAAATGAGAAAGATGTTGTTTGCCGCTTTCTGGTGTTGGTGTTTGGGTATTTATTATATAAGCATGCGAAATTACGTAAGCACTTGTCGAGCACATGCCTTGCGGCATTAGTAATTCTCTTGCGGCCCCTGCCACCCCCCACCACGCGCCCCTGGCTGCCTGTTGCTGCCCCACGCGTCCGTTTCTGCCTGCAGTTATTAATGTGAGCATCGCCGACTCGTTTGAGGCCGAGTAATTACAGGCCCTATCCAACAGTTGATCTCTAAACCGAACAGGTACTATATCATGTGCCCTGATCTCTTCCTGAAGTCTCTCTCGCTCGCTCGCTCTCTCTCCCTCTCTCTGTCTCTTCTGTTTATTCGAGCATGAGGAATCGATTGGGGGGCATGAGATTGAAGCGTTTCAAATGGATTTATCTGCGAAGAAGGGCGTGGCTAAGGCCACATTCATTAGCCCCAGAACAGAATTGGAATTAAATCAGTGTAAAGTGGATTCAGAAGCTGTTCAATAGAGAACCGACGGATTCCACAAGTTTTATAGCGAAAATCGGGGTCACCACCCAGGAAATGTTGAACAAGTACCACTAAAAGGAAGTTCAAATCAGATGCTGTTCCTCTAAAGTATTTTTGAATGCCCTTCTATAGGTGTGGAAGGACTTCATCCCGAATATAACCATTTTAACGAACCAATATGCCTGTATCCAAGCACTATGTGATCTTCATCTGCTTGGCGCTGCTTCTAACAGGAGCCCATTCCTTTAAGGAAGTTCTTATCGTGGGCCGCAACGGGACAATGAGGTACGAGCCCGCCCCACTAACCCTAGAACAGATGCGCTCCTTTTCGGGGCTCTCAGAGCCGGAGCACTTGCGGCAGACAGTCCACAGGCTGGCAGCGAGGCGAGTCGTTGGTACTCCGGGACATGCCGCCGTGCGGGACTTCATCATCGACTCCCTTAGGGCGCTGGGATGGCACGTGAATCTGGACATTTTCAACGGACAAGTGCCGATCCTGGGTTCCGTGACGTTCCACAATATCGTGGCCAGGCTGAGCTGCAAGGCCAGGCGGTACCTGATGCTGGGCTGCCACTACGACAGCAAGTACTTGGCTCGATCAGAGTACGTGGGTGCCACGGATGCGGCCGTTTCCTGTGCCCTGATGCTCAACATGGCCCGAGTGCTGCGGAAGCAGCTGCGGGCCTTGCGGCAGGCCCAGATCGGCCTCCTGTTCGTGTTCTTTGATGGAAAGGAGGCCATCGGGAGTTGGTCCGACGAGGACTCGCTTTACGGCTCCCGTCACCTGGCGGACCTCATGTACGAGAGGGACCTGCTGGATAGCATAGACCTTTTCGTACTGCTCGACCGCGTTGGGGCCAAGGACATGTCCTTCTTCAGCCACGTTCCCAGCACGGTCGGATGGTTCCAGCGTTTGGTTCAACTGGAGCAGAAGCTGTCCAAAGCAGGACTGCTAAAAGCGCAGCGATCGTACTTCCAATTCATCGCCAGGGACGATCCACGGGACGATCATGTGCCGTTCCTCAGGCGCCAGGTGCCCGTTCTCCACCTGACAGCGGAGGAGTCCTCCACCCAGGTGTGGCACAAGGTCACCGATGTCGAGGGCAGAGTGGACTACGGCAGCACGGAGCAAGTGGCTCTGATTGTACGCCTGTTTGTCCTCGAATATCTGCTGTCGGCTCCGTCATCCTCCGGCCAGCTGCACCCCCCCTGCCCGGCCCTAGTCTCGACTCTCGCTGCTCTGTCTCTGTCGCTGCCTCTGCGTCTGTCCTGAGCAGACTTTTGACTTGTCCAGGCAACCGAATCGTATCAAATTTCCATCCATCCTTTGCTCGCCCCAAAAAAGCCACCAGAGAGCCACAGGCAACACTCGAAATTTATGTACGCTGCTCCTCTCTCGTTGAAAACAACACAAAAGTTAATTAAACTTGAAAATAATAAAAGCAAAGCAAAGCCATGCCGTACCCGACCAGAACAGGACAGACCAGGAGCAGGACAGGAACAGGAGCAGGAGGAGGAGGAGGAGGAGGAGGAGGAGGAGCAGAAATGGATGTGGAGTATAATGAAACACAAAAAGTGTACATCAGAGCCAGCGGGCACCAAATGGCTGACACGGGCACCGCCGAATGCACTGGCCAAAAAAACCCCATTCAAATAAATCAGAAATATTCTCCAGAATATTTTCCACAAAAGAGTTAATATAGTAGATGGTTTTTTATAGAAAATATTAGCATTTTCATCCCAAAATATTGAAATATCCTAGAGGTTGATGTTGCTTTCCCTCAGTGTGGCCATGGATATACATAGGTAAGAGGCAGGGGCAAGGGCGGCGCGGTGGCATGGTCATCATTAGCATATCGCCGACAGCGGCGCGAAAAAGGGTTCCATTTGAAATGTTAATCGCCAGCTGATGCTGGCCTGCGATTGCGCGAGCTGCGGCTGTGGCTGCGGCTGTGGCAGGGACGGTGGGGCAAGCACTGGGACTGGGACTGAGACTGGGGCATGGTGACGATGACTGCGTTGACACTGACAGGCCCTGGACCCCGCCCCACTGGATACATATCCCTGTCGTCGGACTTTATCTGCGGACTGCAATAAAAACGGACAATAATTAAAACTGGCAATGGGGCAGCGGTAGCAAATAGACCTGCCCTGCCCTGCCCTGCCCTGCCCTGCCCCACTCCCCCTCCAGCCCCGCAAAAGCATCACAATTGGCCAAGCGCGAAGGGTTTTCCCTGCTCCAGCTCAGGCCATGTGAATCGGGTGGACATTACGGGACATTTGTTCTTTGGACTTTGTTCGAAGAGTTTTCATATCATTTCTTACTTTCGTTTTTGTTTTTAATGGCAGCCAAAAGTTTCGTCCGGCTCTTACCCAACATTCATTAACAGTCTGCGGCCATTCGCCTAACCCTTTTCTGTTTAATCAACGAAAAATTGTACAATTCATACACACTCGTTAGCATACACACATATACAGTGCGTTTTATACATTTAAGGATACTCGTATTTGATATTGCTTTTTGAGTGATTTTATTCCAAGAACAAGTGATTGAATATGTTATTAAGCAATTAAAGAATAAATAAAACTAACCTTTTCATCTGCATTTCTCTACCTCATTCTGCTTTTTTTTTTGTTGTCGCGCGCGAATTCCCTAACACCGAAGCCAGCTCCGCGAACACACACACGAACACCGTTTAGCGGAGAGCAATGCCAATAAGAGCAAAAATTAGGAGTGTATATATGTATATTAGGTGAGGCTAGCCTCGCACGCACTTTGTATGCATATATATGCACAAGCCAAACGAGAGAGAGAGAGAACACACCTCAGCTGCTACTATTGAGCGACTTGCATGGAGAGCGCTCGCTTTTTTTCCTGCTTTCTTCTCTTCTTCGTTGCGCCTTTGCTCGCCACCACACAGCAGAAGATCTCGTGACCACATTTTGCACATGAAAAAAATGAATTAACGCAAAATATCAACAAAAAAAACACACACTTGTTGCACTTCACTTCTCTCACACATATTTCCGCAGTTTTTACCCTTTTCCATGCATTTTACACTTGATCACTGATTTTTTCTTGCTCTCATTGGACTTTGGGGACATATTAAGTGTTTATTCACTTCTAAACAGCAGGGCGACAGTTTTTCTGTAGGATTTTTCATTATTTCCCGACTTTTCACGCACCGAAACGCGGAGCTGACTTAAAAGCGCGCGCTTGGGCCGAAAGAAAATATGAATATGGGAGAGGGTGAGAGTGAGAGTGACAGATGCGTCGGTGGCTTAGTGCACGTTCCAATTCCAATGCTTCCAATGCTCTCTGGCTGCTCTCCATTCTAATGGCTCGCGTATTGGAAGTTTGCATTCTTGTTCTATTCTCCCTCTCTCCATGCAAAGGAAGATGGAACGTGACCTGTGCGTTGGAGTGCGATGGCGAGAAAAGTAAGAAGTGATGCTCTCTTTTTGCATGCTTATGAAAATAGTTTTTTGTTTCCCCTCTCCCGCAGCAAAGGGAATGCTGAACATTAATGTAACCTTTATCCCAATGGTCTTCGCATTACGAAACGCACTGTATGTCACAAAAATTATCACATTTTCCGGTTTGTTCGCTATTTGAATTTCAGCAGGTCTGGTCTGCGTTTTTTTCTTCTTCTTCTTTTTCCCCCTTTTTTCTTTTTTCTTCAAACAAATAACCGTAAAAATCTTTGCCATCCACATCGGCCGTAAAAAGGGGATTTCATTTTAATTGCATACGAATTTCTTTGCTTTTTTCATCTCTGTGTGTTGTTTTTTTTTGGCTCTTTTTGTGTGTGCGTGTGTGTGTGTGTATGTGTGTGTATTCGAGTGCGAGTGCATCAGCGGATGATATGGTAGAGTGTCCCTAACCCCTAGTCGGAGGCTTGAGCATCTTTGCGGAGCGGGAGGAGATGCTCTCCGCCGTGTGTTGACTTTTATAATTAAGCCTTTTGTGTACATTTCCAGTTGACGGAACCCCACCGGGCGGATGGGGAAGATCAACCCCCGGGGCGGTCGCGGGAGCGGGCACTCGACAATCCACCTGGGGAGGAGCATCATAAAAAGGATTTATTGTGCGCAATTAAAGAAAATATATTACCGAGTTCTCGGGTCCAAGTTCTCCTGTTTTTCTTCATGGATTTTGGAAAGTTCTTCACTCCCTTCCCCCACCACCGCCGAGGGGCCATTGAATTATGCAAAATCATTTAAATGCGTCGCCCCGAAAACTTTTACCAAACATTTCTACGCCGACTTAACCACTTTGGCATGTGTCCCAGATTCTTATTGTTATTGTTCTTGTTGTTGTTTGTCGTTTGCCGTAGAGCTTAAGTTCATAATGTTCATAGAGAGAGAGAGAGAGGGGGGGAGAGAGAGAGAGAGCGCGTCACGCTGGATACTCGCAGTGCTCCCAGCCAGAAGGGTGTCGTGTCCCGATTACAATTGCCAGGACACAATGGAGGCGGTGGCTGTGGCGGTGGCAAGAGGATGGGGGGAGCCGCAACCGTAGCCGGAGCCGGAGCCGGAGCCGGAGCCCTTTCCTTCCACATGCGTTGCCCGGGTTAATTGCTCAAGTTCAAAATTAAAATATTTATTACAATGAAAAACTTTGGCACTTTCGCGACGCCAACGTGACGAACAAAAGGAGCAGCTTACGAGTGAGTTCCCTTCTTGCCTCCTGCCTCCTGCCCCATGCCCCATGCCAGCCCATCCCCTTGCCACATGAGAGTTGTTTAATTTGTTTTCCGCTTACCGTGTGTTTGTGTTTGTGTGGGTTTACGCACACACACGCACACACACACATGAGGAGGCTCTTGAAAGGTGAACAATGGAACTTACATGCAAGTACGAGTATAAGAAGTGAAATTATTTCAGAAAAGTGCCAGGAAGCCGTCTTCTAATTGACATTGCAATGGGATTTCCCCATGAGAGTGTGTGCCCTGCCATTCATTTCCAGATGGTTACTTCTCGGGTGGATCGATTCGGTGGGATTCGGCATTCGCTTCGTTCCATTAATTTGAATCAGCGTCTCAGCTTTCTCATTACATCGTACCACACGCCCAAGAGGCACTGAAGGAAGCAGGTATCGTCATTTTTACACACACAGATCCGAAAATTTCGATTTTTTCTTCTCGCTCACTCCCCAACGAGAACGAGAAGATTACTGCGGTGAATACTGGATGAATATTGTGGATTCATTTAGGAATCTATCGACTAAAACCTGAAGCCTGAAATCTAAGGATATTGGATGTATATGATGTGCCATACGTGATTAGAGATTAATCGCATCTGGGAAACATTTCCTGTACCCCAAATATGTACTAATTTTTATCCAAGATACCATTTTCCATTGGTTAGATATTTTTCCATACGATATTTTACGTTTTCACAATAACAAATCGAATTGAATTCATTCAATAGCCGTAATAAGGCTTGAACTCCCTGGCTATTGGTTTGATTATGGGCAATACGATTATTTTCAGGCCTTCCCGCCATTCATGGGCTGGCTCTGATCTCTCTCCGCATTTAATAAGCCTGCCAGTCAGCCAGCCCCGTCCATAATTGCCGTAATCCCCTGCCACCCCGCATGTGAATGGGCTGCCCTGCCGTCTAGATAGCCATTAGAACAGGTGTTGCCAGCGGCATTGTGGCCGGATTCAATTCCCTTCAATCTGCCGTGAAGATACTCGTCTCGCAAACAAAAAAACAAAAAAAAAAAAGAGAGGAAAGACAGGCCGGAGCTTGTTTGGAAAAGCTTTAAACATGTAACATGCGGCGCCTTTTCATCATCCTTTGCCCCCCTCCCCACCAACCTTCTCGGTTTTTCTCTTGTCTACACAGTCCCACTCTGTGCATCGTCTCGATTATCATTTGAGTGTATTGAAAATTTGAAACGCATGAATAGTCAGGGCCGGATCGTCCTGGGGCTAAACGAGACGGTCGGTGCCTGGGCCAAGGCATTCCAAGGGTTTATCTGCGCACTCCAGTCGGATGGGGGTGGGGGGGTGGAGGTGCTGGGGCGGATATGGCCAAACACATCCGTTGGCAGATGTTTTTCACATAGCTCAAAGCACACCCCCCACAAAACACACACACACACACTCACATTGGTATACCCTTCCAAAGAATCGAATAACTTTGTCATACCTTTCGATGTCTATAAAGACCTCTCCTACAGCTCCTCCAGTCGCCAGATCTCGAGCTCCTAAGTATAGTCCCTGTATAATATTCTCCACAAAATGTAATTTAGTTTATATTTCCCTAAAATTAGTTAGGGCATTCCGCGTTCGATGTGTGTGCCCCCAACAGTGCCCCCGCGCGTTGCACCCATTAACTTTGCCGCTGCTCAGAAGTGAAACAGCAGCAGCGGTGGCGGAGGCGGTGGCGGAGGCGGAGGCAGCAACGTGAATGAGCAAGTGTTGCGGAAATGATTTGGTAGCTCCAGTCCCTGGGCTCCCCGGGCTGCCCCCGAGCTCCCCCGGGCACCTCTGACCACCGCACACCCCGTTTTTCGGCATCATGCCCGTACATTTTCATCTTCGTTCACGACCTCTTCATGATTGAAAAGTGTTTTGTTTTTGTTTCGGCTGCAAAATTGAAGTTTTCTATTATCTTTATCTGGCGGGCAACATGCGGTGCGGCTGGCTCTGGTTCGTATCTGGTGGTTGGGTGGGTGGCTGGAGGGTTGAGGGGTTGCTCGCTGCTGGTTGTGCGGTTGCAAGTGCATGTGCAGCTGCCCCACGACAGCATCCTTCGTGTAGACCAATCTTCCAGTTGGTTTTGCATCGATGGCGCATCTAATGTAATGATGGCAATGCTTTTTATTTTATTTTTATTTCAAAATTGTCACAAATTCCATGCAACGTAATGCCAGGGCTGTAAATAATACCAAAGAATAGTTAATGATTTCTATATCGGGGGTCTTCCTTCTAATGATAACCTGCAAGCTCTTTGAAGTCTGGAAACTGATCAAGTTTTGACGTCGAATAATTAGTAAGCAACTCAGACCCCAATTGAACTCTAGCAAATGGCATGAATAATATAGAAAGCTGTAGTTATATATATGGATCTTTCGAGGCTGGATTCTTACTAGATCTACCATCTGGGTTAACCCAAACGACCCCCAACGGGGACACGCATAGGCCAGTATGGCCCTTAGTTATCCCGATAATATATGAACCATCACCATATATAATATACTCGTAATATTTCAAGAAATTTATCTTTTGCTTACGTATTTGTAGCAAACGTATAACCCTCAGATCAGCAGAGAACCCATTCTTATCCAGAGAACCCATCCTAATCCAGAGAACCCATCCTTATCCATTAATAAGGAGTCTTCGCCTATGACTAAGACTGTACATTAAGTCCATTGCGGACTTTAAAATATTACATTACTGCCATTACAAGAAAGGCCTTACAGCAGTTCCACATCTGACGCCTTTCTCTCGAAGGTAAATGGGTATATTACAATATATTCGTATGATTTTCCGCTTTGACCTCACTTTTTAATATGCAGAACTATGACTGAACTGTAGTTCAGGCCCTAAATCCCTGAGTTGAAGCTGAATGTGAGTTATGCATCTCTGATCCAAGCCTATCAATAATTTCCGACCTGAGTGGGCAAGCTGTATGAAAATAACTCATTAGCCAACGAACAACAGAGAACAGGGAAAGCGTGAAAATTGAATTGAATAAAGCAAAATCATTAAAATCAATCAGCTGTCGGCATAGGAGAGTGCACTGCTCACGTACACGTGTCCAACACTGGTTGGCACCACACAAGTGCACGGCACAACATGTGAGTGTTTTGAGAACAAGGATAATCGTGAGGCGGCTAGCCTCGAATGGGAGGACTATACACGATCCGTCATCATGGATCAGCATCAATAGCCGATTCGAGCTATGTCTTTCTCAGAGGCTATAAGAACTAGAGCAGACTCCAGATGTGATATTGCACTGTCACAAAGCCCTTACTGTAGCACCTGTCCTTGTCCAGTGTATCAGAAATTGTCTAAAGTCTGCTGACTGAGAATCGGATATAAACGTAGAGCTGCGGTCCTTGCCGCAGCCCAAGAATCAACTTGATGGGTATTGGAAAGATCTTTTTTGCACCCCTAGAAAGTCACGGGAGAAACACAGAGGCTAGTCCTAGTTGACGGCATAAGCTATATAACATTTAAGTCGGAAGATGGAAATTGGCAGGATGCTTAAAGCTGGCCGAAGCTGTTTCTGCGTTCTTTTTTGTCGCATGAAAACTTTTTCACAAAGCCCGAAGGCGGCATACCTAGTCCATCCCTTACTGCCGCTGCTGCCATATCCTTTAGCTACTTTCTGCTCCTCCACACTGCACACACTGCACCATCATCATCATCATCATCATCGTCATCAGCCCCGTCATCGTGCCGCCCTCCCCCCGACCGCCGCTCGTTCGTCATTATCGGGCCGGAGAAGCGCTGCTGTCATTACTTTTTATGCCCCAGCAACATGATGCACTTGCCCCCATGTGGGCCGAGCGCGGTCGGAAGAGTTTTTGGTGGCATGGGTGGTGGCATGGGCGGCGGTGGTGGTGGCTGACTGGCAGTTAAAATATAATTTCAGGAAAGAAATCATCATAGAGCCGCACACAGACGGAGGCAGAAGCCCAGAAGCCCAAGCGTGGAGAGGCACTAAAAGTAAAACATCAAAGTGAATGCCGTGGCCACCGTGGCGGTGGCAGGAGCAGGAGACGCACATACACTGTACAAAATTATATATGCTACTTAAAGACAAAATGGTACAAAATCTCAAGTTTGCCCCGACATATCTTCAGATACAGCCATGGTAAGGAAACGAATGAAAAATCCTACGAAAGGTCATACAATTCTACTTTCAACCCATTAAGTCTTTTGGATTTCGGTGCTGCGAATTCCATGTACAAATTATGAAAGTGTAATGACAATTCGAACTATTAGTATATGATCTTTACATCCAGTCCTATACCTAGTTTTGGAACTGACTGACGTCTCCGTAATATGTAGACGAAGTATTCGAATCCGGGATCTGTGAAGGTACACATATACCATCTCCTGTCTGTCTCCTATATAGGAAAATCTGCCATGTATCGGAACCTTTGGAGAGAATTTTTGTCTAATTTTTGTGATAGTTTTCTCTATGACTTTTTTTTTGCAGTGTTGCAAAGACTGTGCTTGTCACAGCTCAAGCGAGCTGCAGAGACAGAGACAGAGAAAGAGAAAGAGACAACCCTCAAAGTTCCGTCCGGACTCCATGCACCGCAGCCCCACACTCCAAAAACTCCGGAGTGGTCTGGCAGTTGTTGAGGGAATGTTGAATGGAAGAGAACGACGCATTTACGTATCCCTCCCACGCACAGCCATGTTTCATTTTTTGTACTCACGAGTATCTGTGCATGTGGAGCCCCTGAGACATCAACCGTTTGAATGCGTAATTGATTTAGCAGCAAACAAAAAACAAAAACCCCTTCGTAGCCACGGCCCCCCCGCTCTTTCTGGCGATCCGTCAATCCGTTTAAAGTCGTTGGCTAATTAAGTTGCGCCCCAAAGTGGCAGCAAAGGACTCGAGCCTTTTTTTTCCGCTATCGTTTCTGCCATAAATGAGGCTTTCCCGGGCCCCAGCCCCGCCCAAAGGCCACCCCCAGGCGATTTCAATTGGGAGTGCTCGGGGAATAAGTTTACGATCGCTGCTGGGTTTTTCTTCGTTTCTTTTTTTTCACTTAATTTTTCCTGCACTGCTTCCCCTGCTGCTCCTGCTCCTGCCACTGCTGATGCTCCTGCTCTGTGCTCTGCCTGGTGGGACATTAATTTTTATGTCGTCGAAAGGCATTTAAAATAAATTTTGGTAAAGAAAAATAAAATATAATTCGGCGAGGCAGCAGCCGTTAAAAAGTAGACACCAGCCGCGTTTAACTATAAAAAAACGAATACACACATCTAGCACCACAGATACTCGTACTTTAGTATCTGGCGAGTGCCCCCCCACGGGTGGCACACGACTTTTTTTTCTTTTTTTTTTTATTGCCGAGACGATGAAACGCCCCAGTGCGGGGGCGGAGGCGGGGGCGGGGGCGGGGTCTGTGTGGCCAAAGCATAAAAATGGGTAACCTGTGCAAACAGTCCGTCAACAATCGTTTCAATCACATTTCGCCATCGATGCAGCTGGGGCAGCATCACAGATCGGGGCCCCCAACGAGAGGTGGAGCACTGCGTGGAGGGCAACTGGAGCAATGGAAGAGTTCTTTGAACAAAAAGGAGACACGGCAAACTTCTGATATTCAGAAAACCCCTAAATATTTTCTTTTTTTTCTTTTTTTTTTTTTGGTGTGTAATTTGTATTTGATTATAAAATATCACAGATTCAATTGTTTGTTTTATAATGCTTTTTTAATTTAATTTGTATTTGAATATAAAATATTATAATATATATATTTTTCTTTATTCTTAATTCAATATGCAATTTGTATTTGATTATAAAATATTATCACAAAAATATCAAAATATTATTAAATTTGTATTTGAATATAAAATATTATAACATATATTTTTCCTTATTTTTAATTCATTATGTAAATTGTATTTGATTATAAAATATTATCACAAAAACAATAATTTTGTTTGCTGTCTCACAGGAAAAAATACGATGATTAAAAAAAAATAATAAAAATGCGTGTCATTAAGGTCGAAGAATTTTGAAGGGGATATTATTTGGTTTATTTATCTGTCCAGGTTTTTAGAGGTCCTCTTAAATATTCTATGCACTTAAAGATTATTTATTTAATTTTTTATCTATAAAATTTAAATTTTTTACAGATACAATACACATAATACGGTCTAATTATAATTATTTGTATGAAATAATATAATTAAATGTTGCTTTTGGTGGCTAACAGTTTGAGAATGCATTGCCTATGATTCGCTTGAAAATCCAAAAATCGAAGCAGACAAATATGCTTCAAATATGAAGATATATCGAGCCAAGGGTGTAGTTTTCTACCATTTTTAATGTTTCTTCACCTCCAATAATTTTTCACAATTTATTTTTTTGATTTTTACACCAACAAAAAGACCAATTAATCATTTAAATTGTTCCAACGAATACCAAAGGTAAGAGTTTTCTGTGAAATCAACCTCATTCTAGGGATCACTTAGGGACTCTGGCCTTCCAAGTGGCAGATTTTTAATATGTATAGGGAATTTCTTTTGTCTGGATATACTCGTGCAGGAACTGTCAAAATTCAGACAATTTTAAATAGTTTCCAGCTGCAGTTAAAGCTTGGGATGGTGAAATATTTCCTTAATTCCACGAAACTTTACCCCCGGAAAATTAGCTTTTAACACCCAAAAGACCAAAAATTTGAACACAGGACGAGAAGGAGCTGGAGAGAGAGAGAGAGCGGTATGACAGCGGCTTATTTGATACGAATTTTAATTAAAACACAGCGGAAAAGTTTCCACCCGTCCAGGATCAGGAAAGTTTTTGCGCTCCGCTCCGGCACTGCACTTAAAGTTTAATCCGTACGCTGTCAGGGCCCGGGGCAAAGTCTGCGCCATGCGGCATCTACTGAAATCCATTTTTAATTATTACAAAACATACACATGTGTATATAGTATTGGTCGGATGGTCGGGGCCGGGGCCGGGGCGGGGGCGGGGATCTCAGATCAGCTCAATCATGCTGAGCCGAGTGCCCAGATCGAGTCGCTGCAGATTGCGTATACGCTGCAGACAGGAGGGCCGAGTGCGGTACCACATCAGGTACCAGTGGTCGTCGAAGGGGAAGACGGAGTGGTCGGCGAACAGCTTGAGGAGTGCCTCCCGCAGCGAGTGGCCGTAACCCATCCGCCAGGCCTCGTTGTCCGCCCGGTACTCGGAGTGGCGTATGAAGTAGAAGACGATCCAATTCGAGACGGTCAGGTAGGGGGGCATCACGTACTTGTAGACCAGCCAGTAGCCGACGATAATCGGGTAGGAGTTGTGCGGAAAGCCGGCGGCCTCGTACAGGGCGTGGACGTGGTAGCAGGTCCCGAAGAGCACCATGTAGATGATCAGGCTGACGTGGACCAGGATGAAGCCCTTGACCATGTGGTAGTGGCGCCAGTGGGAGAGCTGGTGGGCCACAAAGGCGGCCACCTGGCTATCGCTCAGCCCCAAGTCGACCTCCTCGGGCAGCAGCTCGGCCAGTGGCATGGCCCGATTGAGTATGAGATTGTCGAGGATCACGAGGCGCTTGCAGCAGCAGTAGCCCCACACATAGGCTGTCGCTTTGGCGATGTGAAAGGTGTGCATGAGGGAAACGCGGTCCGCCGGGAACTTGTAGTCCTCCAGGACTTCGAGGAGTGCACTTCTCAGAGAGCCCTCGGGCAGCTTGGAGCTCTTGCCCAGGCAGGGTAGTCCGAACAGGCTGAAGAAGACTAGCGCCAGCACCGACACTGCAAAGAGGAAGCCCCAGATCCACAGGACAAAGTAATAGCCGCCATGGATCTCAATGTACAGGAAGATGGCGGTGAGCGGGATCAGCAGCACCTGCACGAACACTATGACGAAGGCCAGGGCGCACACGACCCCCACCAAGGGGGGGGCCGTCTCCGGGTCCACATTGTAGCGGTTGTCCAGCATCAGCTTTTCGTAGAAGACCAGCGGCAGCAAGCGCAGCACCATGTAGGTGGAAAAGAGAGCCATGTAGGCCAGATTGCGCCACACCAGCTCGCCCACATTCCCGTACAGGGCCATGGTCCGGTCCCACAGGGTGTGGAAGACCCCGAAGTAGAGCTCAATGCAGCTGAAGATCGCATCGAACACGTAGCCCATTAGCTGAAGATCCACGGCGTGCATTTCCGTGTTCTTGGCCTCCAGAAAGGACGCTGGCGACATCACGGCTCTCATCTGGCGCGGCGGCTCGTGGTGGAGGTTGCACGTGCGCAGCTGGCGGTAGCACAGAACCACATGGAAGAGATTGTGCAACACTATGGAACCACAGAGCACGTGTCGCAGGAACACCGGATCGGTCAGGCGCATTTCGTCCGGCACCACCCTCAGGCCAATTGTATCGTCCATCACAATCATTGGCACAGCGGCCATCGGGTCCTGGTACAGGGAACCCATGGTCTGGTTATATCCACAATGTGATATCGAATCGTATCCGTATTTGGTTTGCCCTCCCAGACAGAATACTCAAATTTGTACCTACAAAATGTCAGGAATGCTGTCAGTCAACTGTAGTTTATTTCAGTATCAAAAAGGTTTTCATAGAGTCGACGTCATCCGTGTGCTTTAAGTTTTATTATTATTTGTGTTTTTGCTGTTTCAAAACCGGCGCAAACATGTCGGCGATTTCCAATGGCCGGGACAAGACATCTCGAGTCGTCTCGGGGCGCTCTGTGGGTGGGTACTCGCCACTCAATCGCAAGGCTGTGCCGTTGAACAAGGAGGTGGACTTACCCAAAATCCGCTACTACAAGCGTGCGCCCCTCAACACGCTGCCCAGATATGTGCCGCGCTCCGATCTGGCTCCGGATCTGACCCAGCTGAACTCGGAGGATGCTGGCCTACCGGCCCAATTCAGCGGCTCGACCAAGCCTTTTCGCGAAGTGGCTGCAACTGGACGACGTCGTCGCCTGGGCGGGCCACTCCACCCGGGAACCACCATGAACACGCTCTATCCGACAGTGAACCAGTTCCACGATCAACCGGAGAACAACGCTCATCCCGTGGAGGCCGGACAGGTGTCGCCCATGGCACAGTTCCGTGAGCTATGCCGCACTCTGAACCGTCAGTATAATCTCAAGTTATTATTCTACCTGTGGGTGGCTGTGATTCTGGTCGCTGTACTGTATGCGGTCCTGATTTAACTTCTTTGACAACATTTCAAGAATGCCTGGAGACACTTTTCAAAATCCATACTGAAAAAATCGTGTAAACGGAACTGAAAAAGGAACTGAAAACGGAACTGAAAAAGGAACTGAAAAAGGAACTGAAAAAGGAACTGAAAACGGAACTAAAATTTCTCTCTTCTTGGATATTATCGATCTTCTGAATATTACTTTCATCTGTAGTTTGTTATGTCAGCTTCTGGGAGAAGCAATATAAGGATTCTTTCAATCCCAATGGCTTCGAGAGTTTGTTTTGGATTGTACTCTGGGCATAAGCCGGGGATTAAGAGCGAAATTCCGTGGCGCCAAGGGAATTACACATTGGATATGTTTTTGGTGTAATGTTTCTTTGTAGTTTGTTGTCGGGGATTGGGGCACACACATCAATGATGGTGGCGAGGGCTTCATTGTGTTGCCAGGCTCTGGCTTCTGCTTTGATGGTTTCGGTTCAACGCCATTACTTGTGCCCCCCCGCTACCATCCCGCGCACTACCACACACGAGCACACATATGAGGAGAGCACTCCCACAAATGCGCGAACACCCACTTGGCATCACTAATTAGTAAAATTTAATCTTCACACTATGGCAACGCCAAAAGCCCCGAACTCCTGACCCCCTCCCCATCTTACCCCTATTCCATTCCACCAATTGCGTTGCTCATTATGAAAAATTTCAAATTAAAACAAGAAAGAGCGCAACCCTCTTTTATGTTTCGATATCCGAAGGTCTGGATACCCTTCTGCCTCGAAAATGGACAAAAACAAAGTGCATCAGAGCTATAAAATATTAGATACTGAATTGGAAACATATGGTATTTCCAAAAATGATTTTAAACATAATAATAATCTGCAGTGGCTATTATTTCGAGACTCAGAACTGATCTTTCCACTGATCTTTTGATCTAAAAGGGTTCTAAAAGGTAAAGAGAAGGTATCCTTGTCAAACTTCCAGCCAAAATCGTGCTACTTTCTTCAGAAAGGGTATAAAAAAAGAGGTGGAAAGGGAATGGGGGGGGTGGCAATGCCAAGTCAAAGGGATGTGGCGGGCATGGACCTGGGGTGTGGCATCCTTGGATCCCGGGACAAAGTAAAAGTTTCTCAGAAGAAGTAACGTCGTGGCAGCCATCAGGATTTGCATAAATACCAGGACATGTATGTGTCCGTGTGTGTGTGTTTGTGGTTGTTGGTATCACACATCATGATTACATAATTTAGCTATTAAAACAGCGCCAAGTGGCTGGCATGGTGGTGGGGGGTAGGGGGGGAATCGAGAGGGCCGAGAGGTAGAACGTAGAACGAGAGGCTTATTTATGCCTCAACACGCCGTTTGCCACAGCTTCAAAGGATCCACTGGAACAGTGTCTGGTGAGAGCAGGGGAGGGAAAGGGACGGGGCAGGGAAAGGGACAGGGAAAGGGCTGGGGGTATTCCAGTTCAACGGCACACATGTGCACTTGATTTACTCATTAGCGTTACTTTTCTGTTCATAATAGGGCGCTTACCAAGCCGGAAACCGCAGACCCAAACCGAACCGAACCGAACCGTACCATCGCCCACGCTTCAGAGCCGCACCGCACCGCACCGCACCGCACCGCACTGCTTCGTTCTGTTCTGTTCTGTTCTTTAGTCGTACTGTATCTTTCCGTTCCATTTGGGAAACGTTCTGGATGCGTCGGCATAAGCGGCTTAGGCGTATCCTTTGTGCATGTGTAATTGTGCCGCCTCTACCACACACCCACACACACACACAGTCACGACTAAGCCCTAATAATCCTCACTATTTGCCCGAAAGATGGCGCAGGAGGAGGGAGCGATGGGGGGGGAAGAAAAAAGGTAATACCCGCACAAAACTGCGTAGTTGGGCAGCCAGCCCGTAACCTTGCTTCCTTCCAAATGAAGGACCCAACTCCTGCCACCCGGTGAAAGTCACAATTTAACGTTTCACATTTGCCTCCGGGACCGGGGTTCCCTTAGATACTTACGCAAAAACTCCACTGGGAAATATGCTCCTTATAACTCTTATCGCTGGCAGCATATAAAGGTTAACTTCTTGGATGTCTGTGTCCCTTGGAGATTTATGTGGGGGATTCCGATGGCAATCTTAAAAACCTTGACAACATTGACTTTCCTTAAGCTTTGGAAACTGCGAACCCTTTAAGGAATTGTTTACTCAGAGGAGTTCCGAAAATTCAGCTCTATAAAATGATTTACTTGCAGAGTGTTACTAAAAGAGACTTTTAGTAATCGATTTCCCAAATTGGTTTCAGGCTATGACACCAAGCCGGTGACTGGCATCCCTGACCGAGGGGTGCTGCCGCATGACGCGCACTGGAATGGTAGATGGTCGCCGCTTTTATGGCCACCACTTTCCTGTCAAGAATTGTGTTAAATTTATAGCTGAGAATATCCCAAAACCCATATAATTATTTAGAAATGAATGTGGAAACGTTTACCTGAAAAGTTGATAAATTTCGGGCCCATTCATCTCCTGCCAGAGACCTCTACCCCAATTATGTGTAGAGTGTACTCGTAATTATATATAGAAGTTAATCCGCAGCGGGTTCAGATTTGTTGTGGTCTGGCTATCGGTGGGTAATCGATAGGGTAGGGTAGGGTCTCTGGTATCCAGAGATTTTGGGCCTGTAATGTTTGTGCCTGTCATCCATTATGCCCAGATAAGATCGGAACATGAATTGGGCCGGGAATTGCAGAGGTTTCCGTTTCGTGATAAGCGGATTTTAAATTAATAATTCACTCGCCGCACGAACGTGAAAAACGTTGGAAAATTGCTCAATTTTCCGTGCGAGCAAAGTGAAAAGAAAGAAAGAAAGAAAGAAAGAGAAATTTATGCTAATTTTCAACAACTATCAGTGCCAGCAACATGGACTGGAGGGGACAACAACAGCCCCAGTCCCAGTCCCAGTCCCAGAGACCGAGACCCCGCCCCTCCCGCCAAACCCGATGGTCATGTAATGTTGGCGCAGAGTCCGAGGCAGAGCCAGTGGCAGAGAGTCAGAGGCAACGGCGGCGTAACGAAGTAACCTAATTAATTTGTGGCACTCATTAGCAACAATTGAAAATGCCAAAGCCAGCAGAACCAAAGAAGCAGAAGCAGAAGCAGCCACGGACCACGGACCACGGACCACGGACGCTCCTGGACCCGGCCACGGTCCGGGCCGGATCCCCTTCCAGAGACCGTCGTCCGTCACTCGTCAAGCCGTCAGCCCAAACTAGAAGTTGGAAATGTCCGTCCGTCATGAGAGTGGGGGCCTTCGACGCCTATATCCGTGCCCCAACTCCTGCCAACGAGAAAAGTTTATTGTTATTTGGGGGAGAATACTTTCGCACTGGGCAGACCCATAGATGCTCTATATTTCCCTTAAGAGATTAGGAAATATTCAAAAAGAACTCGCCCCGAACTTCAATCTCTAGTCCCTCGGGGCCACCACAACCTATGCATGTCACGTGAGTCACGAACGCCAGCAACGATTTATTTACCTAATATTCAATTATTTTACATATTCCCAGGCTTCGGTTTGTGACGTGATCTCATTAAAACACGATCCGCCCACGATTTAGGTATATCAATAAATATATCTGATTGCGCTGTAAATCGCTTTCAAATGTGTAACGTGACTGCCGTTTTACCAGAATTTCACATTCCATTTGGGATGTAAATGAAATAAATCTCGATCAATCACGATATCATTTAGCTACTTGCAACGGAGTTCTATCCGTTCGCTGGCTGCATGTCAGAAACGATGTTCGTTAACTCGTATTCCCCATATCAGAGAGCATTTTGCTCCATTATATTCCCAGAGAATGGCCTTAAAAGGTGGCTAATTACATCTATCCTTTGCCGATCCCTGCTTCTGTTTTCATCTCAATTAGATGCCTGATTGAAAAGATCGATTCTCAGAGAGTGGTCCCTGGGCTGGGCACTCGTCAACATATCAATTAAGATTAATGTCGCCACATGGATGGGAAAACAATACCATCCGTTTCTAGATCATTTGGAAGACAGCTTTATCGCCGTCGAGAGACGTCTGGCGGGTCGAGCACTATCGATCAATCAGATCAATCACAAGGCCTCCCAGTGTTGGACTTCCTGTGACCTCTGCCCTCTGCCCTCTGGCCTCTATCCTAATGATCTTTCAGGTAGTGCCACTTCTCACGCTTTCTGGGCTCTAAGAAGGAAATGCAGGAAGAACGAACCAATGGACCCCGGGGCTAATAAGCAGGTGTAAGGGCATCAAATACCAAAAAATGTTAACTAATTTTCGGCTTTGTTGCCGTTGACGTGTGAAGAAGAAAGGCACGGGGAGGGTCTGGGTCCGGGTCTGGGTCCGGGTTTGGGCCAGCCACCACCACCACCCCCTCCATTAGCTGCCTCACCTGCCGACCCTGGCTGCCACTTAGTTAGCCTTGTGCGTGAGCTGGCCCTATTCGAGGCGCTGTCAGTCGTCACTCACCCAAACCCCAGTGCCCAGTGCCCAGAGCCCACTCTCGAGCTGCGAACCTGCGGCTACGCATGACATTTTTACCATTTCTACCAACAACGGGCAACAGCCAACGGCCCAGCGATATGCAAAATCATTTGACCCGGTCCCAGGCCCAAGAACGAAACGGCCCCGAATCGACTCTGATCGCTATCTGAGCGCTAATATATGCGTGGGTCGCCGCTGCCGCTGCCACTGCCACTGCCACAGCCACAGCCGCAAATGCCTTTAGTAATGCATAATTCGAGGCACTTTTCCGGCCCAGGGTGGTGTGGCACCACGGGCGAAGGGTGGCCGGTGGCCAGCGACCGGTGGCCATTGGCCATTGGGCAGTGGCCACAATCGCGAGACTTTTGTTTCTCTCTTTTTGTTTTTCCATTCGGCCCTCGCTGGGAAAATCATTTAATTAACATTTTCAGCCGCCTCCGAGGCGCAAAATAATCACGCATATGCGTGGAATTCCGCACAGTGGGTGTGCTCAGCAAAACTGTGCACACAGTGGGATACGAGAATCGGAGTAGCACTGCAGGAAGAAATAAATAGTATTAAATAAAAGAATATATAGATGGTTTTCGAAAGCGAACTATTTTGAATAAATTCTATTTCAATCGATTCTAAATAAAAGAGTATAAAGAAGTAATATTTCCATATGTTGAATAATAGTTTCCCTTTTTAAAAAGGGCCTTCTGAAGATTCAGCTAAAAACATTTATTAATCAAAATTGATTCATTCCATATGCATATACAAATTAGACGAAGGAAAGGATCTTTCTTAGGATTTTATATAGCAGAAAATAAAGAATACATAGGCTATAGGAAAGATAGGCGATAGAGAGAGGCTCTAGGGAATAGACAATAGATTCCCTCCTGAGCTCTTCAAGCATACAATCGAATACGAAGGAAAGGATCAGTCTTAGGCTTGTATATAGAAGAAAATAGAGAATAAAGTTGGCTATAGGAGAGCTAGCCAAACAGAGAGAGAGACCCTAGGGAATATATTCCTTTTCGACAATATGCGATCCCCTCCTGAACTCTTTAAGCATACAATCATTCTTTCATCTTAATGAGACTTTATCTCATAATTTAATCAAATTTATGATCACTCGAATGCCGTTCCCCGACCACTGTGCGGGCCGTTACTGTCAGCTGTTCTCATTGAGCGCCGCACCGCACCGCCACGACTGAGGGAGGCCGTTTTTGGCGTAAATTATGATTATGAGAAATGCAAACGCTATTCAAGCCATTTCCCAAACTCCAGCCCCGACTCCGACTCCAGCACCGGCATCGACTCCAGCTCCGGCTCCGGCTCTGACTTTGGAAGGTGGGAGTTATGTAAATACATTTAATTTTTTAGTTTTCTCGCTTGGCTTTTCCATGGGCCATGGCCCACGGCCCATGGCACGCACACTGTTCTGTTCGGCCAGGCCACATCCTTCACCATTTTGGCCATTTGGTCATTTGCATATGGAGGGTATGCGGGGTATGGGGCATGGGATGGCGGCAGTCGACTGTTGCGTATCTTGCGGATACTTATTTGAAATATGAACAGTTCTACTACCTTTGGCTCCATGCTTATTGCCTTTGATTAATCACCAGGTCGAGCGGTGCCCCTGTGGCCCTGTGGCCTGTAGCCTGTGGTCTTTGGTCTGTTTTCCATACATGGTCGAGTTCTTTTTGGCCGTTAAGTGTGATATTTGTAACACTTTGCCAACCCATTGTTGGGACCGACTGAAAGGCTTTTAGACCTCTCCAGCGGCCTGCCTTGGATATGGCTAATTAGCCCATTACTCCATTATTGTTGCTCTTGTCGGTCGTTGGCAAAGGCAAAGGCAAAGGGTTTCCACTTCTTACCTTTTTTTTTGGTGTTGTTTTTCGGTAGGCTTCTTTCCGTTGTGGGCCGTCGCACACGTGTGGATGGGTCCCCTCTGAATCTGACTCGGACTCCGACACTGGAGAGGTTCTTTGTACGAGTATATGGCTTTCAAATATGCGCAATAAATTCCAATTTCGTGGCCTAATGAATCCACCAAAAAAAAAAAAAAACCAACCGCCCGCCCATTCGTTTGGCCAGCCTAAAAAGGGCCCCGCAATTAGCGCGGCGCCAAAAGCCATCCGAATGTTTTCCGACTGCGCCCAATTCTAAAATCCCAGTACCCCTGCCCAAATATGACGGCATCTGAAATGCGTAAAGTCGTAAAAATAAAAATAAATATTACATAATTTTCAAGATTAATTGCTGATAAAACGAGGCTCAAATTTAACTTTCAGGTAATACGAGTACCAAAAGAATTGAAATTTATTTGCAAAATTAACCCCTTTGGGGCACTCTATCATCTGTTGGAGCTGGCACTCAAAGTAGGAAACGATTTGACTCTTGAGGTTCTTGTCATCGAGCCATCATGATGGGGTTGGATTTAGGCTTGAAACTATTAGGGATCTTCCAAGAAGCCCATAATTAATATGAGACAAGTGCCTACGGCTTAAAGTATAGTTTTCTTTGAAAATAAACAATTGCTTGATAACATAGGGACTGATCAAGAGCCTCTAATAGCACAATCCTATATCCTACTTATACGCTTCAAACAGTGGACAAAATATACCTTAATCTCATAACTTTCCGAGGTTTCCGATACTACGGAAATTGTTTTATGTCTTAGATCTAAGCTTTCAATGTGATCTTAAATTGTTCTTCGTTATAACCTTGAGAATAGCAACTGCTCCGAGCTGAAGAGCTCTTCCAGCTGAATTTGTTTCCCAAATAAACGCCACATCGATATCAAGTGTCGACAATCCTTGGAGGCCCCTTCTCGATGTGCTCTCCTCATTCCCGACCCCAATTAAAGTCGAGTTTCGTTAACTGCCCGACAATTTGCGAGCTGGAACCCTTCCCTTCCCTTCCCCTGCCCTTCCCTTTACCCGTGACCGCAAGAAGGCATCCATCAGGCAAGTGTCGGGCTGTCATATAAAGCCCCTGGAAATGAGAGGAGCAAATCTGGGGGCTCAAGGAATTTATGCATTTGTAGGGGTCCAGGGTACAGGGTCCAGGGTCCGGGTGGACTCTCTTCCGAGTCCTCTGGCCGCACGCATAAGTTTCAATTTTCGTTTAAGCCTCGGTTTGGGGGGCAGCAGGACGGCCAAGGACTTTGTTGTCCTCATAAGCCCATTGATTAATTTGAAATTTATGATGCGACTGCGGATCGCAGGGCATCCATAACTTTTGCTCTGCGGTTGGCAGCACCCCTTGCACCCTTGCGCCCTCCACCCCATGAACGCCATGAACGCCATGAAGCCCCGGTACCAAGCAGCTTCCTGTGGAATGTGTTCTCATCTTTCACTCTCTCACGGCTCATATACATTTTAATTAAACGTCGCAACACCGGAAGACCAAAGCAGCAGGCAGCAGCACCAACAAAAACACTTGACAATTTCACGTTAATCCTGGTCACAGGGCCAGGGTCCTTTTCTGGCCACGATTCCTGCCTATTTTTCGGAGCTACCCATAATCATAAACATCGAGCCGACATTCGGCAGAGGAGTGGGGGCCGATGATTGGAATTCTACACTGAGCGAAAAATAATAATTCAGTACAGAAAATATCCCTCCTATATTTGTGCGCCAAGAGGAAAAGTATTTACTTTATGCAAATAAATGATCATCTAAATGTATTTTTTATTTTAAATCAATATATTTCAAATTTCTATTAAGTATTTTCATATTTATATAAAATATATTTCCTACATATTTGATATATAATATTTACATATATTATTTTTATATTTATATATATTTATATCCCGGTATATTTATTTTAAAGGATTTGAAATATTTCAATATAATATTCAGATTAAATTTAAATCGAATTCTATTTAATTTCACTATTTTTCTATATGAAAACCGATTATTCAATTTAAATATTGGTGTGTTGCCATTTTTCTCTGAGTGTAGAGCGATTTAATTGAATATTATTTCCTTTATAGTAATTAGGGTACCACCTCGATGCAGTTTTCTTCTCGAATTCCTTGACTTAAGAACTCTCGGAGGTTTCTGCCAGTGTAGGGTCAGGGGCTCATGGCTCCTGGGCTTCGCGGCGGTTATCGGAGCGGGTATCGTACGAGTACATGCGACTTAATTACGCGTGCCAAGCCGAGCGGCTTTTGTTATTATCATTCAGTCAGCCGGTTACCGGTTCCACTAACCACCTCTCCTCTCATCCCCCTTGCCCTTAGCTTTCGGCCACCTCCCGTGGTATCCTTTGGTCCTTCTGCTGCTCCTTTGTTGCCCTCTGCCCATTGATGATAATGT
Organism: Drosophila pseudoobscura; assembly: GCF_009870125.1. Taxonomy (NCBI): domain Eukaryota; kingdom Metazoa; phylum Arthropoda; class Insecta; order Diptera; family Drosophilidae; genus Drosophila; species Drosophila pseudoobscura. The sequence continues at coordinate 53,071,575 of NC_046683.1, forward strand.
TTGAGCGTCGACGCTGAGCATTGGCTGCGCTTAATGAATTTATTTGTTACGCATGGCGTACTTTGAATTGGCGTCCATGTCAGGACACACACACACACACACACAGAGAATGCGCCCGAAGGAAGCTGAAGGCCTGGGCCTCATTGTCCTGCTGCCTTAATGAAATCCATTATTACGAAACCCATTCCCAGAGTCACACAAAGAGCAGAGCAGAGCAGAGACGAGACGCGACGCGACGCGAGACCGAGGCCAAAGTAAATACACTTATTACGAAAAGTGTTGGGCCCAACCCTCGAGGAACGGAACGGAACGGTACGGAACGGGCATAAAACGCAGCAGGAGCAGGATATTACGCACAGCGAATGATGTGCGACGTCCCAGGTCCCAGCTCCCAACTCCCAGATCCCAGGATGGGGTTCAGCGAAACGGAAATGGAAATAGCAACAGCGGCAATGGCAATCGCAATCGCAATGGCTATGGCCCAACGGTAGCGGTAAATGGCACAGTGGAATGTATTATTTTTTTGGTTCGCCCTTGCCTTTTTGCCAGAATACCAGAACCATCTGATAACGATGACCGTTCTACGAGATGCAAATTGTACGTATATCAAGCGTCCGACCCCCGACAGCGACAATTGTCCCATAATCCACCCAGAAGTCCTACGGCCTGGCCTCACTCCCCTAAAACACAGCCCGGAAGAGGGTTGCTTTCCAAGCACTTGAAGCGCATGCAATTCCAATTGAATATTTCGCACATCAGGAAACTATCAAGGATGGTTAATGTGATCCCTAAACGTTGATATGAAAATGCAATATCCAGGCTGCATATATTGTACACAGATGTGGGCCGTCATTTGAAGGGTAACAAGAGGATTAAGACTGGTTCAGGTTCAGAGCAAGGCTTTATCTAATTGGAAATATATATTTATTCTAAAATATTATGTATGTATACAATACTAGGGGCCTTACGCTACGCAGTCGGGCGACGACCCAAAACTTTTCTATACATAAGATATCTCTCTCTCTATCTTTGTGAAATCTATATAACATTACATGTGGCCTTATATTAGATACAATCCTTTCTTTAAAGGACTGGGCTTTATGCAAATTAGTTTCATTCATGATATTGAAATATGTATCACAACTTTAAGATGGTTCCGTATATGTATGTGCCAACTGGTTAACAAAAGGGTGAACTCCATAAATTTGGCTTACCATTTGGCCCCTTTTTTGGGGTCCTTCTTTCCGGAAGAAGCAAACGGAATATTCTGATTAAGATATTTTGTGGTCAGAGACGTGCCACCCAACCCCCCTTCTGTCGACTGGTCCTGCATATAATTATGCTTTAGCCTTCCTCTCTTTCCACTCACATGTGGATGGGACGGAGGGACGGGGGACTGGTGGCTCATTCATCACGCTAACAACGTCCGAAAAGTATCTGGAAGATTGTTAGCACTTTCTTGACAAAACCAGGGGCGGGACCCGGCTGGACAGGAGCGGCGGAGTTGCGTGGCGAGTTATTTATGTTGGACAGCGAGAGGCGGCTAACTATTAAAACTAACTACTTAGCAAACACCCCCTGAACCCCCACGAACCCCCACTAACCCAACCACGAGAGAAACTTTTTCGGCAAAGTGCCATTTAGTTAAACATTCTGACACATGATAAATGAGTCATAGACCTCTCGTGTGATAGATCCAGCCGGAGGAACTGTGGAACCATCCCACCATTAGGTCAAGCATATGCCGGATCCTCCTCCATGGAGTCGTTGTCGTTCGCGTTCGCGTCCGGGTCCGGGTGCGGGCAATTAAACAGAGCAGAGAGAAACATGTAAATCAGCAGCATCCAAGCATCCCAGCATCCAAGCCACCATCCATCTATCCCGGGAAAGAGCAAACGGAAGAGAGAGAGAACTCATTAAATAGAAAGCATTTAATGCGTGTCTAGATACAGATGAAGATAGTTCTCATAGATAGATAAAGCCCCAGCCCGAGTCCGCGTCCGAGTCCGAGTCCTCCCGGGCCGGTAATAGAATGTCAGCAGCAGCTGACGGAAGACGCTGGGAATACAGCAAGGATAAGGGGAATCTGGGGAGTGCCAAATTGAATGAGCGAGTGAATGAGTGCGATATCAGGAGTCAAAGTTTGAATCGCCCCGAAAGCAATCATCATCATCATCCTCATCGTTGGTCGTCGTTCCTCGTCCTCCCAGGAAGGTCATTTAAGTTTTAATGATGGAGTTGTGTCAATGAATGGATGGATGGATGGTATAGGAGCAGCTCCGAAGGACACGCGAGATTGTTGTGGTTGTTGTTAGTCCTCCCGGGGGGTTGCTTCTGCTGCTGCTGCTGCTGCTCTGCCCTACCCCCGTGAAAACTTCCTTTAAGAACTAAAGTAGCAAAGTAAACAGAGGACAATATGGGATATGGGCGGGGGGCTAGGGGATGGGGCATGGGTAATAGCCAAGTTTGATGCGAAAATTGAAAGAGGGTGTCGACTGTACATACACCGTTATCATTCGCCGGCCCGGGTATCTCTGGCCTCTCTCCCCTCCCCTGCCGCTTGGCTTACCAAAAGCAACCCTTTAACATCTTTTCAGCAAAAAATATTGTGAAACTTTGCAACAAAACAACTCGAACCGAACCCCTCCCCGCCCAGGAGTAATGGAAGCCAGCAAAACTTTTCGAACAATGTCAATAGAAACCTCCCTCGGGACAACAAGCGGGCAAAAGGGCGGGGAACGGTGGCAACTATGACTAAGGGCTTTGTACCTATCAAATGATTTCGATTCTAATTAAATGAATGCCCAAAAACTTTCCAAACGAATGGGAAGCCAAAAAAAAAGGAGACGTGTATCTACTTTCAAGACGAGTCGCTTTCCAGATAACGATCTAAAGATAGTTAGGACTTAACATACTAGTGACTGATGGAATATTCAACAATTTTCTGGCATATTGACAGACCTCTTGAAGATAGCACTTATCGGGTCTAGTGTGCCCTTACGAATTCAAAGATTCTGTTGGAGGTTCCTCATGAAGATGAAAACTATTTGTTTCTTCTTTATAATAGTTTCCTGGCATAACCATCATAGTACTTTGATGGTCTATATATAGGGAGAAATTTTATTGTTCTCTGTACGACAATACGTTTTGCGTCACAGTATACGGATGCATTCCAGAAGTATTCAAAAAGTTATATCGACAGAAGAAATAATAGAACCCTCTGTCAATGACATATTTTGGACACCTTTCAGAACGAAAACAGAGCCTCTTTGGAGCTGTTCCATCTGGCAAAGCCACAAATCATTTGGACGCCTCGCATGGCTTGTGTTGGCGTTAGCTCTCAACCTTCACAAATCGGTGCAAAACAAAAAGTTAATTAAACAGATCCCAAGTGCTGGCCACTCGAGTGAGTAGAATGGGGGGCATGGGATATGGAGTGCAAATGCGTTGGCTGTCTATGGGTATTAGGCTTTATCAGATGTGCATTCATTCAAATGCACTTCCTTTGGCCGCTCACTCAACGGCGACTTCCCGTTAGCACCTAGACCCAGGCGAGGCCTAAGCCCGGACCAGGCCCCGAACAGCCCCGACCAGTCCAGGCCAGTCCGGCCATCAGATAAAGTAAACGCTCACTCACTCAGGAGCTGCTTAGCCCGGTACACAACACAAGTAGGAAATATCTACGATATTCCGACTATGGAATACCCTGCTCGAATACGATATATGTATATAGATATTTATGTGTACCACTCAGGTTTACTCAGAACATGGCTGTAATCAATTTAGTCCACAACGCACCTACAAGGAGGGATTCAGTCCTGTCAGCTACGAATAATTTGTACTCTATATGTAGATAATATCACTTTAAGGAATATAAATCCAACATATTTACTACATTTCTTACGAAGCCACAAATTTGAAACCATTTCCTTCCGCCTGGAAACGGAACATACCCTAGTGCTCTATTTCTACCCTGTACTGCAACAAAATTGCCAGCCCACTTCATTTAGAAGGCAACTAGAGGAGGCAGAGGCAGAGGCAGCGGCAGAGCACCGTTGGGACGGGGACCGAGCTCCGGGCACAAGGAAATGCTTTTGCAGCGCTGCGACAGCGACAGCTGCGCGGCTAATCCGCGACAGGCTAAACAGTTGAACCGTTGCACGGCTGTCCCTGTCCCCCCCGGGGCGGAGAGGTGCAAAAACGGAGAGAGAAAAGCATTGTACGATGCATAATTGAAAAAAAAAAAAAACAACGAAATAAAGAGTAGAAAAAACATCAGAAAAACACAAAGCGGGTGGAGTAGAAGGCGGGGAGCAGGGCAATTGCAAAAATAACAAAAGACAATGACAGAGACAGCGACGTGGACGCGGACGTCGATGCCGACGCCGGCTGCGACTGCAGCGTTGACAGTGGCGACGTCCCGACGTGATGTTGGAAATTGAATAAAAATATGTATTTTTACTTACAAGTATTCCATATAACCAACGTCAACAGCAATTTCCACAAAAGTGCACGCAACGACAAACGGTAGCAGCACCAACAACATCCACAGGCAACAACATCATCCGCAGCAGCAACACCTTCGAAATTGATTGACAAAAAAGAACGAGCAGAAGAAAGGAGAGCTTTCAATGCTTTCACGACTTTGAGTAAAATGCTTAGGGTCCACTAATGGAAGGAAGGTGATGTGATCAGAAGAAGAAAAAAGAGAGCGACAGTAGGAGAACAGAGCGCAGCAGTGAAGCTGAATGGAGAATGGCAGAGAGAGGGATAGCAGCGGGGGACTGACGTATCGAGTTGCTCCTCTAATGTGACAGCTCAATGCATTTTAGATGGCAATGACAAACTGAAATAGCAACAAAAGTACCAGCACAGCACAGCAGAGCTCAGGCAGCGGCAGCGGCAGCGGCTGCGGGAGAAGCTGAGGCAGCGGCAGCAGGAACAGAAATTGCAATTTATGTATTCCGCAAACGGACAGTGTCGCAAAAAAGTTTGCAGCTGCTGATAAATCGTTTGCATATGTATAATGCTTACGCATATTGTAAACCAATGCTGTATACTTTGTAGGATAGTTTAATGGAAATCAGCTGATAATTGTCCAACAACTATTCTTTAATTCCTATGTTATACGTATATTTTAAATTGGCATTCAATGGCAGGGCGTCTTGCTTCTTCACGAACTTTTCCACACACACAAATAGCCGCTCGCTCTCCCGCACTCACACTCTTTGCCCATCACATTTAAAGGTAGCGCGAAATGACAAGAGTGCGGAAAATCATAACATAATAAGGAACCAGAAACAGAACGGGAACGAGCAATGGATACGATACCGTTGGTTGTGTTGCCTGCGGAGGCATGGAATCGGGTGGGGGCATGGAAGGAGGAAAAACAGGCAGCGCAACCGAAACTGTGGCTAAAAATGCAGCGCAAACAACTTTGAACGTCAATTTGTCAACTTGAGGCGAAAATTGATGGCAAAAAAATCTCTGCACCGCAACGCTGACGCAGGCAGAGCCAATTTCGGACTGCGACTCACTATGCTTGCTGAAGAGGAGGGGGAATCGGCTGCAAGGAGCGGTCCACACAGCCGGTTTTCCGGACTGCATGAAAATGTCAGCTTAATGCCGTTATCGTAGGTGCGGCAAACACGTCGCTGCCGCCCGTCGGTAGCAGCAGTGCCTGATAATGAGCCGTTAAGGCGCGATGGAGAGAAAAATAAGAAGAAGCAGGCAAGGCAGTCGCGAAAGCTTCCGCAATATGAAACAACAGTGTGGGGAAGGGAATGGGAATGGAGCTCAAGAGCACATCGAAAGCTGGAGGTCGGTAGAGAGAGATTGAACAAACTGATAAGCCCTCGCTGCCCTAGTCACTCTGTCCCTGTCTCTGTCTTTGTCCCACACACACACACACACTGCACACTTGCAGTTACATCGAAATTCGGCGAAATGTGAAAACATTCGCACGTGCTGAGGACACGCAAAGCAAGAGCAAGAGAGTGAGTAGGCGAGCTACAGAGAGAGAGAATATGGAGAGCTGGTCGCAAGCAACCATAAAGTCTAATGTCAACAGTAAATGCAAAAACAAAACGAACACAAGTGGCCGCTGCGCTGCGCCTACGTGAGCGACGGCAACTTCGGGTCTCAGAGCCACAGAACGTTCCCCCCTCTCCTCGCCGATCAAGCAACACACCATCCTCATGATTAACAAAAGCAAAAACGACAAGGAGAGTCAGCTTCGAAGACCGATGCCTAAATACCCTTGCAAGTCAATCCGCTCTGATCCGATTTTGATGTATTGTAATTTGACTGAGTTATCTGGATCGAAATGAAAATGCACTGCCTGGTTGACAAGTTTTCTTACAATGACTTGTTTTCCGATCGGCTTGGAGATGTTTCCTACGCTGCGTTGCAAACAGCTAAGCAAAATATTAGCATTCTCAGTGTAGGGTATAAATTACTGAAACCCAAAAACATCCATATTCGCCGTGAAATGCAATTCCTTTTTTGATTCTTTTTCTGTTATTTTGCTGACTCGCTAAATTTGTTACCGTGTTTTCAGGCGTTTCGGTTTTTACCTTTTTTATTCGTTTTTACTTTGTCCAAATACAACAGCAACAACGCGACGGCAGCAACGATAACAACTTCTCTCAGTGTTGCTGAGTGTTAAGCGAGGAGGGAGCGGGTAGGGCAGGACCAGGCAGCGACAGCAACAATATTTACAGCTTTGACTGCCGAAACACAGTGGGGCAAAGAACATAAGGCATGGGATTGTTAAAGTGCAGTGGATAATGTGGGATTTTCTGATTTTCATATTATGTGAGCTGTTCAGCTTCTAAATATCGATATATTAATATCCTTATGGTCTAGTAATGTTCAAATATTAATGTTTGGAGTGGTACATTTTGATGTTCGCACGCCTTGCAAGCCAAATATCTTTGTGGCATGTGCCACAGACATGCCACAATACAGTCACATTTGCCACACTGTCCACCCATGTGTCTGTTTATTAATAGGTATTCATGTGTATATACGCGTAGTATATGGATGCTTGCCTCTCCAGGCAGGCATCATGGTCGCCATCACTTTTGTGGCTAAAGTGCCAGAAAATTTTCTTGGCAGCCCTGTGCCACATGCGCAGAAGGCCCAGCTAACAAACGGTGCCCACTGTGCAACGTGTTGCTGTTGACGGTAGCGGCAGCGGCAGCAGCAGCAGCAGCAGCGATCGCAACTCGCGACACGAGCGAGGCAACAACAAGCACAAGGTTGGAAAGGTGTGTGCGAGAGAGTGTGTGGTGAGAAGAGTGGAGAGGGAGAGTGCTTTGCGGTAGTGGGAGGAGGGGCGGAGGAGCGAAAAAGCAAGTGACGAACTTACGGCCAACAGCAGCAACAGCGGCAGCGGCAACCAGCAACCAACCGGCCCCGCTGCCGCTGCTTGGAGCAGCGCGCATGCCACACACAGTTTAAATATGTGAAATTAGTACAAATCGTGATTTCAACAGCGAACGACGAGCGCCGAACGCCGACGACGACGAAGCGGCGACAAAACGAGCGAGCAGCAACAGCAGCAGCAGCAACAACAGGAACGTGTGTTGGTGTTGGGGATCGTAGCAGCAACAGCAATAGCAGCACGCAAAGTAGCCGCCAGCCGAGTGGCAACAGCAACCGCCGAGTGGCAGCGGCGTCGCACGTAGTGCGGCAACAACAACCACATGCAATAAAACAGCTGATAGCGCAACAGCAGCAACAAATAGAAACGAACACTACAACAAAGCAGCGCGCATTATCAGTCGGGCAACCACAGGTCTCTCAGTCTTCGTCTCCGTCGGCGCGCAAAAAAAGCCCGCCTGCTGCCACCGCTGCAAGCAGCTCAGCACTCACACACGGATAGACGGACACACGGACAGACAGACAGAGAGAGTCGCACACCTTTGCGTTGATTTTGGACGAAGCGACAGCGTTGACGTCGCCAGCCTGCCTGCGCTCGCTCTCCACGCTCACATTCTCGCTCTCTCTCTCTCGCACAAAGTGCAGCTGAGCTGCCGTTTGGACGCGCCGCTGCCTGCTCCCGCTGCCCGCGGCCGCACTTGCCGCTGCTGTTTCCTCTGCCACACCACACCACACCACACACCAGCAGCCGCCAACCGCCAACCACCGCCGCCGCCTCAGTCGAAAGTCAAAAGCAACGTGTTGTGGACGCTTTTTCGTCGTCGCGTTGCGTTCGCCTTTTTTGCTGCTGCCTCCTCTCTCTCTCTCTCTTTCTACTCTCCCACCACCACCTCCTCCAGCCGCAGCAGCAGCAGCAGCAGCCTGCACCTCCTACCCACCTCAGCCTCATTGCACCCACCTCCACCACCGCACCAGCACCCAACCAGCCCCATCATTGAGAACAACCAGCAGCTGCAAGGGGGAGCGGGCACAGGAAAACTTTCACCACGATGTCCAGCAGCGCCGCAGCAGCGCAGCAGCAGTACAAGCTCGATGCCAACTCCAATGCCATAGTGCTGCCTCTGCCGCTGCCACTGGCGCTGCCGCCATCCCCAACACCGACGCCAACACCCGTCGACCGTGTCGAATGGTCGCGCGCCACCATCCTGGGCTTCATCGAGGACTACCGGCGTCAGCGGGTGCTGTGGGACCCCAACACGAAGGGCTACCACATTAAGCAGACGAAGTACGAGGCCCTGAAGCTGCTCAGCGAGAAGTACGGCACGGAGATCCGCTCGATTCGCTCCAAGATCAAATCACTGCGCAGCTCTTTCCACCGGGAGCACGGCAAGGTGCTGAGCGGGCGCAACCGGGGCGTGCTTTACCAGCCCATGTGGTTCGCCTACGAGGCCATCCGCTTCATTCTGGACGGAGAGCGTGACGGTGGCAGTGCGCTGGACGGCGACATAGCCGTAATGACCGTCGATGGAGTCCACTGCGATCCAGACGGGGATACAGAGACGGACGAGAAGCTGGCGCTAATGCACAGCCTGGATCTGGAACAGCTGACGGCTGCGGCGGCGGCCGCGGGAAAGCAGCAACAGGTTGTTGATCAGCAATGCGAGCAGCTCGTCGCCCGCATCGCTTTGGCCGCGGCCGCGGCTGCGGAAGCGGCGAATGCCAGGGATCGCGACCGGGATCTAGAGCGGGACCTCAGTCTGGACAGGGATGTGAATGCTGTTGGCGCCGAGGAAGATCTCGACGAGAGCGGCGATACTGGCGGAGGCTGCCGTCGTCCCCCCTCCTCAGCAACTGTGGTAAGCACTCCCCCCTCTCTCTAACTCTATTGATTTTACATATTTTGCATACACATGTGTCCACTGTTGTATGCATGTACATACATGTGTATGTGTATGTGTAAACTTTTCGTTTGAGCTTTGCATGCGCGCGTGTGCGCGTGTGTGAGTGTGGTTTGACTTGTTTTGCGGCAGCCAGCAGCACACGCGCTGTCGCTGTCGCTGTCTAGCGGTTCCTCAGAAACAGCAGCGAGGCAGAGGCATCGGCGCAACCGGTGGCGCACAGTGGGGCGAGATTTCAATTTCTTCAAACTGTTTCCAAGGGCTCGAGGCTTTCGGTACTATGGAAGCTATGTACATATATAACATTTGATTCTAAATCATGATTTTACTTCAAAGAAGATCACTGTCCGTCTGCATCCAAAGAGATGATGATGTTTTAATTGACAATTCAATTAAAAATTTCCGATTGCTTCATATATACCCATTCATTTACATATGTATGATTTGAAATATACCAAAATATTTACACTTTCCTAGTGCTGATCGCATGGTCCCACTGTGCTTAATCGTGGCTATTGCGTCGCATGCGCTTGAGAAGCTTGTATTGGCGTCAGTCTTCAGTGGTGTGAGTGTCAACTGGCTTTGATTGCGCTGCTGCTGCTGCTGCTTCTGTTGCGACCATCATACAAATAGACACACGTACAACCATACGTGCACGAACAGCATAAATGTATGTGTGTTGCATCAGCCGTAGAAATCGACAGCCCCACGTTTTGCACCGACCCTGCCCCTTTCCCATTTATCACCGCCCTCCCATCCTCTCATCAATGCCTGGCCGCCCCCAAACCGCAGCAGCTCGGCAGCGCAGCAGCAGTTCCAATACAGCAAGTTGCTGGCTGGCTGGACTGCGTTTTGTTGCTGCTGCTTTTTGCTGGTGTTTGCTTTGTGCTTCATTCGCTCATTCGGTTTTTGTTTAATACCCTGCCGCGATAGGTATGTCTGGTCCGGAGCGAAGCTTGCTGCTCAGAGAGGGAGGTGGGACGGATCGATTGAGAACAAACTGAAAGAGCATTCATTATTTTTCCATATATACATATTATGGATAATCCAGTTTTGATTTGTTGTGCTCAACAACGTAGCACAATTCCCATGAGATGGGTATAATTTTTTAATAGGGTATACAAAATTCGATGCCTCTCGAAAAGTTTGTTGCTTCTTGTGTTATTTTCGTTTGATTTTTCGTGTGTTTTGGTTACTCGTCTCACGTCTATCTGTTTTTCTGTCTGTCTGTCTGTCTGTCCGTCTACCCGTTGGTCCACTTCAATGTTGACTTGGTCCCTCTCGATCCGATCCGTCCCGCCCTGCCCCACCGTGACTAATTCAATCGCCAGCGGGCCGACTCTGCGCCACTCGACTCGACTCGTCTCAGACTCGGGCCTCGGGCCCCATCTGTGTGAGCTTTTTCATCTGTGTGCTTTTCTTTATGATTATTCTAATTTGTTTTCTATTTCTCTGTCGCCCTCCCAACTCCGTCCCACCCGACTGGATCTACCTCTGCTAGTATTATTATTATTATTATTCCTTCTTTGTTGCTGTTTGTCTGGCGAATTCTCCGCTAATTCTCTCATTTTTTCTGATCTTTCGCAGACACGTTCCTCCTCCGATTTGGATGGAGAGAATTACTGTAGAATCAGCGCCGAAGATGTGAAAACAGAAATTGTAAGTACCCTCCGATCCGACTGTTAATCGCACTTTAATTGATCTGACAGGTTGAAGTTTTTCTGTGTTTTTGTTTTTTTTTTTGTTTAGAGTAATTTAAACTTGTTTTATGTTAACTTTAGAGTGGCCGTCAAATCAAGTGGGTTCGTGGGAGTAATTAGAGAATATTTGTAGAGTTTTCGAATGGCATGGGATTCCAAAACAATACATTTGGAGATATTGTTGTGTCATTACGAATTAGTTATAATAACATAATGAAAATTATAGATAATTTAAATGGATTTTCCAAAGCCTCCATCTTTCCTTATACATACATGCATATTAATGTTTGTATATATGTACATATGTACCTACTTTCCCAGACATAATCATGACTCGACTTTCGGGCCTTATCAAGGTACGACCTCTACCCCCTTAAACGTAGAGTAGACCTACGGAATGACTGACGATATTATTAGAATATAAAGCGATGCTCATCTGGCGATTAGTTGATGAAATAACCTGACACAGATTTCGTCAGACGCCAATGTCATTGGGTATTTTGATGTATACATATATGCATACGTAGAACAGGTTCCGGTGTTTTCCTCGACAGACCCATCTTTGAATGATGAAACAGGCGCACAGACTTGACTAAGATAGGAAGAGATCTGCCGATTTCCCATTTTATTTAATAAAAAAACCCTCGATGTTTTCGCCTTTTCTACCACAGATAGAGCACGAATCAGAGATGGGGATGCTGGACAGACAGAGCAGTACGCCCTCGCCCATCAACTACTACAAGCCAACGGACCTCACCTACAATCATCGGAAGCGCAAGGCGCTGGACGAGAATGGTGCGGGCGTGGTCCTGGGCATGGAGCATGTCGTGGGGGCCCTGACACTGACGCCCATCAAGACATCGTCGTCGCCGGCGACGGCACAGTCGTTATCGCAGGGCCAGCAGATGAACCACGGCCAGCTCGCGTTTCACGCGCTGCAGCAGCACTTAAACCACAACCACAATTGCAACGGGCAACCGCAGCAACATCAACAACAGCAGCACCAGCACCAGCACCATCAACAGCAACAGCAACAGCAAAATCAAGCGTTGCAGCAACAGCAGCAAAACCAGCAAAAACATTCCACAAACATGGCACAAAAACGTGATCGTGATCGTGATCTCTCAGCGTTGGCAGGAGGCAACACCACCAAAAACAGCAACAACAACAGCAGCAACCACAACGGTTCCAGTTGCCACACCAGCAACACATCCTTGGACCTGCCCACGGGCACGGCCGTAACATCGAGCAACTGCAGCTCCAGCAGCAGCGGTGCCACACCGTCAAAGCAAACCGGGCTGAGCGCCAACCATGCGGATGAGTACGGCGTATTCGGGGAGTACGTGGCCATCACAATCCGCAAACTAAAGACCTCGAAGTCGAAGATAGCCGTAAAGCACCTCATAAATAATCTGCTTTACGAGGCGGAACTCGGTGCCTACGATCAGGGTATACCATCCACCAAGGAGCCGCCGCAGCTGTATAAGATGCAGTAGTAGAGTGTGAACCATAGCCAGTAGTAGTAGTAGTCCAAATGGAGGTTGAAAAAAAGATGATGCAGGGGGATGCAGGACGAGAGGATAGAGAGACAACGCACTAGTCAGCAAAGCAACAAGGGGGGGGGTGGGGAACACCAGAGCCAACAATTCTAAACTGGAAATCAGGGGCGGGGCACATATCGAGCATTTCATTCAGGGAAAACACTTTATCTATCTATCTACACGATATACATATATACACCGATATCTTGGGGATATCGCGAGAGTAAGTCAGTCAATCAATAGGAGAGTGGTGGAGCAACAAACATACCATTAAATAAAATGAATTAATTATAATTGCTTTACGTTAATTGTGTCTTTATACACCATATGAATATACATATGTATATATATATATATATATATATATATGCCTTATTATCATCGTTATTCGATTATATATATATATATACATTTTTTTTTCGTTATTTTTACTTTATTTGATATAAATTTGGCAATAACAATTTGAACTCAGGTGCCTTTATTTTTTTTTTTTAGTCAATTAAGTCTTGTTATCTTATGCATAAATAAAAGCGAAACAGAAACAGAAAAAGAAAAAGAAACAGAAAAGTGCATAACAATTGCAAAAATCTGCATACAACAAATGAAGCCTTAGCAACATGTAAATTTAATTAACTTTTTACCGCATATGCAGCAGAGAGCCATATGTTTAATCCTAAATCTGTAAATAGCCTAAAAGCAAAAACAAACAACAAACACACGAGAGACAAATGGAACATGAAATGTGTAAATCTTAATTTTTTTTTATGCATAACCAATGTGTTTGCAGCAGCCTAATAAATTACGGAAATGTTGAATTTCATTTTGAAAATGATGTGAAATTGGATTTATTCATTTTACGGATGGTAGATGGGGAATTGGGGCTGGGTTTGGGTTTGGGTTTGGGCTTGTGTGATGCCAAATTTGCATATTCATCATGTGCAGCAAATATGTAGCAAGATGCTCGTTCATCATCGGGTGTGAAATCCATGTGGTTCAGTTTTAGAAAGGATACTGTAATAAAACAGGAGGAAAAGTGTGAGGGACACCAGGACACCTTCAACCGTTCTTATAGCCCTATTTTGGGAGGATATCCTCAGAAAGAATTATGTTCAGATGATCTATAACTTAGGTTTTGGTATTAGTTTTTTGTCGATCATCACTTTCTATTTTATTTGTACCTCAAAATGATAAATAAACCCATTGTAATGGCTCATTTTTGATGATATTATTGCGCCTTATTACGAGTTTCAGTTCTATTGAGTAAGCGTTGTAAAAAGAGATCAATTGTTTACCGGTGGTGGAGGGGGTGGGGAGGGGACTGGCTAATTATTCCGACTGTAGGAGCTATTGAGCAACAAGCGCCCAGAACAATGAGGCTCGTTGTTCGCCTTCGATACGGTTATTCATATTCATATCCCCACTCGCACATTCGCTGAGGGTCTCGTCCATAAATCACAAACGCTCTCAACTGTATCAAAGAACTAGGCAATTTTATAGAGGGGGGGGCCCACAAAGCAAACATTAATTGCTAAATAAACAATTCAGAAATATGTATGCATGTATACAGAAAATGGTTAATTCTGCTTTTATGGATCGCCTTAAGCAAATTTTATGCCTAAGGCAATTTGTCTGCGGCAATTAGACTTCATAATATGTAGAAAATAGATTAAAACTAAGGAATGGTTAAGGTATGTAGCTCTCAAGATACTTTTAAAACTATTTTATTTACATTTATAGCTAGGAGAAACCGAAAATCAACAATTCTTAATCAAATATGATCAATTTTTAACACTTACGTGGGGTTTCGCATCAGAAAAAATCAAAGGAGAGAAAGACAGATACATATGTATATTAAAACCTATAGAAGTTATTATTTATTTGTGGAGTAAACATTTACTTTCGAGCACTGCTATCAGTGACATGAAAAGCTCTCGATTTCCGATTTTAGTATTTGGTTTGCTGTCGTTTTCCCATCGAGCTGTGATAAGTGATAAATTACTTCCTTTATAACCGAGAAGTATGTTTACTTGAACCTAATCAGCCGGTGCTAACGACGATAAACAGACTGATAAAATTAAAATTTCTATTGATCTCACATTGATCTAGGTCTTTCACAACAAGCCTTAAAAAACTAGGAAGGCTATGGCTATATTTGGCGTCCAAATGGCTGCTAAAATAATGGTAACATTTCAATAAACATATGATAATGATTCAAACACTTAATCTCCAATCTCCATATAGTCTTTAGTGATAAACACTCCTTTAATCAACAACCAAACACAATGCAAGCAGCAATACCATAAAAATACTTAAAAAAAAGACAAAAATGTAAGTAAAAAATGTATAGATTATAGTTTATATTTTTGGATATAAACGGATCCGAATACTGCCTTTGTGATCCTTTAAATTTCTTGAGGATGACTAGATGACCAGAGGCCTGGCAGGCACTCACTCTAGTCGAGTGGTCGCTGTTCTGCTTCTGCCTTTTTGGTCTCACAGGATCAGTACTGGCCGGACTATATCGCTGAGAAGGTGCTATAACTACATCCAGGTTGATTCCAGAGCCCAAGGCAAGGTATTCGCCGTGGGAGCCAAGCCCAGTTATGGGTTTATTCTTCTTTCAAAACATAGTAAACTTAAAGCCCAGATGACTGATCCACCAGTAAACGTTCTATTTCTGTTCTTGACAGTTTTTTCGACGTGTTATTGAAGTCTGATCTGCTTAAAACTGATAGGTAGAGGGTAAATCGTAATTGAGGTATCCTTTCCCATGAAGCGGGAACGGAAAAGTCCATCAATAGTTGAAATTATCTTAATTTTCACTCCATACCCATCTGCAACTTCCAATACCCATAGGCCATCACCGAACCCAATGCCTTTCCTAGTAATTATAATCTTACAAGAGTACAAACTCCAATTTGCATCAATGCTTGAAGATGGTCGCCCAACTGTCTGAAATATGCCGATTACGGGCTTCGTCCAATAATAGCTGCCTGCCTCTAGGGCATCCTGCTGGAGATACTATGACATAGTACATAGTACAAGTACTACAAACATATGTATATATATAGTGAAGCCCGTAGCTTCTCTGTGATTCCGCCTCTTTGTCTATAAGTATCTGGCCACACACTGATGTGCTGTAGTTGTAGTTTTATCGCAACTTTTGCGAGTACAGAGTAATCATGGCAAGCAAATATCAATCATGTTCATACAGTCACATACTTAGTATATATGTATATATATGTACATATGTATCTATGCACATGTTTACTCGTATATCAGAGCTGATGTTTGCTTTCCGATATATATATGTACAACGACGACGACGACGACAACCCCAAGTTCAGTTCGTAGAATTTTCAGAGTTTTTCTACGAACCAAACCCATCGTCGATTCTGATTCCGATCCAGCAACGACGTGCTCTGCCTCTCTGGGGCAGGCGGCAGCCAGCGCTGCTTCGATCGTCTGCCACTTGGACCCAACTTTGGTCTCGTCGGAGGAAGAAGGGGTACGGTGCGGCACGTTTGAGTGCCAGAGCATAGCACACTGGTGGCCTGATGCAGGGGGTCGGTTCGGCTTTTGCCATCTGGGAATGACGCAATGTTTTTGAAAACACATCAACACCAAAGTTGTTGGCTGTCGGTCTGTCGGTCCGTCGGTTGCTGTCGCTGGCCTGGCTGTTGTTCGCTTTTTGTTTTGTTTTGCTCGTTGCGTTTCGTTTCGATTCGCTTGGAGAAATCAACAACAGCCGCGATTACAATTGTTAATCTATATAGTATAGCATACACCATGCCTACTTATATGTATGTATGTCGGACCATCTATACAGAAACTAATGATAAATTCTAGCAGCGTGCTTAACTCCTAAATGGAACTGACAGCTGAGCTTATGTTTCGGGTCTAGAGATATGGGCATGGACGGGGTCTTGGGTTCGTGGCACATCGGTTCCACCGTAACAATGACAACTCTGAAAAGTCGAGCTACTGCATGAAGGCGAGTGAGCCGGGGGTTGGCATAACATTTCGGGATCTTCCATGGCTCACGAACCCATCTCAAATGGTTGTGTTACTGCTGATTCTTGTAGCTGTTGGACTGCCTTATACAGATTCCATAAACTTCAGATATATATATTTCTATATTCTTCTATATAGGTTTTTCAGTTGTACAGCTCTCTCTCTCTCTCTCTCTCTCTCTCTTTTGGTTAACCTTTGCCCGTATTCTTATCTGATTAAGCAAATTTGGCCATATATCTAATGTTTTTCTATCGCTGGGAAAACGGGTTTTCCACTTGGTAACAGCAATCGCCTTTCTATGCGCTTCACAAATGTTGCACGTAAGCGGTCTGTTGCTGTTATCTCTGTTATCCCCTTTTCTGTTACTTTTATCTATTCTCTTCCTCCTTCCTATTGCTCGGCTGCTTTGGGGGCCCCCCTGTCAACAATCAACAGTTTGCCATAAATTATTTTTGCAAAATGCTCAGGCTCCAATGCGACCCCAGGGAGACACACTCACTCGCATGTGTGTACACACACTGAATGATAAGCTGTGGAGCACATGAACATACACATACACATAGACATAGAAATGCATGTATATGTATATATGTATGGTCCCATTGCGATTGTCGCGCAATCGAGCGTTGAGCAAGTCCCAATGCAGCCCCAGCCGCCCCCTCCCCCCTCCATTACAGCACCAGTCGCGTAACCCGTTCCCTTTGTTCCTTCGAAGAATATTGTATTGTAAGTGCTAGTATTCGCAAGATACAGATAAGAGCAACAAATACTTGGAGGAGGAAGCCAGTGCCATACCAGGCCAGGCATGGAGGAGCCCTGCATTTGTCGTTTCTGTGTTGGGCAAGGTTCGAAAGTGTTGTAAATCAATTAGGAAAAGCCTTCGGAGCAGGCAGGCCAGCCAGCCAGAAAGTAAGTCAGCTTACTGCGTCGTTCCAGCAGAGCGAAGGACTGTGGCATGCACCTCCCTCCGTACCTCCGTCCCATCTACCATTATGATTTATGGCAAAACAAAATGCACAAATGCTGTTCGATTCGGCCTGGGATTGCATCTCCGGGTCGTAAATTACGGACGGACCATCCGGCATAGGGAGGGGCGGGAGTGGGGCGCAAAGCTAATTTGTTGCCCTAATGGGACTCCGATCAGGTGCACAGCCAGCCATTCAGTTGGACGGTGGGGGGCCCACTATTGTGGGTGGAACTAGTTTCAGGTTTCTCTCTGGCTGTCCATCTCGATACAATCATAAATAAACGGGCGGGGCGGGGCGGGGATGGTGGAAAATTGCCATTTATTACCAAAATGCTGACACGTTTAAGATTTCTTCGAGATTTCCCATTCTCCATGAATTATGTATCCGGTTTATGTACAAGTTTCTTTCAAGACACTTCATTTGGGTCCCCAAACAGAACCCACACATCGCCCATTTACTCGTTCGTGTATCAATATTAATTTAGGTAATTTGTTTGAACATTTTATGTCAAGCAATTACAAAATCATTTGCTGAAAATGCCAATAAACACTGACCAAAAATTGGTTGCCAAAAATGGGAGTCGCATTTCCAATTAAATTCTGTTAAATATGTGATTGAAAGTATTATTTTTTTTTTTTTGGCCATACTCCAGTTTGGTCCCATAAATTAGTACTGAATGAATAATTCAAGTAAAAATATACTCAGAGCCAGCCTCAGGGCATTTCTGGCATGAATCCTAAGGTAGGATTCATGTTAGGACATAATTTTGGAAATATAATAAAAAATAATACTTAGAGAACAGTATTTGCTGCAAAAGTCTGTAGGAAATTATGTATATTTCTACGAAGGACTATAGTAATAGGGGTATAGGGGTTTTGATAGTATTTAGCCATTACTTATAAATGAAATTAAATGCTAAACTATCGAAAGCCTTACCAAATTCCCGCAATTAAAGTTTCGTATGTTTCGAAATTTTCATCAATGTATATATTTTTTTATTTCAAATTATTTGTATTTAGTTTGAAAAATCTTGATAAATCTTGAAAGAAAAATAAAAACAAGTATTTCACTTAAGAAAATTAAAAAAAGAAAACAAATACGATAAAAGTATGCCGTTTCTATTATTTTTTTCCATGGCTGTAATTAAAACATTTACTAGAACATTTCACATTAAAAATTGTTAACTACCGACTGCCCTTTAGAGTGGGCTAAACCCGACTTTAGGGGCATAAAGAGAACTCCTAAAAGATATATTCCTAGTTACAAATTTTTTGAATTTACTTATACTTTAATTTCCCAGTCAGATATTAATTTTCGTGTGGAACAAAGGTTCCACTCAACTCTTCTGCATCTTCGTTTCCCGCAGCTGTCGTCTCGTCTCGTTTCGTTATTAATAATAACCTACAACAGCAACAAAAATCACTGAAAAAAAAATATGAAAAATAATTAAAAACCTATTAAAGTCAGGAGGCTAACGAAAAAAAAAAAAAAAAAAAAAAAAAAAAAATGGCCAAGAGAAAAACAACAAAAGTGAGCAGCGCAACAAAAGTGAACAATAACGAATGGAGAACAGTCAAATCAAATTACCCAAAATATAAAGACGGGGGCAGAGTGGAGAGCAGGGAGCAGAAAATAATAAAAAATCATTAAATGCACGAAATGGCAGAGAAATGTGCCATGGCCATTAAGAATTATATGCCCAAATAAAAAGAGAGCCCCGAGAGTCGGGCTGGGAGTAATTATTATGCGAAGATCACGTATTCGCATTTTGCAAAATACATGGGGCAGGGATCCACAAGGATGGGGCGGGGGGCCTATGGGCGGGGGGAGTGCGCGAGTATGCAGGCCACAATAGAAGGACGACGATTTATGCGACCAGACACTGTGGAAAGAAATAAAAACATAAAGGCAGCCTCAGAGGCAGGACAACAGGAGGAGTCGAAGACCTGAGTACCCTATATAGAGATTTATGGAATTTTTATACAATACAAAAACTGTAAGGAACGAAATAAGTTTAAGACCATGAGGTAGAAAGATTTTTTGATCTATTACCTTCTTTGAAATTCTTCTAAAATTCTTCTAGGGATGAAATCTCTAGAAATCCCTACAGTACACTATTCTATAAAGTATACCCAACATGTACGAGCAAAACTTATAGTAATCGTATACTAAAGGCATTGGCCCGAATACAAGTAAAATAACCCATGAGGCTCTTAATGATAGTCTGAAATATGGCTATTACCTCACAACTCCTCCACTATCTACCCTTTGCTAGGGTATCAAATCATAAAGCCAAAAACAGAACCGAACGGAGCGGAATGGACCGCTAAATGCTAAATGTGTAGCAAACAAAAACAAAACCGTGCCTGTTTGTGCATGTCTGACTCTGTATTTCGTCCGTGTGTGTGTGTGTGTGTGTGTGTGTGTGTTGGCCAAAATAAATTTCAATTTTGGTTTTTTGTCCTCGTTCATCTTCATCTCCATCTCCATCTCCATCTAAACACTCCAACACCTTGCACCATCTCCAACAGAGTGCTCCTCCAGGCTTCGCTTCCATTTTGAGCCTCGTCAGCCCCCCTCACACCCAGTAATTGGCTCAAATTACAGAAACTCAACCTCCGCCACCCCCCCACCATCCATGACCACAAAAGCAGTCGGTCCCAGACCCAGTACCGGCTCAAACCCATCCCCAGTGCCACTACCAGCTCCATGCAACAGAGCCGTCCCGTCCCGTCCCGTCCCGATCCGTCCACGACTCTTATTATTGTCATGGCACACAATATTGTTTCCAAAAATGAAACGAAACGAAACAAATACGTGACCAGAAATTAAAGAAAAAAATAATAATCATAAAGAAGGAACCCGTGGCGGAGTGGTGGAGAGGAGAAGCCCAGAAATATACATATACTCGTATAAAGCCGAAACTACGCCAGTCCCCCAGTCCCCACCGAAAAACTGTGCAAAATAAAATAAGGAAACAGCAGAAATCGCGTTGATTTGAATTTTAAAATTTTTCATGGCATTTGTTTTGTTTGCACTGCCAGCTCCCCCCATCCCCCATCACCCATCCCCTCTACCCAACTGCCTCCCCTGCACTGCTCCCACCATCGCTGCTGTTCAGTTTTGTGGTCTGCCAACTTTGTTTCAGATACAGTGGGGCCCATGACACTCCATATGGTCTAGAGATGGTGGTTGAAGTAGAAAAGAAAAAGGAAGTCCTTTCCCCAATGGAAAAATTTTTCCTATTTTTACAAGAACATACATAAGTCATTAGAAAAGACCATTTTTCGTTTAAGAAATTGTGAAAAATATTTCAATAACATTTTGCATATAAGACTGGGCCAATCTAATAGAAAATTGATTCATTTACCGGATAAAATTATGTCTTTTTTGAAAATCGCTATGGAACAAGCTCTTAAAACATCAGTAACATCACTTTACGTATATTATTTACATATGTAATGTAGGGATAATCTTAGCCTTTATATATACGAAAGTTTAGCCGATAGCACAGGCTATGGATGTTATACTATAAGATATAATTGGAGAAGTTTTAGTCCTGGATAGAGATAATATTCTAAACACAAAGGTGGACGAAGTAGATAGATCATATCTCGATGAATTGGATTGCAGAGAAGACTACAATTAACACCAGAGAGTATGTACAATCTAAATAATATTATCCCAAAGAATGTGTCAATGGAGCTTCCATTTTATAGAGTAGGTATCCTCCCCCATTTCCATTTTGGTTTAGCTTTTCTTGGGTATATTTTTCGTTAGCTCAACCACTGTGCCCATTGGTAATATCTATGGCTATCACTAAAAAAGTTTTACACTGCCATTTGCTGTCATTGTTGCTGGTTTCGTTTCGTTGTTGCTTTCTGCCATTTGGTGGCAGCAACTTTGCAGCAGCAGCAACACCAACAAAGCCCCACACAGCCACAGAGTCCAACTGGAAGCCGCAACAAAGTTGCAAGCAGCGGAGCCCCACAGCAGACCTTATGCCTTATGTAAATTGTAAAAAAAAAAATTGATAATGAAACTTTTCAACGCAATAAATAATAGCTGACAAGGGACGGCAATCGTCGAAATAGAGAGAGAGCGAGAGAGAGAGAGAGAAGAGGCGAGGGAGCGAGAGGAAGCAATAAAGGAAAAGCCTGAAATTCTACGTTTATTATTGATTTCGTGTTGAATTTTTGATTATTTCTAAAAATATTACACGAATGGTAAAAAGGTGGCGCCGAAGGTGGGGATGGGCCCTCCGCCCAACGAATACAGCTCTGCCCCGCGGACACGGCACGTGCGATATGATGTCGAATCGTCGTCTAGGTCAAGTTTTTGAGCATACTTATTATAAGTGAGCATACTACACGGCAGACAACACACCTCAACAAATATTAGAAGTACGATACAGTATATCTTCCGACTAGCAGATACCTTCTACATATTTATGGAACTTGATCTGTGGAGCTGCCATAGGGAACCAAAAAATGGACTAGAATAGCGTTTTTGAAGAGGCTCAAAAAATTACTTCAAGAAGTTTTTACATGAAGAAACATAAAATAAGATCTTAATGGTTCTGTTTGTGTTCTTCTGGCTTTAGAAATGACTTTTAGAGGTTTTTGAATATAGAAAACTAGGGGGCAATCCCCGACGACCCAAAACTTAAACTTAAACATTTAATAAGACATTGAAATATATAGAAAATATAGCAGAAAATACCTAAGGAAGGAAGGAATCGTTCGTGTCAAAAGGAACTATAAAAAGACATACTCTAGTGCCGTAATCGTACCCTGTATTCATGGCAAAGCCCACCACACGCTTAAAAATATTTCTTTATGATTTTATTTATATTTTTGCGCTCTCGTTTTCGCGAGTTTTTTTCGAGACATAAAACTGAAAAATAAACACGCATAAAAAATAACAAGAAAACGAAAAAGAAGTATAAGTATAAGTATAAGTAGAAGGAGAAGAAGCGAATGAGATACAGCAACAACAAAAATTGCTATGCAAATAAAGAATAAGAATATGGCCTCCCTCTGCTCTATGCCTACACCCCCGAAAACCCCTTTGGGGACAGAGTGGGTAAACAAACACTCCTCGTACACCTCTCACACCTGGCACCACTCTCACACTCCCCTCAGCTCCCCTTCCCCCCACCCCACCAATCCACAACACACACAGGCACAGAGATAGATGCTTATGAGTTCCATGGGGTAATGGAAAAAGGTGTGCCCCGACAATGTCGTAGTCTCTCTGTCAGCGAAGACGGGACGGTGCGGAGCGGGGGTTCGGTTCGGTTCGGTTCGGTTAGGAGATGGAGGTCTCGCCGACGCGCAATAAAAAAATATTCTAAGGCAGACCCAAAACAGAGAAAAAAAAAAACTGACAAAAAACAAAGTTACAAACAAAAAACTATAAACAACAAAAAGTCATCAAAGTCGAGTTTCGGTTTCAGTCGCGCTGATAAATGTCGTATACCCTTTGCTCTGAGAGATACAAAAAAAAAAAAAATAAAAATAAAAAACCTTACATAAAGAAAAACCCAAAGAAAAACACTTTCGTTTCCTTTCCCAATTGGATTTAAGAATATTCAAAAATTCAATTATAAGGAGAGCAAAAAGGTGGAAGGTGGCAAGATGTGTGGCAGGCTGGGTGGAAGGGGTGGTAAGGGAAGGGATTATGCTTGGGGGATCACAAATGTGAATTGAAAACTTTTCTTTCACTTTGCATAAATACATATCTGAGGCTCTTAGAGGATATAGCCCTGGGTTCCATTTGCAAAATTAAATTCATTGCATCGACTTAAACTTTATTTCAAATGGGATTTAATCTGCTCTTTGGTTGCTCTTTAATGTTTGTTTAACCTTTAGAATTTCTTTGAGTTGATTTGACTATTATTCAGTTCTTATTTGTATATAAACACCCTTCTCCGTCTGCCGCATAAAAAGAAACTCAGAAAGACAGGGCTATTAAGCTAAGGATATGTACCTCATATGTATGTAATTGTCCTTTAGACCCTTGAAAGTCAAGGAAACTTTATGTCATACCAGTCATAATCATAACACCGTAATACCTATACAATTACGACGTACCTTGTTACGCATATTTGAAATCGAGCGCAGAGTGAGCGAGAAAAAAAAAACCGAAATGTTCGGATCTGACACAGTTAAAACTAAGTTCAATATGATGAAGAAGCTGAATCGCTGACTCGAACTGAACGAACGAAAGGAATACCGAATCCCAACGAACCGATTCGGTAGCCTGTTCAGGCAGGGCTCGGACCCGTCTTATCCTACCATATCCTCCATATCATTTCACACACAATCAATCCTCTATACCCCGCCTGCCCAATCACAACCGCGTAGGGTATTCGCCTGCCATAACTAGGCTTCACCCACAATCGAAAATTGAAATTGAAAATGAAACGACACAAAAATGTTTTGCATAAAATAAAACTATAAATTGTGTCTGGCTCGAAAATTGGAAAAATAACAAAACAAAACAAAACAGAACAAGAACACCTAAAAACCTAAACAAAAACCTAATAAAAAATAAAAATAAAAAAAAAAACGAGTAGAAAAAAAGAAATCGACTTGAAGCATTGCACGACGACAACTCATAAATATTCAAATTTCAGGCTGTTCTTCTTGTTGTTGCGTCTGTCTGGGGCCTGTGGTATTCTGTAGTTGCATTCTACGACTATAGTTGTGTGTGTGGCCATTTCAGAGATACTCGTACCCGCACTCGTACTCCTGCTCGTGTTCTGTCCAAGTGTCGTCTGACAGCGCAGAGTGTGTGCGTGCTTGTGTGTGCTGTGCTGTGCTGTGCTGTGCTGTGGGGTATTTAAAATTTTTATTGATTACGTCTGTAAACAAATAGTTAAAATCGTAAACTCAATTGCAAATATTTACTCTCGACTCTTGAGGCGACGGGCACAGATCTGAATACTGATGCGATACCTGCGAGTGCTAGAATACCCATTCAGGCGGCGGGCCGGGCCCACACCCTAGGCAGCGACTCCGAGATGCCCGATTCTATCGATCTCTCTGCGTAACCCGCCCAGCTCTCGGCAGACCCTACCCCGCCCCCGAACACCTCCGGTATTATCGCAAACTATTGAAATTCACACGTCTCGTCTGGTTGGGCCTGTTCCTGTTGCGATTCGTTACGTATGAGATCTATCGAACGATTGTCTAGCCGTCTCGATCGTAAAGTACGATTCTAAAATGCAACAACAACAGATCTGAAATCTCTGAAATAGAAACTGGGGAGAAGGCATTGAGCATTGAGCAGCAGACCGTGTGTCGGGATCGATTCGCATTAGGGGTCCATTGGACCGGCCGAGGCTGAGGCTGTCACTGGGGCTGCGACTGGGGCTGAGGCTGCTGCTTGTAAATTGCTAATTTACTTGAGGTATCTAGAGTCTCTAGCGGATTGCAGGGTGTGGCCGTCAGACTCTGGGGTGCAATTGATTGATCATTTGAATCATGATTAAGTTGTGAATGCAATCAAACCGTTATATTATATTGGGAAGCAGCCGAAGCATCGATAGATTGTTTGTGATCGCAAGAAAATAGCCCCTAAGTCCCTCTTTTTGACAAAGAGATCGTACTAGATCAATCTATTGTTCATTGATTGAAACGAGCATGTTTTGATCCTTTAAGGCCAAGATCGCAAAAGGCGTTTCTGGTAAAGATCGCTTTAAGATAGATATACATATGTATGATATATTGACTTACAGAAGTTCCCCAAATTGATACCTCATATTGTTTTTCATCTCTCGCACCCTCTAAACGGTAATCAATATACATTAATCGATCCACTGATGATTATCCTGAACCCGTTCCCCTTGAAGTTGCGGCTGCTTCGCCTCGTGTGTGCCACATAAACGGCTCCACGGCCCACAGTCGGCGCCGACGAGAGCACATTAATTGCCACAATGTTCTATAAATGTCCCATGGGGCTCTCGCCCCCCCCAGCCAGCTACAAGCAGCGGTGCGGTCTGTCTGTGGCTCACATGTAACTCAATTTGCATTTATTCATATTAATAATATTATATGCCATATTGTTCAACGCTGACTGCAGTTGAGACTTCGACGGCGACGGCGACAGCGGCAGCGACGGCAGCAGCGATTGCAGGCAACTTTGGCTGCATCGAAATTTAAATATTTAATTTAACAAGTTTTTCAATTAAATTAATAATGCAAATTGTTTGCTCCGCTGACTTTTTCCTGACACTCGCCTTGGTCCGAGCACAGCCAGAAGGCGGGGTAA
This sequence comes from Drosophila pseudoobscura, assembly GCF_009870125.1. NCBI lineage: Eukaryota > Metazoa > Arthropoda > Insecta > Diptera > Drosophilidae > Drosophila > Drosophila pseudoobscura. The sequence goes on from NC_046683.1 coordinate 53,097,359, forward strand.
GAAGAGGGCACGGGTGGGGGAAAGTGCTGCGACTTTTGGGCCAGGATGGAGTTACGCATTCGACGGGGCGGCCCTTTGTTGAGCAACAAGTAAACATAATTAAATATCTGAGTAAGCTGCGAATAAACAAAGAGAGGGACGAAAACTTTATGCCGAAGAATGAATGAAAACCCATGAATACTCTATAAACAAGAAATCATCATCTAATATTTGAACTTACTTTGAACTTGGATCCGTGCCGATGAGTAAGCCCCCCATCAATGGTTCTGTTGGTTTCTTAATTCCCAGGTAGCTCCACTTTTCCTGATGCGTAACACACACCAATTGACTCCTGTTTGAATTCGAGCGCATGGCAATGCTATCCATAGAACCAATCAGCACTTTCGGATGAGCGTGTTAGAGAAATCAAAACTCCAAGATACTGGAGTATACTTTATACTTATTATAAAGTATTATCTCAATGTCTGTGTGTCGCAATGCCTCTGCTTTAATGAATACTCGACTATACCCAAGACTGTGAGGGTATGAAAAACGGACATTAACAAGTTGAGAGCTTAATTTATTTGTAGGTCATTTTCATGTAATGTAAATGCAAACTGCAAACTGCAACAAAAACAGCAGCAGCAGCAGATACATCGGAGCAGCCAGCGTCGGCCATCGTCATCATCAGCGTTGCCGTAGTCGCCGCCAGCGCCTTTGCCATGGCAGAACAATCATAAAACAAGTAAGAAGTACGGGATAAACGTTAAGACTTCAAGATACCCGATATAAAGGAACCAATAAGGAGACTTAAAAGATGGACATACTATTATTACCATTCTCCATTCATAGTTTAATCGATTTATTACGGCTGTCATTATCAGATTGCGATAGTTTTATTGTGGATTGTAAGATGGTACAGGGATGGCATCTCTAGGAAGATAGAGGGATGGTTCCTGCTCCTAGTTCCCTAATGTTGCACAGATACAATATACCCTTGAACTCTAGAATTAACGGGTGTTAAAACAAATCAGCAAACAGCTAAAATAATACCCAGTACTCATGTTCTCTTGAGTACGCGACAGCGACAACAGTCCCACGGGCGGACGGACGGGCTAGACTAACTATATGAGACATTTTTATATGGGGAGTCCGTGTCAGCGCCGTTTGCAAATTAGTTATGTAAGAGAGTTATGACAACAAGAACCAGACACAAAAACAACATCCATCCCATCCCAAACATACACCGGAGTACGAGCACGAGAGTACGAGTGTTTTTGTTGTCATGGAAGGTTAAGAAGTTGACATTTGAGGCGTTTCAGTGCTAGAAACTGGCAATGAGCTGCAAAATGATGAGCCTTTTAGGACCTTAAAACATAGAAGCATGCATATACATATGTACATACTTTCAGAATATATAGTCTATATAGTATGAAAGCAGACAGCTTAGACAGCTCAGACAGCAAAACATCTCCAGCTCTTATCTTATCTGGGCCGACTTTGGCTGTCACTATTTGACCAAATAAGTGTATAAAACTTGTAGTCTCAAGTGAAAGCAATTGGACAGTTGTTATCTGTGAACCAAATCGCTATAGAGGTAGGTATATTCCAGTTTTTCTATCTACGGAATCAAGGCTGCGGATCCGACCTTGGCTGTTGGCCGTCTGGGGGAAAATTGCATTACACTTTTGTAATATGAGGTATAAATAATTGTCTGGTTGATAACTGTAGACTATCTTAATGTTCTTTATTCCGTTAAGAGCTGAGTTGAGTATTATAGCGTATACCTTAACCATCCTTCTGTTTCCTTAGCTTTCTTCCCAAGGTTCTCTTTACACTTTCTACAAAAACGTAAGCTTCAAATTCTGTTTATATGCTTCCATTGCCATTTCTCATTTCACCTCAATAGACGAAACCCAAGAATCCCAGCAAGTGTAAACCGAAAATGATCTCTTTCTCCTTCCCGAATCAGCGACGATACAGCACTTGTCTGGCTTCCCAGTGAGTGATCATTGATCAGTGATCACAACATTGCTTCCGTTCGATAATAGTACTCTGCCTATTTAAGCATTTCTCTGGCATTGGAACCGCCTGATTGATTGGGCAAACAACAACAGTCTGTCTGCCTATCAAGTGTCTTGTTTGTGGATCTCGTCGTCGAGTGAGTTGGATTCAAATGAATTTTGCTATTTTCCTGCGAGTGATCATACGAATAAATTCTTTGGCTATCGATGTTGACCGAATTCTTTTCGTATTTTCGGCATAAACAAAAATTCTGGCGAAGACCGAACGTCTAGAAAGAGAGGCCATCGATAAGGTTTTACAATCGCTGGCTGTTAGAAGAGGCTGATAAGAAATGGCCAGGCCATCAAACCATCAGACCATCGAACCCCGTTGGCCAACTGAATGAGCGTTACGTGGGGCTTGGGCGAGAAATCGCACTCGAATCGGGTCTAGAGTGGTTCTATTTAAAAGTCTATCATCTAGTATATAATTTACTGTCTGGGGGTTTGCTTCTGCTGTAAGGGGTCTAAAGGTGGGGGCTCTCCATGCGCTTTGCATGCTAAGTGTATCCATATCCAGACCTCTGATTCATTGATAACACGTGCTGAGTGCACTACACCTGCCTGGAAGACAGGCAGAAAACCCAGACAGTTTGCAGTTGCTTCAGCAAATACCCGTACTATTTGCACAGATAATTCAGCTGTCAGACAATGCGTTCGTTCTGTAGTACAATATGTAGTGCAGTGCACCATGTGACTCGGGATTCTCCGCCATTTCGCTCAAGTCCTACGTGCACTTCCAGGCACACTCTCTCTCTGGCTCTCTGTATGCTCTGTGTGGGAATGGGAACGATCGGAACTGACGCTGGGGGCGGGGGGTGTGTGCTGATAAGTACTGCCCTGCCAGCTAATTGATATGGCTGCATCATTCGCCGGTGAACTTTCGACTGCCGTGACTATACGGAATACTATAGACGCAGACGGAGACGCAGACGGAGACGGAGACCTGGACTCAAATCGCTCAATTTTAGGATTACAAATCGGTGCTTTCATGGGGCACTCATATATGTGTGCATACTTTTGTGAAAGTCATGTCATGGCTTTTGAAGTGAAGTCAAAAGTTTTTGCTGGAACAAGGAAAGATTCTCATTCTGAAATTGAGCTGACATCATCGCCGCATTTAAAAAAGAACACTCATTTGCCACAGAAATAAGTTTATGTTTTTAATTTTAATGGACAATGATTCGACTTTCCTCACTTTGGGAATCCGAAGTAATCAAAAGGATGGCGGCTTTGATATCTTATAATTATTAACTAATTACTTAATAAGAATAGTGGCTCAGAATCATTCAGTTCGCTATTAAATACGTATTGGGAACCTTGATTGGAGTACATTTACCTAAGAAGGTAGTCATTAACTCAGACTGACATTTATTAGGTCGAACAACGAAGAAACATTTCCATATAAATATCTCTTTAGCACTCTTCCCAATGCCTAATAATTTTTCCAAGCCGAATTCCAGACAGAGTCGCAGAGTCTTCCGACCGAGGGGCGCAGCCGCATGACGCATATATGCAGGAAAGATAGATGTTAGACCAATATTCGAGGAAAATTATAGGCAACTAAACTGACTAAAAAATGAAGAGAAACGTATGGGACTACGAAGGGATTATATTCCGTTCCTTATTCACTATTCCTATTTAAAAGTAAATCATTTATTGATATATATTTCCAATCTTTTGTGAATAAGTACGTGTCCATCTGTTTGGGATTCATTCAAGGCAAGACCTTCCTCTGAAGAGTATTTTCCAGTATTCTATAGCTCTCCGTAGATGAACACCATATATCCGTATTTGTTTTCCTTAATCTTATCATTGTTTTCCTTCTATATAGCCAATACAGTAGACACTTCCGTGCTGAGTTTCTGAGCCACTCAAGATGGAGCATCCAGGTTGTGCCAAGTGGAACTCCATAGAACTTTCTCTATAGAACTACGCGTACATACATATATCGTGGCTATATAGTAAGTAGATCTGTTTAAGTAAGTAGTAGTTGTATTTGCAGGCGGTGACTAATGGCAAAAACAGCTTGCATAAACAACTTTGAGGCAAATGTTTATTCTCGTTGCGGGTTCAAAATAATTTCAATTCCAAGTGGTCGACGACGGGCCTCATGCAAATGAGGCCTCGAGTACATTAAGTACCCAAATGCACCCATACATCTGCACCAGGCTCACATTTACACACACAAACACACACATATATCCATCTAAGTATTACTTAATATCATTGACTAAGCGCTGCTCACCGAAAACCGAGCCATCAAAACAACTTTCGATTACGAAATTTAGCACAGTTCATGCCTCGGTCTATGGCGGTACCAAGGGGGTGCCTCTCGAGAGTGGGCTTACGGGGCGGAGGGGGAGGATGGGGGCTGCCGGTGCCCAGGGAGAAGCCAGCCAGAGAGAACTGCAAAGAAAACCAGACAACAAGAAAGAAAAAAACAGACTTAATGAGCTTTGCGAAATGTGTGTTTGCTTGCCCTTTCGATGGCTGCTGTCAAGTACAATAAACGACAACAGGTTGAAGCCCAAGAACCCAAAAACAACTCAAACAGCTGAAATGGAAAATAATACCAAGCACGAGGGCAAACTTTTGATACCCTTTCGTCAAAAGGCAAGACTTTTAAAAGAAACGAATCAAAGTAGAGGCTGCCTGTGGGGGAAAAGAGATGTTGATTTGTTGTAGGATTAGTTCTACATAAGGTGTAATACGCCCAGGGAAATAACCCATAGATTCGCTACGAAAAGAACGTGTTTTCAGTTGATTTAAGTATATTTTTTCATATCTAAATAAAATACTTGTATATGTAGATTAAATATGTTTCTTACAAATATATTGTATTGTATAATATATTGTATTTTAAATATATTTTACCTATATTACTATACCTATATATTATATTATATTACTAAGGATCGTGGCCTTGTGTTCTGATCAATTCTTCTTCGATGTAGTACCTACCGTATTTCTGCCTGCAGATTTCTAAAGTTAACTTAAAAAGTAAGCTAAATATAGGTATAATACAATGATTCAATCATGACTAAGCCCACTCTAGAGTAACCGTAACACCAGATCCCGACAATAAAAGACAGAACTTTGCATTGCCAACAGCTGGTTAGAATTCGAATACCCTGTTGCAAGTGTATGCTCAAAAGACCAAAAGCAAAATGCAACTGCTGGCGATGAGAACGACTGACGATGACGATGGCTATTGATGATGACTAATGCCAATCTAAAAACTGAAACAAAACTGAAAACTCACCCATGGAACCCAAGTATAGGAAAAGAAGAACAGAACTCGAGGCGAATTTCGAATTAAAATAAAGTCATTGCTGTGGTTTTCGCCCCTCTCCATGAGTGTGCGCGATTGTGCGGTTGCGTGGTTCAGTGGTTTGGCATTGGTGGATCGCCTCGTGCATACGTTGTGGTGCACTGCCGTCATATGGCCTGATCTTCAAATGTTCTGTGAAGTGTGCAAGATGGAATCAGACGTGTGTGTGGCATTGGCTCAGCGCCAAAAGGAAACTTTAACACAATTCGTAATGCAAATTCTTGTATAATAATAATGGAAAGTTAATGGCAAATCGAGTTCTTAAAGAAAGCTCTTGAATGGAACAGGAAATCGATAGACAAGAAACCTGAGCACGAGAGTGAATGGGAAACAGAGGCAGGAAACAGCAAACAAGAGTCTTTGCATTAAGAATTCATTTAAGCTGATAATACATTTTGTTCGAAGAAACCCAGAGAAGAAATGGTAATGAGAACGAGGCGGAAATGAAACTTTGAAAAACATCGGTGCTAAAGGGAAATGAGGGACTCTTGCAGATTAAAAGGTCCTTCTCTAAGTTAACTTCGAAACTATTTAATTAATTTAACAAACAGAATCTTGGTCTTCGTCTTGGTCTGTGTTTGTTTGTAAGGAGAGCTTCTCCATCTGATCGGTGTAGAATCCATTGACGTTGACCCAATGTACCAGGTTAATAAAGCTATTGGCGTTTTTCCTGGCCGAATATTTGATTTTCAGTAGGAACGATACCAGCAGGTACTTGAATTCCCAATCGAAATGTTGGACACGCTCCGCAAAGCTCTTTGACGGCTCCAACAGGCTCTCCTGCTGGATAAAGTCGCAGAAATCGATGCAGATCTTGCACAGCTTAAAGATGGCACGACTCAGGTACGAGGATTCGGTCATGACGCATCTCTTGAGGCACTCGTCAAGGAAGTTCTGGTGTTGCTCGAGCACCTGGTCCACGCTCTCCACCGTCTCCAAGCGCTCGATAAAGTGATGCCAATTGGGCACAATCACCTCGTATATCATGTAGTACTCGATATTCTGTATGGCGTTCATCATGTGCTGCCGCAAGGTGCACAGCGACCTGTGCAGTTCCGTGAGCTGACGCGATGGCCGACCTTTCAGCGTGTGGTTCATCTTCCAGATCTTGCAGAGCTGTCGCTCGGCGTGCTTGCAGAAGAAGAGCTGGCGGAAGAGCAGCTGGTACTTGGAGATGGCAATGCGGTTGAGGACGAGCGAACAGGGCCACTTGGCATCGTACGAGAAGGAAAAGCACTCGATGCCGGTGAGGTCCTGGCGGCGATTCTCCTCCTCCTCCAGCTCCTCCTCCAACTCTTCTGCCTCCTCTTCCTCCCCATTATGGCCCAAAATCTTCGACAGCTGGGTGACCAGGTCATACGTGAGCAGCTCGCAGTGCACATCGTCGCTGTAGGGATCCTGGCGGGCCAAGGAGAGCCGCAGAGTGAGGCCGAGCAGGTTCTCCAGAATCATGGGCTGAACGTCATCCACATTCTTGGACAACTCAGTCTCGCAGGCGTCCATGAACTGTGTGATGAAGTCGCCCTGGCCCAGCAGCAAGTAACTCTTCACCGACTTGAGGTGCCCCATCAGGTCGTGCTCCCTCATCAGCAGGTTGAGGAGCATGCTGGCTGCAAAGAAGTACGCCTCGTTGATCACCTTCTCGATCCGACCGCCACTGGTCGGCTGCAGCTGCTCGTCCAGTTTCACCTCCTGGATGGGCAGCGTCCCCTTGCCGCACAGCCGGATCACGTTCAGGTACTTGCCGGTGGCCAGAATCATGTTCGTGTGCTTCTTCAAGAATGTGGTGACCCCGTCTCGGCACACGGTGTAGCGTTTCTCCCAATAGTCGTTCGAGTAGCTAGCGGGCGTGTACAGGCGTCCTGTGCCGTTGTCCTGCACCAGGAACTCATTGCTGTCTTCCACCAGCTGTCCCTTGTGGATCCACAGCTGCAGCTTCTGCATGTACGGCCGGGCTGCCGTATTCGTCAGATTGATCATCATCTGCTGGACCGCATTGTTGCCCTCCAGCAGGCTTATACGTCCGTACAGATGGTTCAGCACTTCGGCCCCCTGGCATTTATTCAGTTGAATATTCCGCATCACCTTCCAGATTTCCTCCATCACCCACATAGTGGGCTGCAGGTAGTAGTGGAGCATTTGTATCGTCATCTGCTGGCGCTTCATCTCCTCGTCCGCCTTCGAGATCAGCATGTAGAAATCGCTGGTCAGATCTTGGAGGGCACAATTGAGAGCGTTGAGCACCTGTCCGTGGCCATCGCCGGCCGCCATGATCCTCTGGATGCCCATGAAGTACGTGGCCAGAGGCAGGATGCTCTGCACCACCTCCGTGACACTTTTGTCCAGCTGACTGTCGATGGTAAAATAAGTATCGCCATCGTTCTCATCTGGCGGCAGGGGCTGAATGTAGATGCCTCGGACACCGACCAGACATTGGATCAGCTCCTTGAGTATGACGGGCTGCTGTATTTCCACTGGCAGAGTGGCCAGCTCTGGCTGCACTCTGCACCCATCCTGCACCTTGACGTAGTCCCATAGCATGTGTGTGCGATAGTTCTGCGCGTCCGGCGATGATCCGGAAATGCCAGTTACCAAAGACAAACTGCTCGAGCTGCTGGAGCTTACGCTACAGGAGCTCAGCCGTGACGGAATGGGGCTTTCTTTAAAGCTTGCCAGCGAATCGATGCGGGTCAGAGATGGGTTGGAAATGGCGACCAACAAGCGCTCCTTGATCTCACACAAATCGTTGCTGGTTTGATTCTCCTTGAGCGCCAGCAGTCGCTTGCATCTTCCCAATAGCTCCATCGTGGAGAGGACTGGACGACGATTTGTCGGCGTTAAGGACCCGGAAGAACTGCTCTTTCCCACTATTTCCGACATCATTTCACTTGTGTTGAAAATTCGAAGGTTCGACAGTTGTGAAATGTCGGAAACTGTGAAATCAAAGCTAACTAGATCGAAAAATCATCGTATTTGGGTGCTGGAATCCTTGTACCGGATTCCCATATAACGTTTTCTGTTCATAAACGAACATTGTGCGGGGATGACCTCAACCTCAACAGAGTCAATGCTTCGTAAGAGCAAATATATACGAGTACGAGTATCCACACACAAAGGAACCTGTTCAGAGATACAATCCCGGGTTCCTAGGCGGATTATCTCTCGTTTCAATATTTGTTCTTGTGTGTAAATACATAATTAATTACAGAGCTCGCTCTCTCCCAGTATAAATCCACCATTTTCTATATATGACTATATATTTAGATGCGACTTATCTCTGGCCCACACAAAAATAGATATTCCTCATTTGCTGCACACAAAAGTAGGAATTATCATTGTATATTGTTTGGTTTTTTTCTTTTTTTTGTTGCTTTCACGACCGTTAAGTTTCTCTCTTCCATATATGGAAGCAGAAATCTGCCAAGCACTAGGAAAAAATCCAACAAAAAACAAAAAAACAACACAGCACGAGATGAAGAATACCATAAATTCGCATTTAATTTGGGCATTTCTTTTGTGCTGCCAGATAAAAGCGTAGCGTATCTCGCAGATACACAGAAACAGCAGCAACAACAAATGCCGTACTACTATTATTTAATTAGCGTTGAGCTCTTGGCCCCCTTAGGCCCTCGGGCATGTACTTGAGTGCATATCTCGTATCTAGGATCTCGTATCTTTAGCTCTGGCTCTGACTCTTTGGATGGTGGCAGAGGCAGAGGCAGCGGCAGAGGCAGCGGCAGAGGCAGGCGGCTACCTATAATACGCGCAGATAAGTTGAGCAAAAAATTTACATTTTTTATTGCCTGAATATTCGCATAATAACTGCCTGTGGGCCGCCACTTCAAGCCCATTCATATGTATCTGTCGGATACGATTTCGTACTGTTTCCCTCGAAATTAGTTTATTTAGCCAACGCTGGAATGGCCTCTGAGGGGATTACGGATATTTCTCTGGCTCTAATCTGATAATCACCGGAGTATTCCCGATGACTTTGCCTCTTATTCCCCTCCCCTTCACACACACACACACACACACACAAACACCGTCATCCTGCTTATCTGGCCCTCCCTCTCTCCCTCCCTCACTCGTACTCTCCTCTTCTTGGCTCTCAACTGTTATTACCTTCTCCTTTTGTGCTACACTTGCTTCATGGTTTATCTTTTGTTTCTATGCTAAACAATTTCTGCACATGTGGCCCATTGTTCCATGTTGTTGCTTTATGTTCACGAGGCCCATTGTCGTTGCTGCTGCTGCTGCTGCTGCTCTGCTGCTCCTCTGCTGCTGCTCTGAATCGAGCCCCTAGCAACACACACACACACACTGATATACCCTGTTATTCGAGTACGACACTATGCTCGGAACATGGAACATGCACCGACTTGTCGATGAGTCACACGTTTTTTTTTTTGCACTTCGTTGTTTCTGTTTTTCTTTCCTTTTCTTTTGTTGTTTGATTTAAGTACACGGACGCTGTTTGTTTTTGTTGTTGGTGTAACTATTGTTGTTGTTGTTGTTGTTGTTGTTGTTGTTGCTGTTGTTGTATATGTAACTTTTGTTGTTCCTTCGATTTCCGAAACCTTTTGCTCTTTGTTATGCCTGTATGTACGGCATAGAGTTTCATGGCATACACCTTTGATTTCAATGGTGACCATCTTCAAGTTGCATGGCACTCAGCTTGGATTTCTTATATGTGCTTGCCTTTAATAGCAGGTTGCATCTCAATCACCTGCAGTCCATAGCTGGCAGCTTTGAGCCACATGGCAAGCAGCCTGCTCTGTCACCTCCGACATCTGTTTCGAATGCAGTCCGTGCAGTTTAGTTTGCATATCATCCACCCTTTGAGTTTCGTAGCAACCAGCTTTGCGTTTCATAGCAAAATTTACAGTTACCTCAAATTGTTGGCACAAAGTACTACAACAAATTTGGAAATGGTATGGAATTGTTGTTGTTGCAGTCGCTGCTCGTCCGCTGCTGCTTCTTTTGTTATACCCGTCTCATTGTTGCCACGCCAGGTAAAAATGGGAAAGTGTACAAACAAACACATATACATACATACGTACATACATACATATATGTATGATGTAAATATGTATGTATGTATCAGGTGTAGCTATCATTCATATTGTGAAAACCTTGGGTCTGCTACAATTACTGTTGACATTTATTTTTTTTTTTCCTTTTTCGCTTTTCGTTTTTGCCTTCGCTGTTGTTCAGTTTCTCATTTCCGCTTTCGTTTCGTTGCCGTCTTCATCCATCGTCTCGTCATTTGTTTGTCACAGCCGATGGCTGCTTGGCTGCTTGGCGGCTTGGCTTGGCTCCGTTGGTAACACCGACAACAACCACAGCAACAACTAACAGAGGCAGGCAGGCCATCCGCAATGGTGTTGCTTATCAGTTAAAAAAAAAAAACAAAAACAACCAAATCTACAGCGATACCAACAATTGAGTCAGAGATACAGATACATACATACATGCATAGGGCAAAAAACACAGCCACAGAAAGAGACGACAAGTTGAAAAACAAAAATTCGTAATGCAATCGCACACACAATCACACACACACACACACAGATACAGTGAACGCTCGATAATTAGAAATGCGATTCGGTTCAAGGTTATATGGAAGAGTTTCTTTTGTGGGGAAGGGTTCCTATCGCCAGGATGGTCTTTCTTCGGTGAACCAACGTGATTCAGATCAGAGGGATGTTCGTTCAGTTAGGAAGATAGATAATGCAGAAGACTACATAGGTAGTCCTTCTAATAACCAAGAATTTCGAATATAGATGCCTCGTAGCTATCGAGCATCTACTGTTCATACGTAGGTACATCCATTACATACCATCCATAGACAAGTACGAGTATCTGGGGTGAGAACAACTTGCTCATTGAACTCAGACCAAAGAAAGATTTCTTCCTCTGAAACATTCTCTAACAACTTGGAATAGTCGGGGGAAAGACAGCGAAGAAGTCGGAGGAGATAGAGAAATAGAAAGCAGGAGAAAGGAGAAAGGAGGAGGAGGAGGAGCAGGGGAAAGACCATGTCCAATCGAAATAATATATTGTACGATCTATTTGTGGTTTGCTTACAACAAAAGATAGACAGAAGGAGGGCCAGAGGCACAGACACAGGCACAGCCAGAGGCAGAGACAGAGGCAGAGTCAGAGTCCCCTCAAAAGAATCTTGCAGAGCGAAGTGCAGAGAAGAGGGCGAAACGAATTGAAAAGATTTGAAGGTCATAGAAACTGTCAAAGAACAGATAGATAGATAGATAGATAGATAGATGCATGGATGTATAGACGTATGGCCCTATGAATGGTATGAATTGGTTGCTGTGATTACCCATAGACAAATTGTCAAGAATCATGACAATTGAGTATTCTTTTGTGGGCCTCCTGCCTGCTCCCTGTTGCCTGGTGCCTGGTGCCTGCTGCCCGCTGCCAGGGGCTGTGGCTGGGGGTGGGTCAAGTTTTTACTGTGGGAATAATGACACTTTGAGTGGCGGGACAAGCAACAGCAGGGAACAATCAACCACAATGGCACTGATGGCATTATAATATGGGAGCCCAGACAGTCCGTAGGCGGCTGCAATACGTGGCTTAGTAATGCGAGAAGACGGATGAAGCGATCCGGCAGGGCCAGAGGGATAGAGTGCTTCCCGGGCTAGCAGGTTAGCAAAAGTTTAGTTTGGTCAGGCTGTGGGTCAACGATTAAGTAGGAAATAGAATGAATTATGATTCCAAAAGTTTCTGGCTTAACCATGCCAGAACCAAATCAAGGGTATCAGCAAACAAGCGAACAGATTAAGTGAGATGTCACTTTTGGGGAAAGCATTTTTCAATTTTCAGAGCACTAAACTGTGTAGAATTCGCTGTGTGCTTGCTGCTAAAAAACATACATATTCCCCACACAGCGATTGAGTGGTCTGCCTCCGCCACGTGCCCCAAACGCAAATTAGAACATCGAAAACAGGTCCCCACCCACGACAAAAACAACAACAGAAAAAAAAAAAAACAGACCCACCAGCCAAGTGACAAGAGTGGCCAAGAGATTCGCTGCGCAAATACGATTATATCGAATCTGTATATGGGAAGGGCTTTACTTAGCTCTGCTTCGGTTTGCTTTGGACCCGACCCCACACGTGCCGAAGAGCTGGAGACTTTCCATGGGGCAGAAGAAATACCCAAAAAACTGAAACTGAAATTAATTGGCTCGACAACTGTCAGGGAACGAACGTCTGAATAGAGCGGGATTGTTTGAAAATTAAGACCAGAGGACTTGACACAATATTTGGCGAAATTTTTTTTTTGGTTTTTTTTTTGTCTGTGGCGGCGTTGTTTTTGCCTTTTCGTTCTGTTCCGTTTGGTTCCTCTTAATATATGTATATGTATGTATTTCTGTTCCTCAATAACAGAAATTCCGCATTTGAAAATATGCAGCAAATTGTTGACAGAAATGACACACCCAATCTATTTATTCGGTATAGTATTTGCCTTCTAATGGAACGCGAAAGGAAAACAGGGAAAGAGCAATCGAAATAATAGAAATAGAAAGCAAAACAATGCCCGTATGGGAATGGTAATGGGAATGGGGGCCGCCGGAGCAAACAACAGGTTAAATAATATCGCAAATATTTGGTAAGACTCTTTTGAGTCTCTGGCTTTGGCTTTGGCTTTCAGTCTGGCGAAAAACCGGAGTCTGGTCTCGAGCAAAAATGCCGGGGAATACCATGCAGATGTTCCGCCGGAGTTCTGTTTCGTTGGATGCCATGGGAAAACTATGGGAAAATACGCATCGGCTACATCTGGATCTGGGCGGAATGGAACAGAACGGAACGGAACGCGTGTTGGTCATTATCGAAACGTGTTTTCTTGTTGATGCGAAACTATCAGATACGTACGTATATAGTGATCACTTCCCCGCATCCTGGCCACACACTCCCCACCCCTTCCCCCTCTCTGTGTTCTAAAATATTAATGAAAACATCTATAAATTACAAAGTCAAGGAAATTATCAGCGACAGACGCGTCAGAGGCATCATCATCAACATCATCAAATCGCCTTGAATGCGACACAAAATTTCAAAACAACAAAAAGTTCAAAATACGTATAAAAATATAAGAGTAGAGCAAAAAAAAAAAAAAATTGAAAAAAGGAAAAAGGAACCAAAATGAGCGGCATAAAACTGAAAATAAAACGAAATGTCCCCAAAAATATGCAAAACGATTGTGACGTGAAATTGATTTAATTAAATCTTTTATGACGTGACAATTGAATTCTATTTTCGCATCTAATTGGATCTGATTGTCCCATAGTTCGGTCCGGTCTCCGACCAAACAAGATTCCGCACAAAGAGTCACAGAGAGCAGATACTGGCACTGCCACTGGCACTGGCACTGGCACTCGTACATGTACTCGTACACGTACTCGTAAATATATATGTATATTCAAATGTTCTGTCAACGATTTTTAAGTTCACTTGCACCCTTTCTCCGCCGTCTATTCTCGGACATGACGGAATATGACGACGAGTCCCGAAAGTGTTTGAGGTCTGTAGTTGCCCCCCAGACAGCTTGGGTTATGCGCCGAAATGGTTGATGGCTTTTGCTGTGAGGTAACCTTGAAACGATTACAATTTGGGGGATGATAGATTGTCATTTAAACATTGTGCACCATCTAAATAGGCATAGTATATCCGAGAACATCTGTCCCACAAAGATTGAAAGAAATGGTTGGCAGCATCTATGGGAACTTAATCGTAAGTATTCTGAACGATTTCCTAAACTGAAGGTATGGACTTCTGAGTTGTCTTTTTCGGTATGGTATGGAAATCCTTGAACTCTTACCCTCTCTTGAGTACTGAAGATTATCCCAATATTAAATATGAAAATAGAATAGTTTTACGGGTCATATTATAGGTCTGCTCTTGACACTCTAGATCCTCCCTTTGTGAACCCATTTGACAATAGCTATAAGCAGTTAGTTCCTCCTAGTCTATGGGAAGTCAAGGCAAAGCTAGCTTTCAGTATACAGATCTTTGTGGCAAATAACAGGCAACCCTCTTCTCGAGGATCCCTCCACTCTGCCTCTTTGCGTGGCACCACAGCCTGTTTTGGGCTGATGCTGCCGCTGCTGCTGCTGCTGTGGCTGCAACGTTGCCGCACTTCAGCCAAGTTCAGAGTACTCCAACGTATACGTATTGTATGTGTACCCCCGGGAAACAACGGGTTGTGGGCCTAGCCCAAACTGGTTGCCCAATTGTCTTCCCCCTGCAGATCGCGGCCCAGCGATTGTTGCAGCAGCAGTGGCAGCAGTGGCAGCAGCGGCAGCACCCAGCGCAACAAAGTTGCCATGGCCGTGGACGGGTTGTGTTGTGCGGCAAGCGACGTTGTCGATTTTCACTGGTTGCGTTGCGCCGCGCCGCTGAAAGAAAGTTGCACCCGCTACAAGCCCCCGCCGCTCAGCTGAGCGCAGCTCCGCCCGTGCCCCGTGCCCCTCCTGCCGCCCAGCTCTTGTTGCAGAAAAGAAAGCCGTTTTGTTTTAATTTTTTCCACAATTATTTTCCGCTAGCGCAGGAAAAATTATATGCTTTATTTTTTGTAATTTTTTTGTTTTTTGCCTTTGTTTTTCTCTCTGTACGTGTTGAATGTTGATTTTTTTTGCACAAAATGTTTTTGCGTTTTGTTGGTTTTTTGTTTTTTGTTGGTTTTTTGTTTTGGTTACAAATTTCTCACAATTATTTGTTGCTTTATGCAATAAAAAAAAACTTAACATTAGATACAATATACGTTTTGTTTTTGCTTTTATGCTTTTTAATGATAAAAAAAAATTAATACATGTATTTTCGTATTTTGCGGGCTTCTCTCTCTCTCTCTCTCTGTCTCTCTTTTTCCATCTTTCGGTAATAAATAGTTTTTTTTCGCTTTGATAGATACTTTTTGCGGGTAATAGATACTTTCGTGTGTGAGTGTTTTTGGATGTGTATCGGTGTATGTGTGTGTGTGTGTTTGGGTCGTGTATCTGTGAGAACATTAAGTTATCGTTTTGTAATTTTTTAAAATTATATCGCATTTAGTTTTACATTTAACTTTTCGAATTTTTCCTTTATCTTTCGCTGCTACATTTAGGGTTTTCCTTCTTCTTTTTTTTATATCGCAATTGGAGTTTTTACACAGACAAAAAATTTTACAAATTTTTTACGCTTTCACATTTACTGAGATATTTTTTGCCTTACATTTGTTACACGCTACATTTTATTTTAGATGATTTTTGTTTTATTTTTTTTTGTGTGGGTTTACCTTTTTATTATTTTTTTTGTTTTTGATGGGGGTACGCGCTATACATTTAATAATATATGTAAAAATTTGTTAAAATCCTAAAATTTGTTGGTTTTAATTAAGATTAATTAATAATTTAAAAATTTTATTGCAGCAAGCTGCGTCTAACTAAAACTCCTCCTCTCTAAAATCCTCCACTGATTGCTCAGCATTTTTAAAGTTAAATTTTAAATTTAGCAAGATCAAGTTTTTGTTTGTTTGTTGGTTTTTGTGTGTTGTGTATGTTTTTTTGTGGTTTATTACAATCGTACGGTCTATATAGCATACAATCTTCAAAAATCTGTTCTGTATGGGTGTGTAAGTGTGTTGTATGTGTGTGGTGTGGTGTTGTGGTGTGGTTCGTGGGTGTGTAGGTGTGTATTATCAACGTCCCCGGGCCAGGAGCCTGGAAGGGCCCTGGCCCTGGCTGGGGAGCTCTTAGCATCTTAAACAGTATCACATATTCATGAGTTGTCGACGGGCCCGCCCCCTGGGGGGTGAGGCTGCCATCTTTGAATTTCATGTTGGGTTTTCTTCTCGTTTCGCTTTTGCTTTTGCTTCTGCTTTTTCTTTTGCATTTGCATCTGCATCTGCGTTTGCTTTGCTTTTCTTTTTGTTTTCTTTTCTTTCTTCGTTGGTGAAAAAGGAGAAACAACTTAAAAGTCTAGTTATTATAGCACTACGCATCTAAGTAAATGGTGGTGAGAGTCACAATTACAAATTGAGTCGCAGAGAGAGGCTCTCTCCTGCTCTCGCTCTAGTATTAGTATGAGTGTGTGTGTGTGTTTGTGGGTGTTTGGGGGGGTGTGTGTGTGTGAGTGTGTGTGTGTGTGTAGGTGGGGTGGCTTCGAATACTTGCTTCGTCGTCGCGTTGCAGATCGCAACAAACTACTCCTCTCGTTCTCTATCTCTCTCTCTCTCTCTCTTGACATCACAGGGGTGTTGGGCGCTTTCTCTCACCCTTTCTCGCCTACACAGTTGGCGTGGCGATGGCTCGGCTTTGGCTGCTGCCGAAGCTGTAGCTGCGCCTGGCCCCCGGCCCCTCGGCCGAGTACAGCTTGTTCTTGGTGATCGTGTACTCGGGGCTGATCGTGATCGTGCGTGCCAGGCTCTTCATGAACTGCGGGAGCAGCGAGGCCCAGCCGCGGTGGTCCTGGCGCAGCGTCACGTACACCTCGAAGGTGGAGACCGTCTCGGGGTCCAGCTTGAGGGAGGCGATGCGGCGCGAGTTTTTCGGCTCGTCCTCGAACTCGATGTAGATGGTGCAGCCGCGGGTGCCGCAAGGCTCCTTCTCCGACACCCGGACAATGTCGGCCGCAATGCTGGGCACGAGGTCGCAGGGCAGCGACACCTCCGTGCAGGTGAGGTGGCGAGACTTGGCCGCCCGCAGCTCGTCCAGGAACCGCAGCGACAGATGCGACACTTCACGCATGTCCAGGTCGGCGGGGGCCACCTGCTCCTCCTCTTCCTCGGGCTGCACCTCGCCGGCGTAGTAGTAGCCGCCACTGCTGGGCTTCGTCTTCTTGCTGTAGTTGTGGGCATGGCTGGTGGGCGCCTGCTTGTGCTTAATACTGTAGTTGGGGGCATCGGCGCCGCGGGCGGAGGAGCCCTTGGTCTTGAGCGGGGCAGCGTTCACGGCAGCGTCAATGGCCACACTGGCGGACGCGGGCGGTGTCAGGGTGCTGGTCCAATCTGGAAGAACAATGGAAAGAGGAGATGCTGATGAGTACACGATTGTTTAAACAAACGCAAAGAGTGCGCCAGAGGGCGGGGTGCGGTGCGGTGCGGTTGGCTGTGGCGCTGGGGCAGAGGAGCATCAAAGGGAAACAGCGGAACAGCGGACAGCGGAAAGCCGCTTGGCAACAACCGCTAGCGAACGGCAAGACAAAAGCGGAACACACAAAAACCGACTGTCAGCGGAGGGGGCAAGAGCCCAAACGAAAAATCACTTTTTATTGTTGCTTCTCTGCCTACGTGACCATGTTGCTGTTGTTTCACTCCCTCTCCCTCTCCCTGTCTCCCTGTCCCACTGTCCGTCTGTCTGCCTTTTGTTTTACTTAATTTTGTTGAACAATTTAACATGATTGCTGCTGCCTCTTTTTTATGACATTTTTTCTGTTGTAATTGCAAATTGATTTTTTATGCATTTTTTTGTGTAATTATTTTCGAAATTATTTACTGATGCCACATTCAGGGCTATAGCATAAGGAAGACAACAGAGAGGTCGATTCAACGGCAAAAGGCACTCTACTCTACTATTTTGAAAATTAAAAAACATATTTGTATTCTAAGCAACACTTTTTTTGGTCTGCCTTTTCGCACACTTCTTCCGGATGGTTCCAGAACTTTCTTTCTTTTCTTTTCTATTCTCTATCAGGGAGAAGTTCTCTCCTGTACACTTACCTCTAGTTTTGTTTGAGCCCAGCACACCGCCGTAGATGGATTGAACGGGAATAACCTCCATTTTCATTTGGGGTCGAGTGTGTATGGTGTTTGTGGTTTTTCGAAGGAAATCGAATCGAATCGAATCGGTTGAAAAATCGTATCAAAATCGTTCGCCTCTTCTCCAAAAATTTCCTCTGTTGGTGGATGTGTTTCGCCGACGGTATTTCTTCTGCTTAGCTTTTCTATCACTTGAAACGTTTTGTTCTTTTAACAAATAAAAAAAATGTTTGTTTTTCTTGCTTTTTCCTTAATAAATTTATCACAATTTGCTGTTGTTGTTGCTGCTGCCGCTGATTGCTTCAATTTGTTGCTGCTGCAGTGTGTGGTGTGGTTGTTGGTTTAGATTAGCTTTTTTTGTTGTTTTGTAGTGGAATCACAGCACTTTTGTTGTTTTATTAATTATTTAAACTTGATTTGTGGTTGTATCACTTTAATGGCGTTGGTCCGTTGCATTTGTTGATGGCAAATATTATTAATTATTTATAGTGTTCAGAAATCTGTTTGCTACAAGTACATGTTCTTGCTGTTGCTTTATAGAATTCTTCGTGAGTTTCTGGTCGGACTGCTGCTCTGGCCACTGTCTGTCTCTCAGCAGTGTCTCAACTTGGTTTTCAATTTTCGGCCGTCGAAGCTACTATGAGACCCACAGTGGCAGCGGCTCGTTTATATAGCCCTCGTCGGGCTCTGTCGACGTCGCTGCCCGCTGCCGCTGGCTCAGAGGCTCTCTCTCACTCAGTGTTGCTGTTGCTGCTGCTGCTGCTGCCGATTCCGCTGTTGTTGGTTCTCTGCGCAGGTAGAGGGGAGGCATGGCATGGCATGGCATGGCAGAAGCAAGCAAATGGCTGATGTAAGTCGTATGCTTTTTACACAGGCGGCTCTCGCCGTCGCACTCACTCTTGTCGCTCTCTTGTAACCTAGCAACAACGTCAGCTGTTTCACTACCCTCAACTCAATGAGTGCTCAATGCTCAGTGCTCAGTGCTCAGTGCTCAGTACTCAGTGCTCTTCTCTGCTCGCTGTTACTGTTGCTGGGTCGCTCATGCGCAGTGCGCACCTACAACCCGGCCGGCGTCGCTGTCGCTGCTCACTCTTCGACGTGCTGCTGTGTGTGTTGGCCGTGCATACGTGACTTTTGCGCCGGTTGAGCGTGTTTCGAAAAAGGATGATGAAAACGTTCTCTCCGGCCGCCACCGCCAGGAAGCGTCAGCAACAACAACAGCAAACCAAAGTAACCCTGCCCCTTCCCCTGGCCCGCTCTCATCGCACCATCCCTTCATGCAGCGTTCCACATTACTGCGCTGCCTCAGTCGTCATCGTCGTCGTCGTCGTCGCTGCCACCGCTGCTGCTGCTGCTGCTGCTGCTGCTGCTGCTGCAAGGAGCACTAAAATTTTCCACTGCAGTCTGCCACAAAATTCGACTCCCGGCTAATGGGGCAACAGCAGCCATTGCGTTGCAAGTTGCAGCCCCAGCTCGAGGCTCTGTTGCCAGGCCAGATACAAATGTATCTGCAATCCCACAGATACTCGCACTCGCACTCGCACTCGTGCAACAATCAGAGTTTTGTTTGGTTTAAACCAAGCCAAATGCAAATTTCCCCACCCCCTCTTTGCTTGCCAAGTAATTCACAAAGTTGTGGGTCGTTCACGCACCGATTCGTGTTTTTGCGGCAACTCCAATCGAAGTTCATCTTTGTGTATCTTTCGGATGCGATTGGGAAAATCTAATTGAACATTTCTGTGGTGCCGTGGTGGAGTGAGGGATGGGGAGCAGCATTTGATGTATTCCTTAAGGACTGACAAAGAATGAAAAAGTTCCCAAATAAATACAAATAAAGATGAATTTCATGATGAACATTTATTACAAAATATTAATAAAAGAAAATTTCAATTGAGTTTTTCAGACATTTTATTTGAGTATTGCCGGACGGCATTTACGGACGGATACCTTTCGTACCCTATTTGTATTGAGTGCTTGTTTGAGTTCTTTCTTGGCGATAAAACAGGTTCGGTTCAGGTCTTGGTTTCAGTTTTCATATTCTGGTGAAATCCAAGGACAATTTACCCGAATATTATGTATTCTTTCATCTGAAATATTAAAGAAAATATATCCAACAATCAGAAGATCAAGTGAAACTCAGTCTTTCGTTTATTCTGAGACTGTTTGGTGTTTCAAAGAATATTTCCCTTAAGTTCTATACTTGTTCTGCCCCTGAAATGTATAAATATTTGGTGAACATTTGGTATATACATATAGTCGGACGATTCGGATAAAAGTAAATGACGAATTTCATAATAATTTTATAAGTTATGCTCGCTCTCGGATTGTATAATATCGTATGTTTTAGGCAGGGGACGACCTGTTCTTATGAATTTCATCAGCAAGTGAAAATTTTCTGAGGAGTGCGGTGAGGGGGTTGTACAGAAAATTTCATATTCATATCATGATCCCGGACTGTGTCCTTTCCTTTCAATTGAATGCATTTTCCCTTCCTCGGTTCGGGTTATGCCATCTTCATGTTCATCTTTGTCGTTTCTCCAACGCCATTGTTTGCTGACCAGAGATGTTGCTGCTTCACGTAGATGTAGATTGAAAACGAAAGATTGAAATGTATCTCATGGATACCCAAGCACACACACACACCCGCTCCCACACACACACACCCGCTCCCACACACGCAAACAGCCGAAACTCAAAGTCCGACTTGCTCTCGATGGCTGCCACAAATACTTGCGTATAAATAAAATCAAATTTCTTTCAGATTGAAATGAAATTCCTTGAAGCACGAATCCGTATCTCTATCTGTGCGATGTGTGTGGATTTGTGTGTTTGCGTGTGTGTGTTGCCTGTGTGTAGGATATCTTTCGTGCCACATTAGCTTTATGTAGATGTGTTTTGTCAGATAATAAATGAATTGAAACGAGAACTTCTCTTTGTTGCTGACGTGCCCATACCCGTGCCCATGCCCGTGCCAGTGCCCGTGCCCTGCCCCTTGACTTTGCCTCTTCTTTGGCTCTTTTCGAATATTGCGAAACGCTTGCTTTGATAACCTGAGCAATCCCAAGCATTTCGCAATCTTTGAAATGCGACACAGCCCCTTTGCGATTCAGATTCAATGCTCTAATGGGGCGTGGCCCCCACTTGATTAGAAACAGGAATCGGAATCGGAATCAGAATCAGAATCTGAATCGACTACGGAATCAAGAAATAGCCCAAAGAGTGGCAAAAATAAACCACAAAGAATTGTGATTCATGTGGCAACACAGAGGTTAATGAACAGCCAAATTTTATAGATCGTCTATAGTAGACATGTATATGCACTTGTTTATATTTGATTCTATATCAAAGATAATAGAAAGTTTCGTTTCAGTTTCGTGCGCGAAGAAAGGAAACGTATATTAAATCGAAATCATTTCGCCGGGAGAAAAACTAACTTACGTATATAATAATTTTTCAGAATTCTGAATTTTTCAGAGTAAATCAATCAATTTTGGGCCTGAATTGGATTTTCTTTATGATTTTGTCGATGTTTCGATGGGGCTCACATATGTATGTATGTGTACGAGTATGTGTGTATGAAACGAAAAGAAAAACACCCAGGAAGAAGTTTACCTTTGCTGTTGGGCCCTCAACATTCTCCGTTGTGTCTGCTTTTCCGGGAAAGCCATTTCCCCAAAGTTTATGCCTGGGCTTTTGGCTTTTGGCGTGCGGCTGCTGCTGCTGCTGTTGCTGTTGCTGCCCCCCTCTGAAGGCAATTTGTAAATTTAAATTAGTTTTTTACTAAACACAACACATTTTCACCCCGGCACACAGACACACACTCGCACACATGCATAAATTTTCATTAAAAAAACGGAAAAGTGAAAGGTGGCAGGGAAAAATCAGAAGAAAAT
This sequence comes from Drosophila pseudoobscura, assembly GCF_009870125.1. Classification (NCBI taxonomy): domain Eukaryota; kingdom Metazoa; phylum Arthropoda; class Insecta; order Diptera; family Drosophilidae; genus Drosophila; species Drosophila pseudoobscura. The sequence goes on from NC_046683.1 coordinate 53,119,384, forward strand.
CACAAGACGTGTGCAGAACCAAAGAAAATTAACAAGAACAAGTTGGGGGGAAAACCATTGCCAAAATGTTTCCCAGAACTGGTTGAGTGGTGCCAGCGGTGCCGGCGGTGCCAGAGGGGCGGCAGGTGTGTGCGGCAAGTTACTGTGTGGCATGGCAGCAGCCTGCAAAACACTAAATTGCGAGCAAATTATCCATTTATCCGACCCAAAAAGAGATCGACTTTCGCAGAATTCTCAAAAAAAAACCACAAAACTATGACGAGCACAATTCGGGGAGTTCATTGCACGCAGATACATTGAAGATACAGGCACAGATGCAGATACAGATACACTGCCCTGCGAGTAGTGTGAATCCCTCGAAATCTATCTGTAATATCAAGAAAATGGGAAAACGGGGAAAGCGCCGGAAGCGAAACGGCGATAAGCTAATGTGATAAAGCCGTTTGATCGATCCACTGCGATAAGGGGCGAATCGAATGCATCAATTGAAAAGCGAAACTCATTCGATTGGGGGCGATAATTATGGACACGATTCGCTCAGAGATATGAGGTCATCGCGGCAGAGCCTGCCTGGCAACAAAAGGAAAGAGTGTGAATGTATAGCTATTAGATCTTCGAGCGGTGTTCTAGCCTTTTGGTATCTGGAGATAGGTAGAGATTTTCCTTCATCAAAAGCATGCCTTGTCCCCCAAATGTCCTCTCATAGGATCCCCAACGTAGTGCCTTCAAAACGAAGCAAAATAATCATTTTTCCATCAGAGAGAAGTAAAAACGGCATGCCTGGGGCCATCTAGCGGACAAAGTTTCCTTTGCAGCAGCTCAAAGCAGAAGAGAAACTTCTTTCGAGTACTTTTGAGAGTCACAGCTAACAGGAAGTGATATACCCCATAAAAGTTCCTTGAAATCTTTTACCCAAAAGTATCCCCAACTAAAGACAGAAATTATTTTTTGTTAATAAAAAATAAAAGCGAGAAATGGCATGCCTGCCTCCATCTGGCGGCCGCCGTTTCCCTTGCAGCAGCGACGGACGTGACCGGCTCAATTTTTGAGTGGAATCGCAGCGAGCGAGCAAACGACATGATTTTTCTTTGGCGAAATGTTGGAAATTGGAGGATAAATTGGACTTCAATTGAATTGAGATGTGGGCGGAAAAGTATCTGACAGATTCATAATTGATTTATGCAAAATAAGTCGAGGAAAACTTTGAGCAACCTAACTTTGTTCTTGGAAAAAGTAACTGAAATTACTAGAAAATAAAACATCAAATGTCCGTCTATTTTGCATTTTTTAGACAATTTAAACTTTTTTGAGGCATTTTCCTCCTCCTTCATTACCATAAATCTTTATTTTTCATTGAAATTTTCATGGAAATTGTTTTCCAATTCTTCGTTTAGGTTTGAGTAGTTTCGAATAAGAGCAAAGTCTTAAATTGACTAGTTTCTCTTTGGTACACTCAAGAATTTAATTGCTTTCGGTTTCCACTCAAGAGCTTTCGTTTCTCTTAAATATTGTTGGCAATTCTCACTCACTGTGGATGTGCTCTCTTGACTAATTTGCTCTCCACTCAAAATGAAATAACTGGTTTACTGCTTATTCGCTCTCCCTCTTTTGGTGTTCACTCAAACAGCTGTTGGTTTTCTTGTTCTCTTTTCGCCGACAGCTGACTCTCTCCTGCTTCTACAGACTGCCTCTTGGCTGGGAAGCGGGTAAAAACTGTTCGAATATGATTAAAACTTTATATTATAGCTAAAATTTCCAACTCGATTGGATATTTAATCAATTATTAAGTTTAGCGAACATTTTCATTCAGTTTTCACCGTTTCTTGGACCTGCTGCACTCAATCTCTCTCACACAGCTGACAGTGCTCTTCCCTCTCCCGCACCCACACTTCTTCGAGCCTTTTGACAGTGCTTGCAGCGCCCTCTCACTCAGCTGGTTTTTGGTTCTCTCCCACTCAATCGCTCATATGCTAGCTACCTGTCTCTTTCTGGCTGCTGCAATTCGGGGTCCAGTACTTTACTGCTGCCGCTTCTCTGCCAGCTTCGCTGCTGAGTTTGCAGCTGTTTCGCTCATCATATGTTTTCCGTGGCTCCACTGCACCCCCCCTGCAACATGCATGTGTGTGTATTTGCATTGTGTATACAAAATCAGCAGCGGCGGACGCTGCAAGAGTTGGTTGCTCTGCTTCGTCTAGCTCTGCTTTGCTTGGGCTCTACTCCAGCGCTCTGTTTTACCTCTGCTCTGTCTCTGCTGCTCCAAACGCAGTATCTTGATTTTCCAACTCGTTTCGCGCCCCCCAAAAGGCACCCATACATACGTATATGAATGGTTACATATAAGTTGTGTGTGTATATACATAAGTGTGTATGCATGTTTTATGCCTTAGGTTTTGTTGCTGCGCTGCTGGTGCTGGTGCTGCTGCCGCTGCCGCTGCTGCTTTTGCCTCTGTGTGTGCCTCTGCCTCTGCTGACTTTGTCGTTTTCTTATTGCCTGCCTGCACACAGTGCACTGTTGCCGATTTTCACACACTGGGCCAGACGAGCTGCCTGGGAACGAGTTGCTCAACGGCAACGTTGCTTCCTCGTCAACGTTTCATCTGTTTTCCATTTGTGCCTCAGTTTCTGTGTGTGGTATTGTGTGTGTGAGAGAGTGTGTGTTGCGTTGCTGTTTGCTTGTTGTTTTTCTCTTTCTTTTCCTTTTTCTTTTAGCTTGCTTATTTATTTATTTGTTTTTTTGTTGCTTTGCTGCAAGCATCGCCAGTGAGAGAGACAGAGAGAGAGCCAGCCCGGCCGGCCTTTCTCTGCCCGCAGTCAATGCAAAGTTTTGAGCTGCTGCTGCCGCTGCCGCTGATGGTATACCCTTCTCAGACGGTATCATGACTTTGACCACATGTTAGGAGTTAGAAGTTGGGTATGCATTTCAAACAAACGTAACGTAACCCAATCGTTTAAGAGTATGTGCTTGTATACATTTACGTATGTACATAATATAGGCACATATTTATATCGTATAACAATCGGTATGCAAGGGTATCAAAAGCCTCGGCATTCTAAGCCTGCCGTCCCCCTCTCTTGTTGTTTCTGTTGTTCGTTTTGCTTATGGGCAATCATCTGTTTTATTCTGCACAGACACACACACGCGTACATACATATCTATGCATGGAACCCTCGCATGCACATGTGTGTATGTATGTATGTATGTACGTATGTATTTTGTATCAGCTACAAAGTCATGCCATGTATCTTTTGTATCTTGTGCTTGTGTGTTGCATTCGCCGTCAGCTTTTTTTTCCATCAATAGTTCATTTTCTGCCTGGCAACGGGTTCTTTTCTCTCTCTTTCAGTCGTTCTGCTTCTCCCTCTCTCCCCCTTTCACCCCCTCTCACTATTTCTATTTCTTCTCCTCGCGTTTCGACTATGTAAAGATTCATGAAATTGGAGAAAACGTAGAAATGATGAAATTACTGGACATATGTACCTCCGTACATGTGTTCTGGGAGGCAGCACTCCTCTTTCCACCTATCTGCACCTACACTCCCCCTATCATTTTTCGCTGCTATGCTGGCTGGCTGCTCCCCCCCCACCGCTTACCATGGATTAGCTTCACGGGAAAACTATGCAAAATTTGATACAATATGTGGAGATAGAGCAACAGAACGAGTACAGCAATAGGTACATAAATGCTACATACATACATATGTACTTATGTATGTGCATACATGTATATATGTACATGTGTGTACTGCTGGATGGATGGGACTGGACTGGACTGGAGGCTGATTGTGACAAACCTGTCATATGAGATCCAGCTGAAAAGAGAAGCACAGAACAGCTGAAAAGCGATGGTTAGTGCGTGTGAAAGAGAGCGAGAGAGAGAAAAAGAGATGGGTATGGAAAGAATAAACATCAGGCGATTCGAAACCATTGCAAGTACAGTGAAAGCTCGATCTGAAAGAAAGATCTGTGACCTCTAAGATGGTGTGACTCTGTCACTTCTTATTGGACAAAGATAGCACTGATAATAGTCATAAGAGTGCTCGAATGATCGACTCTGATAAGGGGAATGTGACTAATTCTAGATGACAGGTGAACCACCCATAAATAAAGAACTCTATGTTCAAAGTCTTATCAAATGTATAAGTATTATGCACTTCAATTAATAATACGTATGTACATATATTAATGATGTCATAGGAAGATTTCTGCTTCCAGCTCGGACAACAGTGACACGTACACCCTTTAAGTGAATGCTAATGTCAGAGGATATCCATGTCTCTAGTTCTCAGAGCATTCATCTAAAGAACAGAAAAGAAAGCGTTCCGTAACCCCTTGCCAAGATCCACGACCCCTCCCTCTCCACAATTAGGGATGCACATAATAGGCACTCGACTCTTTAATGGACAGTTCAGAACTCAGAACAAAAATCTCAGCTGGAGTCGTACGGTACGGTACGGTACGGTAATATGCCAAAAGGGAAATGGACACCGTAAAAAAAACGCTGAAAAACGAGGGAAAACAATAGCAACCCCGAGCCAACATACAACTTCCTTTCCAATCAAGGCAATTTATCAATTTAGCACTCAACCCAGGCCCTGTCCCTGTCCCTGTCTCCGTCTCCGTCTCTGTCCCTGCTCCTGGTCTAGCACTAGTTCGGAATCAGCTCTCGACTTTCGATGGGAATGGGAGTGGGACTGAGACTGAGACTGAGAGAGTGGTAAGGGAAGGTACGAGTAGTATATCGTACCATGTGCCCAACATCTGAACGCTAATCACCCTTAAAATTGCGTGTGCGACATCCAAGACGAAGGTCAGCTTCGTTTCGTCCACGACTAGACAGAAGACTCGAGACCCTGCTCTGCTCTGGCTGTTGACTCCCTCCGAGAGGTCCCGGACACAACCAAATTGAGGGAGTCGTCGGCTCGAACTTCGAACCCATCGACTAAAAATAGCTCTGAGCTCGACAGAGCACATCATTTCGCTTCCCGGGTCATGTCGTACTAAATCAATTAAACAAAATTGAGTCTATTGAATAGATTTAGCATTCCAGCAACAACAACTGTACCAACAACCACATCTCGACAACCTATCGAGTGTCAGACCCCGTTCGCCGGGGTCTGCTCGAGCTGTGGATGGCCGTAATTTATGCAGACCGTGCAGATAGCTTGATTTCCCAAATTGATTTCATCAGCCAGAAGTGTCGTCTCCGTCCATCTGTGCCTCTACCTGACGCCGAGTCCGGGTCCGGGTCCGAGTTCGAGTCCCTCATCAGGTTCAGTTTTCCAGGCCCATACCTGAGTCGTCCTCTCAACCCAAATGATCCGCAAATTTTCCACAATGAATTGTTTGTCGGGTTTTTCCAATTTTTCCCTCTGGAAGTGCACTCACATAGCAACCAAGTGCTAGGGCATATACATTTATCATAAGAGCAGGGAAACCGATATGGTTTCGGTTCTGGGTAGAAGATTAAGTTCCCTTTAATGTTCGAGAACTTTCTGCATGGAATATTCCAATGCTTACGTATTTATATAAACATAAACATGATCACGTCGAAAGCAGCCATAAACATATTTCCCTCAACTGAAACGTAACTCCACAGTGGACGAAGAACGCTTGTTTAAACCTTTTTTATTATTGTTATGAAATATCAACACCATATCGAATGATCTGTAAATATGGGAATATGGCTAGATATACGATATTCTGCTGTGGAGTTTTTTTCCTTCCTACTGAAATGGTGAAATGCTGGTTATCTGAGGATACTCTATACAATCTGTTGAGAAATGTGTCAGCCACCTGGCTTTGCTTCAGCAAAAGCTTTATGAATTTTCAGTAATTTCAGTAAGATGTAAAGTTGAGATATTAAAGATGGTATGGTCATGGATTTTCCTTCCAAGAGAAAACAAGGAAACGAAAATCAAAAGTATCACAAACTCTTGAGGTAAATAGCCATTTAAATCTTATAGTAACTAAACAAACAAATTGGCCTATGAAAAAAAATCCTTCTCAAAATACCAACAATACTTATGGCTAACGAAAAACAAAGGAGTTCCTTGTCGATCGAAGAGGATTGTACCCAAGATGATGCCTATGTACATATGAAATATGTCGTGCCTTTGTAGATCCTTCTAAGCATTCAGTCCCTTTGTCAACCCACTGTCTGTTAAGGAGTCGTATTTCTTTTGTGGTGGGAGGGGGGTGTGGTTGAGGTCGTTGTTTTGTCGCCTATTTGTCTACCAGATGTTAAATACGATAGCGATAGCGATAACACTGCAATTTGCGATTGTCTGAATATCAGTCAACAGTTTTCGCAACAAATATTTGCCCTCATTGCTCCTCCACCTACTCCTCCTCCTCCTCCTCCTCCTCCTCTGCCGCCAGCCCCCCCTCAGAGAAAACTTATCTAGGTCCAAGCAACAAGCTCCAACGACGACGAATCGTCTGACTGATTTCGTGTACATATTCAAATACAAACGTGTGTGTATAAAGAAGTGTAGGAGCGCTGGATAGGTGTACCTGTGTGTATATCAGAAGAATATTAAATCAATATTCAACGGTGCTAGGGAAAATATGCGTCACGTTCCTATATAGCACTCTCTTCTCTCCCCCCGACTCCTAGTTTTATGGCCCTTTGTCTTCGGTGTGTGTGTGTGTGTGTGTGTGTGAGGTGTGGAATGGGCAAGGTCGCGTGTTTTATCGCCAACATTTTGCACTTCAGATACGCTGAAATGGCGTGGCTCCATAGCCCCCATAGGACCCACCACCCAGCCGACATGTCCCAGACCGCGTAGACAAAGCGTCTGCCCAGTTTCGCAACCTTCGCGAACAAAGACTGACTCTTCGTTTGGGCCCCGATTAGATCATTGGGCAAACACGATACTGATAGCGACTGATAGTGCCGCTGGTCTGGAAAGTGTGTCACGCCTCACGCCGAGCCTCCGTTTCGGGGCAGGAAGTGGAAGTCGCTGAATGGTCGCAGAACACTGGCCCGATCGGTCCCGGATTGCATCAGTCGTCCAGAACTAAGCCCATGGCAACCCGATTCGCATTACTCAACCCACAGATGGATGGGTCGTTCGCTCTTGCCGTCTTGAGTATTTCATCAGCCGTGGGGCTCGTGTTGAGGGACACGTCAGCCCCGCCAGGCCGTCAGCAATGCAGATGGAGACGAGGAGAGAGAGAGAGAGAGAGCTATTCAAAGGGAGAAATCCATTTACGTAAGAGACCGAACGAACCTCTGAGCCCCACAGCCCATGGGAGCCTTGCCACTGAACAACAGCTGACTCCGTGACTCAACTTTCAGTTTCAGTGCGAAATATTGTACTCTCCAGCGTATGAATTTTTAATGGGTATTGCTAATTCTGGCTTTCACATTACAGATGCTATATAGATAACCGTAGCGTTTATAATAATTTCACCACTTAAACAAATTATACAAATTATAGGAGTATTTTGACTTCCTCTTTAATCGGCCAAGAGGGTGGCGTGGATCCTTCTATCTGTTCCAAGTATGGGAAAACCAATTCAGATAATGTACTTAGGTACATATCTTCTATTCGTTTCAGATGTATTATATGTATATATTCCATTCTGGGATAACGTTTCATTCGTTAATGAAATTATGGTTAAATTAGAAAATAATATCGGGACAAAGTAAATGGAAATCTATATTGATTGCCTTTTGTTTTTTTTGCATGGTTCCTATAGGTATGTTAGTAGAGTAGATTTTTATAGAAATTTCCCTATGTAAACACAAAACATGTTCATGGCTATCCAATACCCAATATCAGATCTGTTCAAACAGTTTAATTTGCACGGTTCGAATGAAATAGTACCCCTAGCAGTGGACAATCTGCTCAATGGAGCACTTAATCTGTATATATGTATGTATATTTGCATGTACATATCCATCTGGACTCCACAGAGCGCATGAAATTACTTGTCTCAATTTTGCAAATCAAAGCGCTTTTCTAGTTTCCATTATTGTTCTATAAATACAAAAAGCAAGAGAAACAGAAACAGAACAAGAGCTCGAAAGTGAAGTTGGTAATACACTGAGAAATTCATCAGAATCCATTAGATATTAACTAGAGATCAAATTCGTTCTAAAAACAATGGCAGATGGTTTTTATTGAACAAATTTAACGAGCTTGTGAAATAATATTTATGTAAGGCCTTTTGAGCAAATCCCAAGAAATAAAGAATGGGTGAAAGTAATGAAAGCTGTATTTTTAAAACTGAAAGATTATCGTTTAATAGTCGATGGGAATCCAATATCTAAAGAGCGAATAATACCAGAAGTTGTTATAAAAACACTCCTGTGCGATCTATATGATATAGGGGGAATATACTAGCCCCCTGCCACCAACCAATTGGACCACGAAGACGATCCAAAACTTTGCATTGAATATTCTTAACAAAAGGTCAAAATAAAATTGTATACCATATGACTGTTAATATCAATGATACCCTTCCTTCGGCAAGGGCATGAAAAAGAGGCTCGGGCTGTCATGATTTTCACACACACACAGGCACACACACATTGGGAAATAATAATGAGTGTATCGGAAAAGTGAAATAAAATAAAATAAAATGATAGGCAAACAGCAACTGGCAAAGTGATTATATAAAAGCCGTTACCAGCAAAGCCGCGAGCAAAAAAAAAAAAAAAAGAAAAAAAACAATGTGGGGAAAAAGGGGAGAAAAAAAACGGAAAAAAGAAAGACCCAAAGAAGGGGCAAAAGAAAACAGAATAATGCCAAAGAACGATTTCGATTTATCAGCAAAAAAAAAGAAGCGAGAAACTGGAGGAGGAGTGGGTGAGGGAGAGGAGGAAGGAGGAAGGAAGGAGGGGAAAATACGCGTTTTTATCTCGCTGCTCAATTGATTTACATAATCAACGAAATCGCTTTTTATTTCGCTCCCTCCGGCAATCGTCCCTCCATCGACCAAGCCCCTACCCCCTACCCCCCCACACATGCGACAGCCAACCCCTTTTGGCCGATTCTCTGTGCATTTAATTAAATGCTGATTAAGTTTTATTCAATGGAGCACACACAGATACCCACACGACAGATACAAATACAGATACACAGTGAGCGACCATACAGAGTTGTGGGAGATACACATACACATATGTATGTACATATATTACTATTACGGAGTAGGGATAGTACGTATACGAGTATTGTATATGCCCATGTGTGGCCCCGTGCATAGATTCGTAGATTAGTCATTGATATTGGGACAACGTGCTCGCATCGAGTCCGGCGCTTTTGTAAACGTGAATAATTTAATAACGTTCTCATTAAGATAATGAAATTAGTTCAAATAGTCAATGGACCGGTCAGATAATGCAGCCATCCGCCACATACACTTTGATTAGAATGGGTTTTCTATACATACTATGTACTTGCATACATATATACAAGTAGAAGTATATGCATATAATGTACGTGTATGCCCGAATCTGAAGGCTATTCATATCGCGCTTGTGCTCCCATATCATGTATTCAAGAAACTAGTAAGGTTTGCCTAAATATCAATGCACAGTGCGGTACATACGCATATCGTAAGACAGTGGGTTCCTTGTGCATAAATCAGATAGTTAGAATAACTTAATATGTTTCAGAATTGAGCTGTAAGAATTTACTGCAGAAAGGAGAACTTTAATTCCCAACCAGCTAGTATTTATAATGGCAATATCTTAAAAAATACTAATTTTTAGTATAAAAGAAGCAAATCAAAAAATGAAACAAATTAAAAACAAAAAATTAAATCTAAATTCGATTTTTACTGCTGTCTACTGCATATTTCTTAGAGAAAAAAAAGAAAAAAAAATTTATGGATAACAACAACGAGTATTAAATTGAATTAAAAATGTAATGTGACTAGCGCAATACAAATAAGTCGAAACTTGTAGCGCTGGGGCGTAGAATGAATTGTATAAATCCAATTTTAAAGAATTCCCCACCAATAATTCACTCTCTTAAGCACTCGTACATTAATTTTGATATATGTATGTATTTTCCCCCGTTCTATGTAATAATTTCACACCCACTTTTTGGTCTGTGGACTTTGATCTTTACAGACTTCCTTATTAAGTGGACTAATTACGTGTTTCTTAAGATGCCACCATTTCGTGGGGAGGAATCAGAAACGGAAACGTTATTCAACTTAATCTCATTTGATGGGCATTAATTTGTGAAAATCTACGCCCAACAATATACTTAGAATGAATTTTAATATTTTAAGAGGCTTACAAACACACACACACACACACTCTGGCACACACACATGCGAGTATCGTATATTTGGTTTGATAATATCCAATTATAGATTGCAGGGGGGACAATCCATAAATTAACAGGCGATTCCCCATGCATTATATCGTAAATTGAATAAATATACGCATTTATATGAAGTTGGCAAAATTCGATTTGCATATTAAACAGGTTCATATTGATTCACTAATCAGGAATCGAGTGAGATAAATATCTTCTGGCTGGGAGCGTGTGAACCGAACTTTTGTCAATGAACTAATCGGGCAAGAGAGGAGCCAAAAACTTTGGATAGACTTGCAAATATATTACATTTTTCCCCATCTGTAAGCTGTAAGTAACTGCAAAAGCTTCACACATCCGCACAGAGAGCGATGCGATGGAGTCCGAGTCCGAGTCCCAGTCCGAGGATGAGTATGAGGATGAGGACGAAGACCCAACCCGAACCCGAACCCACAGCTGGGGCCATAAATCAGGGGGGAAAAACTGTTGCCGTAGCAAACTTGCCGATAAGCAGAAGGTGGGAAAACTGTTGAATTATTTCCCAGGGCACACGCACACGCACACGCTCACACTCGGACGGGGCAGGACAGGACAGGACAGGGACTGCTACATTTTCACACTCTAAGCCAAAGCCGTAGACAATAAACTGCAAAATTCGCATAAAATATTGTGAGGAAATTAGAACAGAAGCATATCTAATGCTAGGAGTCGAGGAGCAGAAGGACATGTGTGTGTCGTTGGTGGAAACCTCAAGGAACCCATAAATCCATGCTGAGAAAATCTCCGAGGGAAAACAAAAATAGAAAATGTGTCAATGCAAACAGGCAGCGACAAAGAGACCTGGCCATAACTGGCAGAGGGGCTCGCCGCTGTTGTTGGTTGCTGGTTGTTGGTTTTTGGGTTTGGGTTTGCGCTTGGGATGTGTTGTATTGGCCATCGGCACCGGATCGTCGTGGACCAAGTGAATCTGGGCCATAAAAGGTCCATTGGACCAGCAAAAGCACCTCAGCTAACTCTCTATAGACCCCGGCTCGTTCCCATCGCATGCAATGCACTCGTTAAGAGGACAGACCCGGCATCGGCATCGGCACCGGCACCGGCACCGGCTGACACTTGGACATGGGAAGCGGTGGGATGGCGATGGAAATCGATTTCTGGGCTACCTGCGGGGCTCAGATCGGTTCGGTTTTGGCTTTGCTTTCGGGGACGGGGACGGAACGGGACGGGACGGGTGTTATACGTATTACCTGTACCTTGCAACTAATGGCCAGACGACCGCGCGACCAACATAAATCCATAAAAACACAAAAACACAAAAAGGTAAAAGAGAGAGAGAGAGAGAAATAATTAAATTGCAATTATGTGCAAACAATTCCAAATCCGGACGATTCGGAAAAAGTTAATTACACGACAATAAAGAGCAGAAGAGTGGTCTCCGTTTCGGCCTCAGTCTCGGTCTCGGTCCCAGCTTCAGTCCCCGACTCTCTCTCTCTCTCTCTCTCTCTCGCTCACTCTGTGTATCTCATTCTGAACACCAACGCATAAGACCTTACCATCCATCCACCTATCCACATCCGTAGGTTGATTGTTGAGTTGAATGAGGATGGAGGAGGAGACAGCACTTTGCATTCGGACTCGACTCGGACTCGGACTCGGAGTCGACTTAAGCCGACATTAATGGGTATTTGAATGTGGCTTCTGGTTGCCGGTTGCTGGTTTAATCGGTTTGCTTGACTGATGCCCGGTGACACGTCGTCCACATTATCATTAGCGTCTGGGCCTTGACTCAGTCACCGTCGTCAGCCCCATGCGGATGATCGCAATTTACTGATTTCGCGACCACCACAACTGGCTGTGGGATCTGGCCTGCTCTGGTATGGTCTGGCCTGCTCTGGGTCTGTCTTCTTTCCTAATGAAGACGGACAGACAAATTAGTTATGGTCTTATGATAAATTAGCTCGATCCAATTGCCTGCAGTCGGACAAAAGGGGAAGTCGACAGTCGTCGAATTAGTGACAAGATCGGATCGCAGCACTAACGACTACTTTCGATGTATGTAGATCTTCGAGGGGCATTAAGTGTGATTAAATTAATGCATATGTATGTCTTATTCTGATCTGCAGTCAACTATGGGCTGCATTTCTTTGGCTGGAATGGATAAGCATAGACGAGTGTAGGTTCAATTGCGATACGGTACGGTACGATAAGGCTCTGTTTGTTTTAGTGGAATGAGAATGAGGTAAGAGGTTAGATAAGACATTGGCAGTTCGGATAAGGCTGGAGCGGATCGCATCGGATCAGCAGGTAGGTTGGGTTCGGTCAGGACTGTTGTGGTTTGTAGTTAAGGAAAGTACCAAACATTTACTTTCTTATGGTTAGGTATGTACATATTTAAAGAAGGTTGTGGCTTTTATGGCTACGATATGTTAGCCCTTTCAGATGTTCAAAAGAACAATCAATAGACATCGGTCTTATTCAAATTCCAAATGCAGACTCCATTCTTCACAGTCTGAAAGGGATATACAAAATGTTCGAGCTCGGGGTCACCAAAACAATAATTTCGAATGGTAGATGGTAGATCTCGTCTCTACATAGTGCTCAAGGAAAATGTTGCCAATGGGGATATCCCATGCCTCGGCTAACGATCCATAAGAAGCATAAAATCTCAGGAAATTTTAGGAGGAGTGTTCCAAGCGACTGGAACTCCGAGCAACCTTGAACACGTGAGTTGGCCAAACACTTCCCCCTTCCAGATGACCAGGAGGCCAGCCAGAAAACCCTAATTAGATTACCTAACTCAGTCGAAAGTTTAAATGTTAGTAAAGCAGGTCAGCCAACCCGACCGACGACTGACTGACAGTTGGGGGCGACCCCAGAGCCCAGAGTTCGGGAAAGTTTAATTAGATCTGCATACGGAATGAACAGCCCGGCCCGTGTCCATGTCCATGTCCATGTCCCTAAAAGCAGGTTAACGAACTGTCAGAACCGAGAACCGTGCCGGTACCCAGTGTGTGTCTGCATGTGAAAGGATGCGCTGGCTCTGGCTCCTGGGGCTCCTGGTGGCACATGTGTCTCTGACACTGGCTAAAGGCTGGACAGGACTGTCGCGTCACCTGCTGCCGCTGGATTTCTATCAGGCAGATCTGAAGGAGCTGCTGCAGAAGATTCTGTGGGCGGCAAACGTGAAGAGATGCTTCGGTGTCATCACCGACGACCTTCACTATCCCATCTACGATCGGAGCTTCTTCGAGGCCGTGGGTCGCCGGCTGGTCCCCTTCTATGTGGTGCGGGTGAATGCCAGCGAGGATCTCCGTCGGCTGCCCGGCGAACTGGAGCTCGTGCTGCGTGCCATCAAGGCCAGAGACTGCGATCTGCACGTGATCACCATTCTCAATGGCTGGCAGGTGCAGGGACTCCTCAGGTTCGTCTACGACAACCGGGCCCTCAACATGCAGGGGAAGTTCCTCCTGCTGCACGACTCGCGGCTCTTCTCCCCGGACATGCTCCACCTGTGGACCGTCTTTGTGAGCAGTGTCTTCCTTAAGCGGCAGCTGGATAACAGGTGGGTCTAATATATGCTCCGATTGGTTGATTGGATCCCCCTCTTGCAGATTCCAAATCTCCACTGTGGCCTTTCCGGGAATTTTGAGCGGCGTTTTGGCTCTGAAAAATCTCGCCCTTTGGGAGCTGGGTAAACGCATCAACGGAAGCATTCTGTTTGTGGACAATACAAGTGATCTAATGGGTACGGAATTTTCCTCCAACGTAAGCCATATTACGAGCATATCCCATTCGCATTTCCAGGTGCCGCACTGCCAGTGGCCGTTGTCGAGCATGTGCCCATGGTCCAGTGGTCGAACACAACGAACAGCTACCAGGGCGTTGAGGTGGAAATCATGCATGCTTTGGGCCAGGCCCTGAAATTCCAGCCAGTGTACTATCAGGCGAACGGTAGCGAGGCCACGGATTGGGAACAGGACGATGCGTTTGGGGAGAACAAGACCCACATAGACTCCAAGCTTATCGAGGAACTGGTAAGCCGACCTCAATCTCCACTGCCTAAGCGGATTTCACTCCGGAATGTTGTCCTGCACACAGGCTCTGCACAGCGCCCGGTTTGCCATTGGGGATCTGCACCTGTTCGAGGTCTACCTGCGACTGGTGGAGCTCAGTCAGCCGCATAATTTCGAGTGTCTGACCTTCCTCACGCCCGAGTCCTCGATGGACAACTCCTGGCAGACCTTCATACTGCCCTTCAGCGGGGGCATGTGGGCCGGGGTATTGCTCTCCCTGTTCGTTGTGGGGACTGTTTTCTATGCGATAAGCTTCTTGAACGCCATCCTCACGGGCAGCGACTATAGGGGCTTCTCCCGATGCTGCCGCAGGAGCCGCGGAGGTCGTCTAGAGCCCCCGGACCCAAGCACCTATCGACGGCTGAGCTTCCGCGTGGCCCTCAGCCGCTATCGTCCGCCGCTGGGTGTGGGCAAGCACCGCGATCTCTTCGACGACTATGCCACCTGCTTTCTCCTCACGTACAGCATGCTGCTGTACGTGTCCCTGCCGCGCATGCCACGCAACTGGCCGCTGCGGGTCCTTACAGGCTGGTACTGGATCTACTGCATCCTCCTGGTGGCCACGTATCGCGCCAGCTTCACCGCTATCCTGGCCAACCCGGCGGAAAGGGTAACCATCGACACGCTGGAAGATCTGCTGCGTTCTGGGATACCACTCAAGGCTGGGTCGGCCGAGAACAGACAGTTCTTTCTGGATGCCACCGATGAAGTGGCCCAGAAGGTGGGCGCCAAGATGGATGTCCTTGAGAACAACGATCATCTGGTAAGCAGAAAGATTCGAGTGAATGGAACCCAACAAGAAATAATCAATCAGATAAGATCTTGATTTAATTTGACAACTCCAATACAAAGCGTGTCACCTTTGAGCCTTCCCAAAGACCCCAGACCCCGCACTATCTATCGTATTTGGTCTTCAGCTTGGTAAAAAACAAAAACCAGTTTCAGCCAGTTCCAAATAACAGCTACTATCATATCTTATCTCTGCGATAATCAGATACGGGAAAGTTTTGAGTCTTTTGAGCCTACAAATCACTTTAGAAATGACACAAACAATACCAAATATATTATAAATATCACATATAGAATCGCTCATATGAGATCACCCTACGATCAAAGTCTTGAATGGGAAAACCTTTCTTTGTATCTCTATCTGTGTTATTGATTTGCAGACCGCTCGCATTGCCAAGGGAGAGTGCTCCTACTACGACAACGAGTTCTATTTGCGATATATGCGCGTGGGGGACGAGTCCGGAGGCGTGGGATCTGCCCTGCACATCATGAGGGAGTGCGTCGTTTACATGCCTGTCGTGCTGGCCATGGAAAAAAACTCCGCCATGAAGCAGCGCGTGGACAGCTCCCTGCAGCACATGATGGAGGGCGGTATGTCCTCTCCAGATACTCCTCCGATCAAGTGGCTCCTTGACCCCCAATCTACTCTTCTTTTGCAGGTCTGATATCCAAATGGCTTAAGGATGCGGTCAAACGGCTGCCGGCCGAGGCACCTGCCCAGCAGGAAGCTCTCATGAATCTCAACAAGTTCTGGAGCTCCTTTGTGGCCCTGGGGATTGGGTACGTGGCATCGATTCTGGCACTTTTGGTCGAGCTTTGGCATTTCAGGCGCATCATCATGCGGCATCCCATGTACGATGTCCTCAATCCCAGCTTGTATTATAACTTTAAGCGTCTCTATCCAGACCAATAAGTATGGAATATACTTTATAGTTTCCATAGAAAATACAACAAATTTGGAGCCACATAGGCTTTCCGTTGGTCAACTTCCTGCCAAGAAAAGGGAAAGAAGAAAAGTGCAAACAGCTAGGAGCCACGTAGCTATACAATAAGCCCGTGACTTTATGAATGAAACACAGGTTTTTGGATAAACAATCATTTTATTGTTCAGCATGTTCCAACGTTTTTACAATTACAATTTGTATCCCTGTCGAAGAAATATGCATCTTTTTTTTGTTGGAAACCTCATCGTTGGCATCAAATCTCATTCCGCCGATCCATTTCTTCAGGCTTGGAAACCAGAAATAGTCACTCGTGGCTGTCAAACACAAACTAAATGACGCAGCATCTCCAAATTTTGACAGCATGCAACTGGCAGATAGCTGTTGACAGAAGCAGTGTTGCCAAATCCAATAGGAGGCGGGACTGTATGCCCTTGAATTTCGACAAGCAGAACCCCGCTTTGACCAATTAATTGATATATTTCAAAGAGGCTTTTTGTAACACTATAAGCATACCCCTCCGAATGATTCGATGGAATTCCCTTAACTCACTACAAAGTAAATTACTGCGATATGTGAAGGACAGGACAGATGGGTATTTGTACATTGGGCTTATACCCTCGCCCATAAAGGGATGATATAGAGGCAATGCTGATAATTACCAGCGGCAGATGACAAATGTTTTGGGTACTCGAAGTCGAATGGCAATTGAAAAGCTGAAAAGTCTTCATTGACGCAACACGAAAATAGCGAGAGGAAAATACATGGTGGATGGGGGATGGGCGATGGGAGATGGGATGGACATAATGCCATATATCA
Organism: Drosophila pseudoobscura; assembly: GCF_009870125.1. NCBI lineage: Eukaryota > Metazoa > Arthropoda > Insecta > Diptera > Drosophilidae > Drosophila > Drosophila pseudoobscura. The sequence goes on from NC_046683.1 coordinate 53,136,286, forward strand.
TGATGGGCCTCAAGTCCAAGTGGCCTCAAGTACCAGCAATGTGGTGAATAAATTCCAAGAGCTTTGCGATGCCTTCAATCACTTTTCGTAAATAATGATTTGCATTGTTTATGAGTTAATGCACATTAGGCATTATTTGTTTATGGCCATGCCATCGACTCGGCGTACGGGTATCACAAATCCTGCTATTCCGTGCACCGATCGGATGCTAAATGCTAAAAGCCCATAAATAAACCGCTTTTAAGTGCCGGACTAAGCCCAAACAGACAAAGACCCCAAACATTTCTATATAAAAACGATGCCCCTCTCAAGAACAGAATGGAGAGAGATACCGTCGGATATTGCGGGGCAGGCACTCAGGGGCACTTCATAATCAGAATCCGCATCAGAATCCGAATCGGAATGGTAATGGAAATGGGAATGGGAATCAAAATGGGGGGGATTGCTGGAATCGGGGAATGGGAGGTAGCCAGAAAACCAGACGTGTTAATCCATAAACAACGCAAAGGTTAATAACAATCATAATAATTAATAAGCATTTGTTTGGCCATCTCTTTAGCAATTTCTCAATAATTCTTTGTTCTTTTTTTTCTCTCACAAATAAAGAAATACATAAAATAAAAGGGAAGACTACGAAATATCTGATAAGCTCTCCAGAGAAGCGTTACTGGTATGTACATGCTGACATAATCCTCACGATGAGGATCACATGATCTCCTTTTGCCTAAGAGCTTAAGAGAGAGTGGGAAATTGGAATATTCTTTGGTAATTCCTTATTTGGGAGAATAATCGAGTGAGAAGAAATCAGATCGGAAAAAAAAATTTAAAGTGCAAGTTATCGTATACTTATGTATTATTTTCCTTGGTCTCCCGTTTTTGTCTTTTCGTTCAGAATTGTTCCTTATGTAACGGCCCAAGACGATGGATCAAATGGTTAGAGCGAGAGCGCTTCTTTACCGATTTTATGTACTATTTGCAGAATAGCTATGGTAGGATTGCATTGTTGAAACGATAGTTTTTCCAATCATACATTCTAAACGTGCGATATCCGATTAAATCCATTTAAATAATACTACTAATTGATAGAGCCATCAATGCCGTACCACGTACGCAAACATTTATTCAAATTCGTTTTCAGCTAAGCATTTCCCCAATGCATACGAATTTATTTGAATATTTACTAGTTGTATTGCAAAATGTTTAATTTGATTATTTCTGGGGTTCGAAACTGCTTTTTTCAGCATGAAATTGTTTCGTTTTGTTTCTACTTTGATAAATATTTATGGGGTGTTTTATTTGTTTTGCCTTAGCGCTGGAGCTCGTTGTTTTCATTTATATTTTATATAATTTAATTAGTTTTGCTTCATTTTATTGTGCTATTTGCTGGCCTCCTCCGCTCCCTGCCTCTCTCCCACTCCTCCATATATCTCATCCATCATGGGGCCGTCCAGTCTCTGCATTACACTCACACCAAGAGTCGGGGAAATTCTTGTTATTCACACTTGCTACCCCTCAGATATGGGGGTATTTAAGGCTTTAGCGTAGGATCCATATGAGAATAGAAAATGGGAATATCACTAGTAGATCCCTCAATGAATTATAGAGGAACAATAGATACAATATATCTATTAATCATATATACAAATGAGTACAGAGTATCTGTAGGTGTAGAGTATCCTCCTCCCCTCCCATTGCATCATTCTTTCCACTTGTTTGGTTTGTTTTTGTTGTGCTTTCGATGTTACACAAAATCTAATTGACGTTTCCTTTTTATCCTACAGCCACCAAGCCACCACCAAGCAGCAGAGCACCCACTCCCCTCTCCAGACGGACATTCCCCCACGCCCCATACATATAAACGAAATTTTGCTTCGTTTTTGTTCTGTAATTAAAATTCAAATATTGTTTATCTGAGAGTTTGCATTTTACAAATTCCACTTTCGTAATTTGTTTACTTTCAGCCAAAATACATTCATACTTTTACGAGTACGAGTATTCACGGATTTACGGAATTGTTACACTTTTAGCCTTGAACTAAGTTGGGAGGGGGCTCTATTGCTCAGAGATATGGATTATTGCCAGGCATTGAAGGTGCAAGAAAGAGAGTCTAGGATTGATCTTACCCTCAAGGATCTGTTAGTTTTGGATTAACTGTGACCAAAAGGCATATCAACGGAATTCCAAGGGTGTCTACTCCAGACTTTTATGATATTTATCCTGTCGATACGATACGAATAGAGCACAACAATATCTCATCTATACATTCATTTATTCAGCTTTTTGAAGGCCACACAGTAACCTAGAACCCTCGTAGAACTGCGAAATTCATTGATCTTTCCCAATAATTTCCATTCAAACAAAACTGTATTTGGCAAATGTGTATAGTATTTTTCATTCGTTTATTTTTGTTTATCTAAAAATATTCGCGAAATCAAATAACAAGAAATAGGACACAATACGGTAAACAATTCGTTCATCATTGTTTAAATACTTAAAATATACAAATTTTAAAAATGTTATAGACGGCTGTTGATCAGTTTTACTTTTCCTTGTGTTAAAATTAAATTTTCTTTAAAATAGTAAATAATAGATGTGTGTTTTAAAATCGGGCAACTGCTCGGGAAACCCCATCAATGGACATTCCGAATGGCAGGACATTATCTGTTGAGTGCTGGATTTTTTAAACTATCTTTAAACGATATTCCATGGACCGTATTATAACTTATAATTCCTTCAGTTCTATTCGGTTAAAATCTATTTTGCTATCCCACCCAAACGACTCCAGATAAAAGGCCACGAGCAGTTGCGAATATATATGGACACCGACACCACTGGTTGACTGCTATGCTAATTCTGTTTTGCAGTTTCGAAAACAATAAAAAAAAAAACTTAAACAATTTAGTTTTAGTTAGTTTAAAAGCAAATACCACATATGCTCCGTAAATATACTATGCAGATCTCTGCATACACATACAATATATGTAGTATGTAGTACAACTAGTGTTTCCATTGCATGTTCATATATAAAACTAGATCGTATCATAACTAGTTATGTAAGCTACCTTCCATTGCGTGTTCTGTTCGCACATACCATACATACATGCTCGTACATAAGTGTATCAAAAAACCTACAGACATGAGTTCATGAGTAACTACAAAATCCTACGACAAAATGAACTAATTCCTTGAATTTTCTTGTTAGCATATAACCGGTCGAAGAGAGAACTGATCTTAGCACAAATTACAAATTAATTCAATTCCTTGTGGTCCGTTGTCCCGATGGGGGATCAGCAATTCTTATAATACAAATATTTGTGTAGCACTTGGTCGCGAACCGCTGACAATAGCTGGGCCGGGCCACTTCTGAGTATTAGTTTTCCTTCATAGAGTGTGTGTATTGCACCATAAGCAAAATTGAAGACTGAAGAGACTTGAATTTGTTATCGGAAACGGAATCGATTGGCTATAATCTATGCTGTTGTTCTTTTACAATTAATACGGTTTCCTGTTTAGATTTTGAACAATTTCTTCTTTTGAACAAGCATTTCTGTTTATGGCATTTTTGGACAGCATTAACTTTCTATCGCTAAGCATATTCTGTTTATTTGGTTATTCGATGATACTCGCGCCATTCAAAGTACAAATAAATCGAATGGGCAGAATGAAGGATCTAGTATTTGCAGTATGATCCAACTCAGAGAAGGTTCCATCGATCTCTAAGAAATACAATATGTTGTACATATATATGTATATATAGTTATGTATATATCGAATCTATGTATCACTGTTGCTGGTTTCGCTTTGTGTTCTTGTTCTTTTTGCTGTTGATGTTGTTGTTCTTGCGGCCTATTCGGCACTGCCCTGGGCCGCAGTTTCGGCAGACTCCCTCTCGAACACGTCATCGGACTCCTGGCCCACATAGTCGTGCTCCTCGTCTGCCTCTGCCTCTGCCTCCGCCTCGTCGTTCTCATCGTAGTCGTCCACATATTCGCCATACTCTGAGGACTCACCAAGCGTCCAGGCGTCGTTTTCCACAGAGTTTCGGGGACTGTAGCCGTGGCCCCCGCCCGTGATAGTCATATTGTTGTTTGGGCGCAGCACACTGTCGAACACAAAGAGCTGCGATTAGTATTTCCATCTCATTCAACAGATATTACTGTAGTATAGCTTCTCTAAATGTATATATATAGTTGGAAATGCAAACAATTTGGATGGGTGTTATGTGTATTTACTCGATCATCGGGTGGGTTTACCTCTGGGGAGAGGTCTAAAGAAAGCGTTTAATCTTTGTCTAGTATGTGGGTGGGGTATGCTGGTTGGTTGAGTGAGTATGTGTTGTTAGCTTGGTCTACTGGCTGGTTTATGGCTTATGGCTTATGGCTTATGGCTTTGAGTGTTAGCTTGTTAGGGGTGTGTGTGGTAGATGTGATATCGGTTAAGTTACAAACAGGACAAACATTTGTACAAGTTTTGAGCAATTAACAAACAACAAATTTTTAGTATTATTAGGGAACAAACTATATGTACTATACACATTCGTATGTGGCTAGTTGGCTGGTTGGCTGGTTAGATAGTTAGAAGAGTTGCAGAGGGAAGATCGCTTTGGGAACTGAATGATTTGAATTTGAACAAATTTCGAATAGTTTCAGAAGTGTCCCCCCTTCAATCCATTATTCTGCAGGCCAATCAGAGTTCAAACCATGAGATATTAATGGAAGCTTTTCATGATGCATTTATGTAAAGTTAGAGCTGATGCAGTTTGGTTATTGCTTTTCGATCTTCAAGAGCACTTTGCGATTCGGTTGCTCAGCCAAAAACAAAAACGAAAAAAAAAAAGATAATCAAATGAAAGCCGCGCGCACAAGACAAAGAAACTAACGAACTGACGAACGTACGAACGAACTGAACAAACTGGTCGAGAGATAATTGCACAACACAATTGCAAACAGCAACAAAATGATGGATATTTATGCATAAAAGTCGAACAGTATTTATACAACAGTTGTTCTGAGTGACTTCTCTATTACATTGGCAGCCCATGGCTGGCAGCGCGGCTTCTCGGGGTCGTTGTCGTTGTTGCTGTTGCTGTCGTTGCATGTTGCATGTAGCATGTAGCATGTTGCATGCTGCATGGGAAAATCGTACTTGGTGTATACCACGAGATAGATAGATAGATCGTTGTTCGATTTGATTCGATTCGATTCGATTTGGTGCGGACTGTGTCTAGCACTAGAACTGCCTCTAGTGTCCCAATCTGCTGTGGCTCTCAGGCTGCTGCGGCTGCGGCTGCGACTGCTGCTGTTGCTTCTTCTTCTGCTTCTGCTCTTGCACCGCGTGTGTGTGTGGGTGTTAGATCATGTGGCATGTGTTGGTAGTGGAAAGTATTTGGTTTTTCTTTTTGGCTTGGTTTGTTGGTGGAAAGATAGCTGATTGAATGTTTGGTTTGGTTGTGGTCTGTGTTCTTTTGGTTGGTGTCTCAGAAGTCGGTAACTAGCACGCCCTCCGCAGGTCATAACTGTCCACGGCGATAGTGAGAGCGTGATGGTCTACCGATTCGATTCGATTCGATTCGTTGTAGGTGTCGAGTGTTGGGTGTACAGAAATTAAAAGAGAAAGAAATCAATTAGCGAAACAATAATTACAGAATGTTGCTTCATTTACGACTTAGTTCCTATTAGAGCGGTGTTACAGATACAAATACAGATCTTAGATTTCAGATACAGATACAGCGCTCGCTGCTTGTGCGCTCCGTGGCGATTACTGAGATTAAACCAAAGGCACAAAACGAAATCATAAGTATCTAAGCTAAGAAGGGTGGTTCATGAGAGATATATGTAGAGTAGTAGTTTTAGGATTATATGGATAGCTATACGTATTAAGTGACTTGAGTGGCTATGGCCGAAACGCACCTTTACCTCTAGCCGCGATATTACCCACAACCTTAGGCTAATGGTAAAAGAACCAAAATAAATAATGTTACAAATCACAAATCAAATCGAGAAAGTTCAACAGAGTCTGCTTAAAGCTAACATATTTACTAGAGGGAAACGTAATGTATTGAGAGAATAAATAATTATGAATCTAGGCATCTGAAACCCTCCTTCTGGGAGGAGTACTACATATTGTACGATGAGTGATATCTAAGCAGCTAAAATATAGTATGGAAAGTATTTGCCACAATTGACATTTGAGTGGGATCTAAATGAGAGAAACCCGATGTTCAAGAGCTGTCTAGATTATTCTTGAATGGTCTGAGCAAAACTATTATTCCAAGCTACATATATCTTCATAGGAAACACGTTAATGGCATATGCCTTGATACCTTTTAAGGGAATTCTTCAATTGAAAATAGTATTGATCTGTTCAAAAATGTAGGAAAGGATTAAGAGATTACAAAAAGAGCGACTTGAGACGCTTTTTACAAGTATAACTAGATTAACTAGTAACTTTTACTAGTAAAACATGAGACTGTTTCTTAGGACCTGAAGCCCTCTCCTTTCTAACATAAAATTCAGTAACGCGGCAGGGGCCGCGGCTCGAGTTTTATACTTTTATTCTTATACTCTTATACACTTATGATTTATGTAACCTATACTATATATTTTATATTTAATTCTTTCTCTCTCTCTCTCTCTTTGTCTTTTGGTATCGCTGTTCCCAAACAGGAACTATTTCAATTTGGTTCGAACTTTTCATGAGATAGGGTAAAAACAGAGAGAATTACACTTCGTATATCCCCTTTTCACCCAATACATATTGTCCAATTTTATTCGAATTTGAAAATATTTTATTTGTTGCCATTTTTCCGCTATATCTGTCTCTCTCTCTCTTTCCACCAGCAGCTGTATGGCTATCTTGTTCACCTCCGCCAGAGGGCGCACGGGGTAGAGTGAGAGAGAGAAAGAGATAGAGAGAGAATGAGTTGAATTATTCATTCTGGCTATAATAATGATCCAATCTGGTAGATATGGTCTTTCTCTATGACTGTGTTTTCAGTTTTCTTTAAAAGGGTGTATGACCCAGATTTACACATGTAAAAGTGCCATATTACAAACTCTTTAATGCTCTAGCTCTAATGGTCTCTGAGATCTAGACATCTATGCACATTCACATCCATCACAAAACTAATATATCCCCAAATTCTTTGAGTACCGTTGATAAAAAACGGTTATCTGAAGACACAAAAACATGAATGCATGTGCATTGATACCTTTTAAAGGGGTTCCTTAATTGCAGAGAATATAGGATAATAGAATAAAAAAGGAACTGTTCTAGAAGTTTGCTTTTACTAGTATAAACTCTTTGCTATTTCTTCGCTAGGTAATATTTCTCACACCAAAAGTCTATAATGAACTAAGACAAATCTCATTCCTGACGTTAACTAGTAAACGATTGTGCCTGGATTCTCTTATAAACAAATTCTAATTGGAGTATTCATTCCTTGTTCTTATATCACAAAAAAAAAACACCTCTTGGTAAGAACAAAACACTCTGGTATTCGGGGAGGGGTTGGACTAAGAACAAACGAGTTGGGGATTTAACACATTCGAATCACCTACAGATATGATATATTTTAGAGTGGGAATCGGGGGAAACGAAACCCTTGGACGCCTTGCCACTTGGCGGACCATCTAAATTACCTCTCGAAAGGCACTTCATCGGCCTCGTCGTTCATCTGTTGCTGACTCTGCGTCTGGTTCTGGGCACGACGCGCTTCCTCCTTCCTGCGACGATCCTCGGCTGCCGCCTTCATGGGGTCGTATGTCGAACGACGCTTCCACATGGCCATCTCGGCCTCCTTTTGCTTGTTAACTGAAAGATTCAAGCATTATTGTATTGTATTATTGAAATTGTGGGCAATTTGTGTGCAAAAAGAATCCACTAACCTGAGGCATCTCGTCGGGCAGCGGAAGAGGCCCGGTTACCGGAATTGCTGCCGCCCAGGGACGTGGTACTGGAGTTCATGGCGGAGACGGTGCTCCGCACACTGCGATTGCTGGCACGGGTGCCCTCGCCCCGGCTCAGGCCCATGGAGCTGGCACTGGGACTGCGCTTCATCTGGTCCGACGGCTTCAGCGTGCTCTTGGCGTCGTTCTTCCGCAGAAAGCTGTTCGACTGCGCCGGCTTGTACTTGGAAATGTCCATATACTTGGGCTGCACTCGCTGTTCCCTGGCACCGGCAGCCACGCTGGCGTTGGCCGTCTGCAGCAGCTGCTTCTTGGCGTTGGCCAGGGAGCTGGGCACCTGCTGGGCCAATCGACTCAAGCTCGTCTCGCGCGGCATCGACTGGCGGGTCTTGGGCCCAGAGCCGGGAGCCGCCCGCGAGGCACTCCTGATGCCGCGTCGCGGCAGTTCGGGCGTGTTGGGGCATGCCACGAGGCCTGCCCCTGCCTGGGCAGTGCTCAGCTTGCCAGCCGGCGCTGAGGAGGGCTTGGCTTGGGTCTGTCCGGTGCCCGCCACCCGCTGCTTGCTCCGTTCGATGCGCATGAGCAGGGCCTTGTTCATCCGCGTGTTGGTGAGCGGCACCGAGCCCTGGGACTCCTCCACCTCGTCCTCCTCGTTGCTGGAGTAGTAGGCGCCGGTGGTGCCCAACTCGTCCTCGTCGTTGATGTAGTACTGCAGCTCGTTGTCGTAGTCGCTGTAGGCCTGGTCGAAGTTGTTGCTGCTCGCCGACTTCTTCAGCTGCTGGACCATGCTCAGGGCGTGGGCGTGACGGGCCGCGGGCGGCGTGTACAGGTTCTGGAAGTTGGGTCGGGCCTGCCGCACCGGATGCTGCCCTTGCCCCTGCTGCTGCTGGAAGCTGCTCGATCGACGCAGCGGCGACAACGGGGCAGCCGCCTCAGGCGGCGACTTCTCGTACGCGTGCTCGTGCCGGTACAAGTGCTCGACGTGCTCCACATCGTCCAGAGAGTTCTTGCGGCGCCGCAGCTGCTTCAGGAGGTACTCTCCGCTCGTCAGCAGCTGCAGCTGCGCCTCGTTGATGCTGCTGGTCATGAGCGCCCGGTGCAGCGGCGATCTCCGGTAGCCACCGCCCGCCCCTGCCTCCAGGCTGTGCTGCGGACTGCTCTGTGCCGGCGACTTTACGGAGCTCCTGCGCGACAGCGACTGCTGCAGGTTGCTGATGGCCGCCGCCGTCTGCTCCAGATAGGCATCGGTCTGCGGCCGCGACCGGCTGGCACTGCGCCCACGTCCCAGCGTGTGCAGCGGCGAGGGTATCTTGCTGGGGCTCTTGGGCGGCTTATACGGCGGCTCCACCGCCTGCCCCGGCCCCAGTCCTCCTCCGCCCCCGTGACTGCACAACGCCGGATCGCTGGCGTAGTCGCAGTCGCCCAGCAGCCGGTAGCGCTCCGCTAGACTGCGATTAAGCTTGGCGGCGGCCGCATACTGTCGCTGCTGGTTGTACAGGCTGAGGCTGTCGTCGGTGAGCGAATCTCCGCCAGTGTCCGAGCAGTTGTAGCTGCGTGTCATCAGTTGCTGTTTCGGGTAGAGAGAGCGGTACGAAAGCGTTTATTAGGTGAGAACTGAGGTACTGCTCCTCTTCCATGTCCATTTCAGGTGATTTGCTTTAGATATTTGTCACAGATTGATCCCCATAAACTAGGGATATTCTTGGCCTGACAAAGAGGCATGCCGTGCCATTTTAAACGTATAAAAAACGGAGATATTAACCCGAAAAGAAGAATTAAATTAAAATGTAGCTGCCATTTTCCCTAGAACTTATCTACATCCCAACTACATATGTCCATGGCGAAGCATTCGACTCAAAGTTGCATATATTTGTTCTTCCCAAGTATTAAATGACTTTTTTTTAAATGACTGTCTGATTTGAGAGGATTTTCATGCACGTCAGGACTATCCATTGGATGCTAAAATGGTGCTACGGGGCTGCCAATGAAAATGTTACACGCTTTTTACATGAGAATGTGCATGGGTTCGTGTCTCTGCTAAGAATGTCTTCGTTTTTACATTTCATGTAGAAAACGTGGGAGAAGGCCAAGAAATTCCGAAAACTATTCAAAATTAGAGATTCCAGAACAGATTCTAATACTGTGGACTGAAATTCTTGAAAGGGCTGCATTTAAATACAGTTGTGTTGTATATATGATGAATGCGGGAAAGAAACATTCTGTGTAGAAAAGATTCTACTAGTTCAAATTTAGTTAAGAAACGATTTAGTTTCAATAGAATAGAATCTGATGATTTCGATAACTAATCCTCATTCATTACTAAAGATAATTACATTAAAAAACAATGATTGCCGTATATTCATTGAAAATGAATCACTCCCCTTATTTACACAGAACACCAGACCAGATTTCTTTCCGATTCTAGATCTTAACATCGCAATCTAGAATTTCAGATTTACGTTCGCGGATCTCACTTAATCAATGTCAGAGGTAAGCCAAATTAATTTAAATCTGAGCCCTCGCTAAAGACGACTCACTCATTAAAATCTGACCAAAAATTAGCAAATTAAATGAGTTCTTCGAGACGATTAATCAGAAAAAGACTGGGGGGGATAAGCCCCATTGATACTCCCCCTGATGATGGCTCACCTGTGCCTGGGCCTGGGCCTGGGCCTGCTGTTGGCGTCGACTGGCACTCGTGCCGCTCACATCCTGCGCGAGACTGCGTGCCCGTGCGTTGCGCGCCCACTCCTGGATCCAGTCCTGCTTCGTCTGCGCGGTCTGCATCAGGGCCGTGTCCGAGCTCTGTGTGGGCGTGGGCGGCGTCTCCGGCAGCTGGTGATGCTGCTGTTTCTGATGGGGTGCCTGCTGCTGGGTGGTGCTGGTGGTGAACACATTGAGGCGGTACTCGGCCTTCTGCCGATCCGTGGCGGAGCCGGACAGGGCCTGGGTGTGGCGCAGCTTGGCCTCGTTGCTCACGTACTCGGAGCTGTCGATCTGTGACGTGGACAGGCTGTGGCTGTGGCTGTGGCGCGTCAGCTTGTTGGGATGCGTGTCCAGGGCCCGCTGCTTGGCCAGCACTCCGCTGGTGGTGACGCTGGTGAAGCAGCCCACATCGGCCGCCGGCGAGGGCGGAGTGGGTGGCGACAGGGGCGCCTGCTGGCGCAGCACACGACTCTTCAGCTGATCGAGATAGGCACCCGTGCTGCTCTTCTGTGGCTGCTGCTGCTGGTGCTGCGGCGGGTGCTCCTGCAGCGGCGTCTCGTGGTAAAAGTTCACCTCCAGCACATTGCTGCCTCGATTCGACTTAACCGGCAGCTGCTTCGGGCGCATCTTTACTCCCGCCGCGGCTCCTGCTGCTGCTTCTGCTGCTGCTACTGCGGCTGCGGCTTTGGCTGCCGCCGCTGCGGCATTGCGGTCGATGTTCATGAGATCCTTCTGCTCCTCCGTGTAGTTGTCGCCGTCCAGCGTGTAGGTGCCCGCCTCGCTGACGGCGTCCTCCGAGAGGGGCTTGCCATCGGCCAGCGGTGGCTGCGGGCACAGCATCTCCACATGCCTGAGGGCCAGCTGCATGGCGGTGGAGCGGGGCGTGAACTGGTTGGCGGTGCGGTTGGCCACCTGGTTGGCGGCTCCCTTGGCAGAGGCCGGCGGTGGCAGCTTCGATTTGCTAGCTGGACGACTCGTGGCCGTTGGCTCTGGGGCTGTAGTGCCCGAGCTACGTGGCGACCAGCTGTGCCGCTTGGAGGCGTCTCGCACCCGGGAGGCACTCCTCTCGCGCACTCGGAGCCTCACCTGCGGCGCCTGCTCGGAGGTGGGCGTGGACATGTCGTCGGCCATACTGCTGCCGGCGTCCAGGCTGCTCCTCTGCGAGTGCCTGCCGCTGCCGCCGCCGCTGTTCGTCCCGGTCGTGGTGGTGGCATTCTCCGTCTCCAGCTTGGACATGGAGGCGCCACGCTTGTGTCGGTTCTGGAAGCGCTCCATCATGGTCTTGTAGCGGGCCGCCTGTGCCGCAGCATCGTTCTCCGAGGCCTCAAAGTGGTCGATGGTGAAGGCCAGGGCCTGCTTCGTGGCAGTCGTCGTTGAGTTCGATTCGGTCGAGTTGTCTTCCTCCTCTGCCTCGCCGGCGCACACTCTGCTGCTGCTGTCGTTGCTGTTGCTGTTGTTGGAGCGAGCGTGCCCGATCTGATGCTTCTGGTGGCTCGCTCTGGTCTGTGCTGCCGCCGCTGCAACGGAGAGAGAAGAATCGGAATCGGAATCAGAAGCAGAAGCAGACAAACAATTTAATTAGCATTTATTCACAGTTATTATTATTACCATTTAAGAGCGGTGAAAACGAAACTAAGCGGCAAGAGTAAATTAAAGTGAACTCCATGCAACATAAAGTGGCAAGCAACAGAGAAAGATACCGCCCAGGAACGGTTCTGATCAATTGAGGGTGTTGGGCGCCCACTAGAAGGGAGTTAGAAGTGGAGATGCACCCTAGGAGCCCCTTCAGTTTGGAGTAACACCTGTTCAACAATATCCGATCATTATAAAAGCTGAAAGCCCTTCAGACAATGCCTTTCTTTAAATCTCTGCCACAAACGAGCGATGTTCAGTGCAGATTGTGGAAACTATAGCACTTTTAACAGCCAAGGGCTACTAGTATATATTATCCCAAGTTTGAACTAGTTTTAAGGGAAATAAGCCCTTGCCCTATATGTGCATGTCTTCCTTTAAAGAACAGATCCAATTAAATGTTATATTTTCTAATGAAATGAGCGCCATTTAAGGCCCGCTTTAATTTGGCCCGCTCTCTTTATGGGAGCCCGGATGGACATCGCTTTCGGGCTCAAGTTCATCCGATTGTAGGGCCCCGAAAGTAGCAGCCCGCCCACCCGCAGGCCCCGACGATCCCCCACTGCTTCCGTTCCGTAAATTTCTATACATTTCCGCGGCAAAAGCAGAAGCAAAGAAGAAAATCAAACAATTTGCTTTCAGGTTTTGCCACGCCAAGTGGCACACACTCTCTATGCCGCCGCCTGCCTCTATAGAGAGAATCGAGGAAGCCCAACCGTCCGTCTAGGGGGCCGCCACTCGGAATCGTGATCTATGGCAGGGTGTCCGTCCACGTACATATGTAGGGCCTTCCCCCCCCACCCAAGTGAAGGTTAGAGTTCGCTGATTTCGGTCAATTGTAGGTTTCGACTTGTACGTTTCGGGGGAAGGTACAGGTACGGGTAAGGGTACGGGTAAGGGTGTGTGCGGGGTCCGGTAACCCAGTCGAAACAAAAGTTTCACGCTCTGCCAGACTTTGGCTCCGCTTTGCAGGTGGCTTCCGTTTCGTTTGAAACAGTTTTTGGTACGCCACGAATTGTATTTGCAAGATGTCCGATCCAACAATAGATTTCAAAATATCCACAACATTCGTCTGTGTGTGCTTCCGTCTGTATCTGTATCTGTGTCTCTGTAGTTTCTGGTCACGAATAATCAATAACCATATTTGGGCGAACCATAATTATCGCCGTTAATTTGTTGCCAATAATCAGGGTAACCCAAATATGGGCCAAGTAGATGGCCAACAAAGCGTACAGCCAAGGTGATAATATCGCAATTATTATTACGCTTTACTGGGGAGTAACAAAAGTATTCTCAAGTGTTGATATATTAATTATCTATTTATTTTAACACACATTCTGAGGGATTGAACAGAACATCATACGGCTGTAGAACTTCCGAAGTTTTGCTGGCTTTAAACCCCATCCGATACGAGCGCTACCCAAAAATCATATTCAAACCTTAATGGCATACAATTATCCTTCTAATAAACCCCATTTTCATTTTGTTTTCGTGTTTCTAAAAACACATATTAAATCATTAAAATAATTGTACCTTCAGCAAAGATTCTCCGATGTTTAAAATATTTAAAATTAATTAGTTACACTTGAACTTTAGCTCTTGATTGATGTGCATTCGACCATTTGAGTAATATTACTTATTATTATTTTCCCTTTAGGTCTTCCGCTTGGGCTTCCTCTAATCTAAGCCAAATTCTTGAATATTTCCTTATAATTCTCAGATACCAAACCAGCTTTTTGGAAAGGGGTAACAGATTATCCATAATGATCTTGAGTGATCCAATCTTTTCATATCCAATCAGAGGGATATTACTGCAGGAGACATCTGTAATCGCATGGAATCGGTTCAACGAACCTCCATTATTCGATTACAACGATTACTTGGATTCGTTTTGGCTTGGTTTCTAGATTCAAAGTAGAACGGCGTTCATTATGCGCTTGTTAGATCACTAAATTTGCAATCTACTAATTGGGCAGGAAACACTCGAATGTACAGTGCTGAACGAGCGATCACCGATAGACAATAGACCGCAATGCGTGTACCGACTAACGGTAATTACGCTGCCCACTGTGCATGGCCATAAAATGTCTCTGCAGTCGAGTTATCGTTGCCCTCTCCTCTCTATAGACTGTCCTCTGCCTCTGCCTCTGCCTCTGCCTCTCTCCTACTCTCCGTCCGACCAACCAACAATTGAAAACTGTTGGCACAAATGTCGAGTATTACTGCGAGTGCTATTATTATTATTATTATTGCTGTTGGCCATTGCCGCGTAGTGGCCCGTTCCGAGTCTTTTGTTGGGGTTTGTGTATCGCTTTTACTTTTTTGCAATAAATAAAACAAAACGTAGTTACAGTGCAATACGTATTTTTTTTTTCTTTTTTTCTTTTGGTTTTTTCGTTTAGCTGTTTTGTTGCCGTTTTGGAAAGTCGATCAGTGGATACCGTCCGACCGCCCGCCGCCTTTTCCATCGCTTGTTTTTATGGTGGGATTTTCGAATGCAGCTCTGCGGTAATCGCGGCGACGATCGATAACGATTTCACACGCTGCTAATCGAAGGGGCAGGCCAGCAGCATGGTCGCTCCAATTGGTTTCTAATTGGGTTTGCTAATTGCATTGGTGCGCGTCTTACGTCATGCGCGACTATTCAATCATAAAGATTTTGCTTCGGTTTTTAGTTCCACTTTTTGTGGCACTGTTCGAAAAACAATCGCCTAATGAATTCACTTTTCACATTTAAATAAATGTTATTGGGAATATGGATATTAATATCTTTTGAGCGGAGAAAGCGTCCGTCCGCCGATCGGCATCATCATCTGTCATCTCTGAATGAGGTCATCGGACTCGCGGTCGTTTGTCGTGATTATTGTTATCGATGATTGTCTGGCCTGATGACGGTATTGTGTGCCGCTCTGTGTGTGCGTGTGTGTGCGTGTGTGGGGTGTTTCATTATACACTTGAGATCCTCTTTGAGTGCTCGAGAGTTGAACGAGAATTTTGATGGGAAGTGGTTCAATGAGATCTTCCACAGTCTTCTGACAGAGACATCTAAATGTGGAATATCGATATTATCCCACACAACTTTTAGTCCAAATAAATATAGAAAGTTCTACATTTTATATATATTTTGTGGCACTTTTTATGACACCTTACGTTAACGAAATTCTTGAAATATTTCTGCAAATTTCCCAAGACATTCCCCTGACAAGAAACACCCAAATTTTGATCAACCAATTAAGCAGGCCTAAACACGATCAATTTGGGAACAAGGCCACAGCGGAGGGCCCCCCTTTGGAGGCTTGCCAAGAATTAATGTTTCACATTTATAAAGATTCGGATCTGATAGGTAAAGAGAGGTACAGGGAAAACATAAACATCATATAGAGTATATCTAAAGCCATATGGTTTGGGTTTATCAATTGTTGTACTTTGCCATCGGGCAATCGGGGAATAATAAAAAGATAAAACAGTTTGGAAACCAACCAAACAACCAGTCGACAGCCGATCATAGCTGATCATTTTCGCAAAAGGAATAAGACATTTGAAAGGAAATATCCATAACAAAGCGACAGCCATTTGACCGTTTCCCCAAAAGAACAAAGGCACCCATAGATAGTCCCCCTTTTCGGCTGAATGAATCATATGTTCCCCGCATGACATAATCCACTTTGGCTCACTTTTTGGCCCCATTGTCAGCGGTACACGTACTTCAAGGCAGCACACAGTCCCAGTCCCGTCCCAGTCCCAGTCCCAGATCACCACCTTCCTTCACAAGGTGGGTGCTCCAATTTGTTTCTCATAAATGTGGCATTTCACATCTGGCGTTTTGTTGTTGCTGCTGCTATCAGTTTTGTTGGGCTTTGAGCTTTGCCAAATCTTACACAATTTCAGCAGTCGCCGGGCCATTATCTCACACACAACATTTTCATTCCACATATTCCATGCACGCAATTCATTCGCCAAAAACAAGACTTTTGCGGGGAGCGGGGCTGTCGCTCGATGGGGATGACTCAGCGCGGCAGCCACAGACCCACAGACGGTGGCCGGTGGCCGGTGATCGGTGATCGATTGGAGGTTATTGAGATACAGACACCATTGAATGTTGTCTGTGTCGGGCTTATAAATATTAACACACAAATATTTAGTTGGAAACAAAGAACAGGCTGGCAATCTCCTAGACACAATTGTTTCCACAGCTCCACGGGCAATCTGCTGAATATTGAAATTGTTTTCGTTTATATTTTTAACCAAATTATGGAAATTGTTTACCTTAACAGGCCCTGGTGCTGCGTTCGAGTGGGGAAATTTTCGTTTCTTTATTGCAGCGTTGCCTTTTAAAGGATCTCTGTTTTTGGGACATTTGCTCGTTGACTTTTTACAGAACAGGGAAATAACAGTCCAGAAAACCACCCAAAGAGAAATAGATTTGGAACAGAGCTCAATGATCTCATCAACAAAAACAGAACAAGTGAATCTCAGCAGATTAGAAAACCTATGGAGAACACCCATTTTTGGAGAAGTTTAGAATGAGCTTCTTTATAGATTGTCCTCAGGATTGCTTCAACATTTGGAAAATCTGAATCCTTAACAATTATTCTCCCACTCTTCCAATACTTTGAAATCTTTATTTTATACCAGATTTCTTTTGGAGATTATTCACTCTTTATTCTCATTCCCATTCTATACGTCTTGTTTCCATATTCCATTTGGTGCGAAAGACAGTGAAAGCTGTTTAAGGCGAAAACCAGAAGAGTACTCCCACAATATATGGAATTTATTTTCACCCATCGCCCCTCAGGCGAGCTTTCACTGTACTTGTACGCAGGCTTATTGGACGACTCCTTGCTTCTGTCGCAAATTGCCATAAATTCTCATTAACAAAAAAAATCGCACAGCACAGCTGATGTCACTTGCCTCCGCGCTGCGAAGGCTGTTGATCCCATTCCACTTTCCCGCAAACAGAAACGAGAATTTGTCCCACTGTGCACACACAATCAAGGTGCGTGTGTGTGTGTGTTTGTGTGTCTGTGTGTGGCGGCAGGCATGACTATTGCAATAAATATTTGTGCTTAGCCGTGGCCAAAGACTCGCCCCTCGCACAAAAAATAACTTCATTAAAAATTCAAATTAACTTTAAAAAAAAGCAACAACAACATGTGCAAATTAGCCAATTGTCAAAGTGGTTAATGTTGTTGTTTTTGTTGTTGTTGCTGCTGCTTCTTCCATTTTGCTCACCTTTTTCGGCCGGCGATGGCGGCGGCTTGCCAAGACAGAACTTGCCGCTTGACTCATCGATGGCAGCGCCCAGGCCCACAGAGCCCGGATTCACCTGACTCAGCAGCTGATGGCGGGGCGATAGGGGCGGATGCGAATGCGAATGCGGAGGCGGAGGCTGCGTCTGGGGCGTGGCCGGCCCAGAGACAACCTTATCCGCAGTCTGGTCCATGATCTCGGCTATCTTCTTGATGTTCTCGGGCGTGGTGTCGGTCTTCTCCCGACCATCAGAGCTGTTGCCGTCCTCGTCGCTGTATCTCCCACCACGGCCAATGCGCAGGGTATCCCCGCTCTTGGCCTTGACTTTCGATGATTCAACTGCACCAGCCACGCCTCCTACGCCCGCCTGGGTTGCGCCGGCTGCTGCCGTTGCTGCTGCATTTCCTGCTCCAGTCGCTGCGGCAGCCGCCGCTGCTGCTGCTGTGGTTGTGGTCGTCGTTGTGTCATTTGCGTATGATGTCATTCTGAGCCACGGAGCCGTGTCTATCGATGCTATTTCAGGAGACAATGTATCTGGTTTTCTCTAACGGATTGTATGACGGGCTAACGCCTATTTACGCCGGCTTTCTCTTTTTAATTAGTTAATTCATAAGCGCTTCATTCCTGCGCCGCCTTCCGGGCTGCTCCTGCTCCTGCTCCTTTGTGGCGTGCGTGGCGTGCCTCTTCTACTCCATGCTGCCACCACCACCGCTGCGACCAAATTTTTGTGCGTGAGGGGTGCTCCTGCGAATTCCTGAACGTTGTTTTTGCCTTGTGGATAGTAAAGGGCAGGACAGGAGATGAAGGTTACATAAATTCAAGAATACGATTCTACACAGGATGCAACCGCTTCGGAAAATTAACGAGTTTCAGGTTAAGGAAGGCGCACACGAGCGCGAGTGTTTCCAATTGTTCTGCGAATACTTTTCCGATTGGACACTTGGGAAAACTATTCAGGCTATTCAGGCGATTTAGGCGATTCAGGCGGCAGGGCAGGCATTTCTTTCACACGAAAATAGCCGCGGCCGTGTCGAAAGCAAAAGCTGAAAGAGCGCTGCCCGCTCGTCGATGCTTCTTGGGTGCCTTTTCAAGGTTGCTTTTGTTTTAAAAACCTAATCGAATGTTTATTTTTACATTGAACAATTTTGGAAGCAAAGGCACGCACGCAAAAATACAAAAAAAAAACAACTCGAACACACCCATACACACACACACACGCACGAATTCAAGGGCAGCGTCCGCTCGGACTTTTTTCACTTTTAATTTTCACTCTTCTTTTCCCTTCTTCTTTGTCCCGCTCGTTCTGTTGCATTTGATAATGAACTTTTGGCTTTATCTCTGTTTCTCACTTCTGAATTTTCCGATTCCCGATTCTACTAGACACGCGCTCGTCTGTCCGGCCAAAAGCTTACTCACGCTAATACAGTTAGGACTGAAAAGAAACGGCGTCAGAAAGAGTCACAGACAACAAAACGTCGCTGGGGCTGTGCCAGTGTGTGTGCGTGTGATGGCCAAAAGTGCAGAGAGAGATGGTGAGAGGGAGAGACAAGCGAGAGGGAGCGAGAGCACGCGACAATGGTTACAGAGAGCGAACAGCAAACAGCTGTTTGGTTCATTTTTAAATATCGCGTGCATGCATTATAAATAAAAGAAAACCGCACATAACGATACCATAAAATACGGGCTGAAATTACAAATCCAATATTTGGCGCAAATAAACAATAATAAAAACGACGCTTACGCATTTATATTAAATATAGGAGTAATGGGAAATGAAGGAATTCAAGACTGCAACTAAATTTAACAGTCTGGCAGCACAAATCACTCTCTTTGGTGCTCTCTCTCTCTCTCTCTTACTGTGCGCTCTCACGAAGCAGCATTGATTGTTTTGGCCAGAAACTTCCATCTTATAGAAGATAATTAAGCCACTGGTAGTTGCAAGACGAATAGGATTCACAGATCGAATGAATATTCACGATCAAATCAGCATGACTTATGCAAACGAATGGATACGGCCAATTCACGCTCGAGTAAACAATGCACTCGACAGGTGGTGGCCTTGGGCTGGCGTCGCTTACGCTATTTATAATTGAAACACTTGTACACGCTCTTTTTTGCCACTTGAGAACAGGTGTAATACAAAAAAAAAATTGTCTAAAATATGAAATGTTGAAAATAACAAAAAAAAAATTTAAGTGTGGGCAGAAGCAAGAACAATTGCCGCCCAAATGATAAGAGAGAGAGCACAGCACACGTACGAGAGAGAATGCGCGCGCTCCTCGCTCTTTCTCGCCTCCGTTTTTGCCTCCTCCACCACACACAAATTTATTTTGTATTGGCATTTGCTGGCCCGTGAATTTTTTTCTTTTTACGCCCCTGTGTGCACTTGTTCATTGTTGACTTTTTCACTGAATATTTTTCCCTTTTTTTAGCTGCAACTGATTCGTTTTTTTCTTGCCAGACCCGTCGCCCGTGTCGAACTACACTTTTGCACAATATTTTAAATTACAAAAAGAATTTACTTGCTGGAAAAGCGCGAAACGCGACGCCAGGAATTGCAAGTTTTGGATTTTTGTTGTGCCAATCAGAAAGAGAGTCTCAGTGTCATTGTCGTTCTCTTGCGCTCTCCAGTGTTGCCAGTATTTTTTGGAAAATTTAAGCTAACCTGACTAAAAACAAGTTGAAATCCTATCATCTGATATAAAAGACTATAACAATTCATTGATACTTCTTATTTTTATTCTTGGTATTCAAAGATAATATGAGTATATTAAAGTCGATTCGTTTCCCATCCCTAACCTAAAAATTTAGAATTCTTGCTGCTCGCTGTTTTAAATTGTTTCCCGCTACTTCACTTGGAAACAGCTAGATCTGATGTGAAAAAGCTAATCTGGTAACACTGCTCTTGCGCTCGGGAACTCGAGTTTTATGATATTACGACGATCGATCGCACAATGGTCACACTATGCGCGCGCAATTCAAATCTATTAATCCCATTAAGGCCCGTCTTAATTATTTATTACAAGAAACAAATTATTAACACGAAATGGCATTAGATACCGATTCGTGGCAAGCAGCTTATGCAAGCTGGAAATATCGCCCGAACTAAGCAGTAATACAAGAATATTTTTCCGTTTGGTTTACATAAAAAAAATGAGTTTCAAATTTAGTAAAGACAAATATTGATTGAGCATATCTTTCAGTGCAACTAAGACTGTGTAGAGGAAAAGGTGATGAGTTTTTGGTTTTAAAATTGCATTTATTCAGACACAATTACATATACATATATATTTATATATAGTTATGCATTTTATATATGCATGCATGCATACATTCGTGTGTATGTATGTTGGTATCAGGATTCAATGCCTCTGAAGGCATATTGCCAATCTTGTTGTCTCCCCGAACTGAACTTACAGAGCTAATAATAATACATAATAAAAAAAACTAACGAAAACCTTCTGGCGTATTGGGTTTGACGCTGACTAATGCCGAGCTTGGTTGATGGGTAGCATACTGTATTATCGGATATATAGTCGGTATATACGTATACATAAATATATATATCTGGGATGTGTGTGTGTGTGTGTTTTTGGGTTTGTGTAAAAGCTTTATCGCGCTTTATCGCGTCTCTTCTTGGAACTGTACAGAAACTGAACTGATAACTAACTTGGAAAGTACACAGAATACTCTTTAAAAGCTGGACTGGACATGTACTGGGGGCTGTGTTGGGGGGATACACTAATTTAACGCCCGTTCCAATAGCATACGTGTCCGTTCTCGAATGCCAGATTGATGCGCGGATGGGGCAGTGGCCTGGCCGCCTGGAGCGGCTGAAGCAGCTGCTCCGGCGTCGAAGAATCCTCCTCAAAATACAGACACTGTCGCACAAATTCGAGGAAAAGTGCCCGCGTCTGCTCGGCGGAGTTGGACAGTACCTCCAGATTGGAGTCGCTGCACAGGCCATGCACTAGATGCTCGCAAATTCTTGTGTTGGTGTCCACATCGAAGAGCGGGACACCGAAATTGACGTCCAGCAGGGTCCACTCCTCTGTGGAGGCCTCTGGCTCCCCGGATCCGTCCTCCATAGCAATGGGTATCTCCACGGAGCTCTGCGAGAGCAGGTCGGCGCGACTGGCATGACGCGATGGTTGGCTGCACTTGGCCAGCTCGCTGGCCAGCACTTGGCTGCAGTCAGGCGACGTAAACTCATTGGCCGGTCCATGCTCGGGTGTGGCCGCAAAGTGGTTCTCGTCGGGACTCTTGAGCTGGTAGCTGGTCAGCTCTGTGGCGGGTGTCGTCGCCTCACTGGTTGGCACTTGGTTGATGAGCTTGTTGCTGGCTGGTAGCGAGGAGCGTTTGCGCTGCGGTGGCTTGAGTCTCACCTGCAGTTCGTACTCCTCGCAGCCGAGATCGGGCACGCCCGTGTTCAGGAATGTGATGTAGCCGCATTGCTGGCGCAGGTCCAGTAGGGCGTTCAGCTTCTGGATGGCCCTATGGGCCGCCCACTTAACTTGGCGCCCATCAGTGGGCTGGAATGGAAACGATTCGTAGTGAAGGGTGCCAGGACAGCGGATCCCATAGCCCTGGAGCAGCACACAGCCGTTCTTCAACTGCTCGTTCAGATTGCGGAAGCTCTCCGAGTTGAGGACGTACGAGTCTGAGTGTAGAATGTTCACCAGTAGCTTGCCATAGCCCAGAAAGAGGCGTGGCAGGGTCTTCAGCACAGTGCCGCGACACAGCAGCAAACTGGGAGGACCATAGCCTGTTAATAAATGTAAGAAAATATATAGAATAAAGCCAGTGGGGGAGTTATTGCATTTGCCGCACCTGTGATATGGTTGAAGAACAGCTTGCACCACATGGGCGCCACATCCGAGCTGCGCAGGAATTGTCCAAAGAACGGAATGCTGAAGGTGTGGCTCAATGAAGCGGTCAGCGGCGAGGCCGAGATGATAAATTTGTACTTCTTCTCCAGTACACGATCGCGGGTCTGCCTGTCAAGCCCCTCGAGGCACTCCAGCCGCAACAGGTCCAGACCGCCGGGCACCAGATGTCGCAGCGAGCAGATTGTTGACCTGAGGATCACGGCATGTGCAAAGTATCTCGACACATCGCCCTCTCCTTCGGCGTCCAGCAGCGAGACCTGCTCCAGCTCCGTCAGAAAGCTGTCCATGCTCTCCTCGCACAGTTTTCCTACCTCGAACATGGTCACGGCGTGGTTCTTCAGCCCCGGCGACAGATTGCCCATCATCAGGAATGCGGTGAGCGTCGAGTCGAACAGGAAACCCACGCGCTTGCCACTTTTAGGAGCCATCGTTGCCGCCGCCGCCGTACCTGCTGCCATTGGCATCTTGGAATTAATGGTTGTGGTGCGCTCGCTTACATCCTCCAGCTCGGAGCTGACATCCTGCTCGTCGCTGTTGTTGGCGTTTGGGCCAGTCCCCGTGGGAGTGGTGTTCAGATTGGCAAAGCTAAAGTCGCTCGTGTTCCCATCCGAGGAGAGGTAGCCAATCGAGCTGCTGTCCTTGTCCTTTTCTTGAGGCTGTGTCGCTGCCTTTGGCGTCTTGGGGGACTTGGGGCTCTGCTGCGGCTGCTGCTGCTGGTCAAAGTCGAAGCTGCCGGCGTGCAGGTTGTAGTTGAGTGGCGTGATCTGGGGCGTCTCTGGCACCTGCTGCAGGTTGTAGCCCTCCCAGCTGGGATGGTTGGACTGCTGGTTTTGGTCCTGTCCAGAATCGCGTTTGCGATGGGCGAATCCCAGGCGACAAATGAACGAAATCGCCTGCTTCACGCAGTCCAGATCCAACTGCAGCATGTGGGCAAGCTCGGCGATGGTCATGTGCTCGTCGGCGCTCACGAAGATCTTGTACAGCAGATTCTCAAAGTAATCGCCGCTAACGCGGTTCATCACGAAATTCCGCAGGGGAGGAATGGAGATGCGATCCTCCCCGCAAATGGGCACGTCCAGATATATCAGACCCTTGCGGTAGAGACTGTGCACCACATGGTAGTCACATTTGCCCGCCGGCTGGGCACCGAAATCGATGAGGTCATCGAGCAAGCTGCGCTCCGGAGAGGACACAAAGCGAATGTCCGTCTCCAGGACGTAGCCGATGTCTAGGCGCCACCAGGGCTCGACGTGCACCTGCACGGGGAAGCGCGGCAAGAAGTCCTGCGGATTCGGCTTGGCGCTGAAGAGCAGAGTGCGCGTGGTGTGTGTCTTCAGATCGCTAATCAGGCCCAGATACTCATTGCGGCCAATGCCCAGGACCCGAAGACAGTCGGCCGCCGTGAAGTTGGGCAGCGTGTCGTAGCTCTTGTCGCTGCGCAGCAGCTGGCTGAGCACGTCCAGATAGTAGTTGAAGGGCGTGACGCGCAGTCCCTTGGTCACAATGTCCGCCAGGTGGTAGGGGAAGACGCCGAGCCCGTTGATGTTCTTTTGGATGAGCAGCTCGTAGTAGCGCTGCTCCTGGCGGAACACCTTGGAGGCCAGGTTTCCCCGAAAGCGCAGCTGGTTCTTCAGGCTGTAGTTGAAAACGAACTTCTCGTAGTCGCGCTGATTGTTGTGCAGTACCGACCGCAGGTGCACGGGCAGCTGCTGCCATGACACATTTCCACGCACGCAGAGCTGCAGTTGGGCCTGGCAGTTGCTGTTGCTGCCGCCGTTAGCCATCTCGTCTTTCTCCGTCATCTTGTTGCCAGCCGCTGGATTCGGTTTGCTCTTGGTCCTGGACTAACTCATTCCATCGTATACACTTTACAATTCTCGGCACTGCTCTAATCTTTTCCTCGTTTTATCGTTTTCCTTGCAATCCGTTGCGTTGTATTTTATTATATATTTTTTTTTATTTGGAAGAAGAGGAAAAGCGACAGCTGATAAAAACCGTCTGACTTTGGAGTTTTCCAGCACTGGCGATAGGTCAAGTAATAACTGGCGATATCTGTATAGAAGAATGCGAATTTAAAATACCTTTTGTTGTTATTATAGCCTCAGGGCATTGGTGTGAATTATACTTATTATTATTTGCTATTGATTTTTTTCACGAAAAAATGGAATACGTTGAACTCGAATAATTTGGGTTTTCGAACCATATATTTGTTGAATCAGAAATCATGAGCTCCAATGATTTTATAAGTTGACAAAAACTCTCTCCACATCCTACTTTGCTTACAAAAATATATGTAACTATTTCCTTTTATTTTCTTACTTTCAAACGATCCCCAAGCATTTTTGAAAAAACGATAGACTTGGCGGCGATATCAATAAACCGTATCGTGCGTTTTGCAGCACTTGCACTCATGCAACGAACGGTCTTCGACTCTGGGAGCTCTCAGTTTTGGCTGAGAGTTCTCATGAGATATCCTTTTTGATTAGAGGGCCCAGCGTAATTGAGTGTATGCGTACTCATTTTTTTTTTTTGGCATATGCGTTGCATGCTCTTTATGAATTCAGAGCTAATTTACTTTAAATTTTGTAGACATTATGATAGTTTTTGAATAAGCTTGCCGAAGGAACCTGGGAGATCTCACTTCAAATTGTGTTGGTACGTTTACGTTTTAAAAACTGGCACATCACATATGTATGTACTTTAACAATATTGTTAG
Organism: Drosophila pseudoobscura; assembly: GCF_009870125.1. NCBI lineage: Eukaryota > Metazoa > Arthropoda > Insecta > Diptera > Drosophilidae > Drosophila > Drosophila pseudoobscura. The sequence goes on from NC_046683.1 coordinate 53,161,386, forward strand.
TGTCAAAGAGTGTTGTGAAATACTTGTCGTTGATGATTTTCAATTTCGGCCTGGCTTGCGACTTATAAACACACTTCTGTCTAGTGCTAAAAGTAAAAATTTTAAAATATTTTGTAAAAAGAGAAAATTGTGAATAGAACGACAAAAGATAATTTTCCAATGCCCTGTAAGCAGAGGCACCGCGTCGGGAAAGAGGTCATAGCAAACAATAATTCGAGCAGAGCAGGGAGAGAACGATAGGGACATCAACATCGATTTTTTTGCACCCTTTTTTGTGCATAATTCGCATCGCATTTTAGCACACAAAGGAGACGGCTTGGTCACAGGCAGCAGGCAGCACGCAACCCAAAGAGTTCGCAGAACCGTGTCGTCGAGTCCGGGCGGGAGTGTAGCATTGTGGAACGGTTGGAAACAGTCGTAGAATGAGCGACAGTGGGGAGGAACGCGACCATCAACCGATGGCGCGGCAAACTTCGTCAGCACCGTCGCCGCCACCGTCACCGTCGCCGTCTGCGTCTCCGTTGCCAGGCGTCTCAAGGTGAGTTCGGTGCTGTGCGCCCATGCATAATGCCAGATCCCAGACCCCGAAACCATTTCACTGTTCGATTTCCTCTGTCGTCTGCAGTGCATCGACGTCGACCTCGACGGCACCCGGTGGGCAGGCCACACCGGAGATGAAACGCTCGACTGTGCGCACCCTCATTCAGCGCTATTTCCACCAGCTGCAGTCCGGATGTGGCAATGAGCAGTGCACCAACATCAACTGCGCGTCCAGCGGAAGGGTGGCACCCATGACGCCCAACGAGGTGGCGGCCCGCGCACTACAGCTATTCTCACAGGATGCCCGGCTGTGCGTGAATCCTGCGCAACTGCAACCGCCACCGCAAGCCGAACTCGAGCCGCAACCGGAGCGGGTCGCTCCAGTAGCCATCAGGTAGGATCCTCACATTCATTCGCTTATTTCGCCTAATCCGTCCCTCACCCGACAGCCCTCATGATATCGATATGCTTTCCCCCAACGAAAGCAGCAGCAGTAGCAGCAGCAGCAGCAGCAGTAGCAACAGCTCCACCAGCACCATCACCTCCGCCAGCACCACAACAACAACCAGCGCCCAGTCGCAAAGTTCTCCGGGTCCAACATCGGTTTCAGTTCCCGGTCCAAGTCCAAGTCCCATAGCGACAGCATTGCCACGAATGGAGCAGCCCGAACTGGTGGCTCCAGCACCTGCGCCTGAACCAGCACCTGCCCCCGCCTCTTCCACCTCCACCTCCTCCTCCTCTGGAGAGTGCACAACAGAAAATCTTTCGGAAGTCAAATCTCTGGAGGCCAGCTGTCTGATATCCCTTTACGAGGAGTGTGTGAAGACGGACAGCTATGACAAGCTCTACCAGGCCGTCGGGGATGTCTTCTCGTGCGTGGAACGACTGAGCAGGAGCTTTGTGCGCACTCCGGACACGGAAGAAGAGGAGACACCGGCAGCTAGCGTGCCGATCTTCTTGGCCAAGCCTCCAGAGCCCCTGAACAAGGAGCAGCTGCGTACACTGGAGGGAGAGCACGACAAAGACGAGGACAGCACTCAGCAAGCAGGCGCAATGGAGGCCGTGGCAGGTACGGACACAGAAGCCGAAGCAGTGTCAGACGTGGACGGAGACAATGACGATGATGCTGGGCCGGAGGATGCCGATGATGAGGATGTGCCCATGGAGCCGGCTCCCAAGTCAACGTCGAACGCACAGCTGAAGGATCTATCGCTGAGTAGCGACACTCTGGTGGACTTTGAAGGACTGCGACGCGTGCAGCAACTCTTGTTTGCCTCCAAATCGCGAACTGTCATCGACAAGCTCACCAGCAGCGTCATCCAGCTGGCGGACTGGATCCATTACATGCGGCGGTACACCCCAGACTGGGAGAAGGTCATCCACTGTCTGGTCATATGCTTTGACCTGGCCACCAACAGTGAGTAGCAGCCCCCCAAGCCACTTATCGGTGGAGGACTTCCATTGATATGCTATTTTGCCCTTTTCGCTACTCTGCACGCAGCCAAAAACATGGACTACCTGGATCGGGTGCTGCCCAAGCTGTGTCTGGCAGCTTCCTCCATGTCCGTCAAGGCGCAGGTACGTCTGGCCCGGATATGGGCGGCGCATTGCGCGGACCAGCTGCATACACTGGTCTCCTCCTGCCAGCAGCAGATCACCCTCCAGGTCCTGCTAGACGAGGAGGCAATGCGCGAAAACGAGCACATAATTTGCGTGACCAAAGTTTTGAAGGTAACCACCGCCCCGCCCCGCGCAAAAGGTTTCCCATTGCTCATGCCACGCTTCCATCCGCAGATTGTGTTTTATGCCAACATTCTGGCCAGCGAACTGGAGCGTCCCTCCTGTCGGATGTCGCTGGAGGAACAGGCGGAGATTGAAGAGGACAGTACTGAGGACGGTGTGCCCCCCGAGGAAGACCTCTTTCTGTATAACCAGGTGGGGCATCCCCACGTGCCCAAGTTCGCCGAGGACCAGATGGAGAATATGCTGAAGGTGTCGGCCATCGACTGCCGCAATCCGCTGGTGCCTCTCGAGGAGTTCTATAATGAGGCGCTCAGCGAGAACATCCAGATGCACCACGACTACCTCTCGTACAAGTCGCTGGTCATGGAGAGCGAGGTGGGCTCCAGCTCCAGCAACTACTTCTCCTTCATGCTGTACGCATTCATCCTGACGCCCGCCACCAAGGTGGACGCCCTGTACTACGACAGCCGGATGCGGATGTACAGCGAGCGTTACTCCACGCTCTATTCGCTCATCAACAACTTTGGCCAGGACGGGCCGGATGCCATCCACCGGCCGGATCTCAAGTTGACCGTGCGACGCGATCAGCTAATAAACGATGCGCTTGTGGGGGTAAGCAAACGGCTCGGAGAACCCTACTGAAAGATCCATAATCTATCAGGTGGCACTGTGGGGTTTTTCTTGCAGCTGGAACTGGTGGCCATGAGCAATCCAAAGGATCTCAAGAAGCAGCTGGTCGTGGAGTTTGTCGGCGAGCAGGGCATCGACGAGGGCGGCGTATCCAAAGAGTTCTTTCAATTGATCGTTGAGGAGATTTTCAATCCGGCATTCGGCATGTTTTTGCAGCAGGAGGAGACCAACAACATGTGGTGAGTGCCAGGCCCCCTGCTATTCATGTGGCCCCTCTCTCATGTTTCCTCGTCCCTCGTTCCAAAGGTTCAATGCCACACCCTTCGAGAATGGGGCACAATTCACTCTGATTGGTATCATCATCGGATTGGCCATCTACAACAACGTGATTCTGGCTGTGAACTTCCCGATGGTGGTCTACCGCAAGCTATTGGGCTATCGCGGTACCTTCTGCGATCTGCGCGATTACAGTCCCATGCTGTACTCGAGCCTCAAGTCGTTGCTCGACTTTGAGGGCGAGAACATGGAGGACGTCTTCGATCAGACGTTCAAGATAAGCTACAGCAATGTGTTCGGTGAGATGGTCGAGCACGAGCTGGTGCCGCACGGCGACGTGGTACTCGTCGGGCAGCACAACAAGCAGCTGTTTGTGGACCTGTACGCCGACTTTCTGCTGAACAAGAATATTCAGCAGCAGTTCAACTCCTTCCGCAAGGGCTTCGAGATGGTCACCGACGAGTCGCCGCTGAAGCTGCTCTTCCGTCCCGAGGAGATCGAGATGCTGGTCTGCGGCAGTCGCGTGAGTACCCTAGGCTAACAAATTCTCAACGAGCAGCAAATGGTGCTAAAAGCTTTTCTTTGGGCTTTGCAGGAATTCGACTTTGTGGAGTTGGAGCACTCCACGGAGTACGAGGGCGGCTACTCGTACGAGACGCCGATAATCAAGGACTTTTGGAAGATTGTGCATGCCATGCCGCACGAGTCGAAGCGCAAGCTGCTCGAATTCGCCACAGGATCGGCCCGGGTGCCCGTCGGGGGGCTCAAGTGTCTGCGCCTGCTGATCACGCGTCACGGGCCGGACAGCGATCGGCTGCCCACTTCGCACACCTGCTTCAATGTCCTGCTGCTGCCGGAGTACAGCAGCAAGGTGAAGCTGGAGGAGCGCCTGCTGAAGGCAATCAACTACTCCAAGGGCTTCGGCATGCTGTAGGCAGTGGGACCCGAGTTTGGGCCCCAATTGCATCGTAACTGATACCACCTCTCTAGGAACGAAGACGATTACATATTTGGCTTTAGTGTTTTTTTGTTGTTGGGTTATGCCATTTATTTTTGATACAACCTGTTCAAATGAGACAATATACATATATATATGCTCAATTTCTGGCGCGATGGCAAGCTAAAATAATGAACGGACACGACTTTCACGGTACACTCGAGAAACTCCCCTACCACACTGTTCTTTCTTTTGTCGCTCAGTTAATTGTAAATATAAATTTACTAATATATGTACAATAGCATTATGTGTATTCTCACCCATGTAACTATATATATATATAGGTCGACAGGCACTGAATTTATTAATAAATTTAAAGTGCGCGCCAAACAAACAAAACTTACTCGAAGTTTCTTCCATGCCTATCGACCTATCGCTGGCTCGCTTTGCAACACTGACGCGTCAGCTGTGATGCGGGCGTCGGATCCCTGCTAGTGGGACGCTTTGGGTCCATGCATTCGTCTTTTTGGGGTTCTTGGGTTCGGCTCGATTCAAAAAGTTGTTCCACTTGAAATCTAGTGCACTTGAAGCAACAGAAAATGCAACAATTATAACGCAAAGTGCTTCATATCCCTACTGTCTAAAGTGCCTAACAAATTTATTCCACGCGTGTGTGTGAGTTTCTTTTTTTTCTGTGTGTGTGAACAGAACCGTAAAATCAAGCAGAATGCAAAAACAACAAGAGCGCACATTGTTGTTGCGCTTTGGAGCGCTGCCCGTATTGTTTTTGCTTCTGGCGTCGCAAGGAGCCCACGCAGATGCAGGCGCAGCGGCAGATGCTGCTGCCGACGTCGCTGCAGCAGAGTCCAATTTGAATGGTTTGTTTCTACTGCACTGCAATGAGTGAGAGCATCTCTCGAATTAGTCAACATGGAAAATTATATTGTATGCAAAGGCGACTGACTTCCTCCATCCCCATCGCTCACTGTGGTTTTGTTTATGTTCTCATGCCCCGCCTTCCTGCATTCCATCCTGCTGCCAGCACCCTGTACTTGTACAGCAGAAGGGTATATTGGATGGGCATTCAATCGCAGAGTCACAGGATCTGCCGTAATACCGTGGGGCAGATTAAGGGTTCCTTTAGGCCGCGAATGTAAAGAAATTCTACATTTTCTTAATTACGAAGACATTGGACTAGTCCTGGGCAGACATTTCTGTAAAGCAGAGGTATCTTTAGGTCGCTATAGCGACCACTTGTTCTGGTTTTCGTTCCGTCTGATGTATGGGGCCGTTCACACTGGAATTGCATGGCAGGAGCATCCACATATGCGGATCGGTACCGAAAAAGCAGATTCTAATGAATCTCAATTCATTATTCTCTTGTTTCAAACGCGTTCAACCCGTTGATTAAGCAAAATAAACCAGTTAATCAGCCAAAACGATCAAAAAGACTCGTCAAACCAATATCTTACTTGTGTGCTTCGCCTTAGATCCCTCAGATACAATTCGATGAAGCCAATCCACTAATCCACATAATCTTCTCTCAATCCCGCAGATAAGGTCGAAGTATTCACGGTGGCCACTGAACCCACCGATGGCTATGCCCGCTATATCCGTTCTGCACGCATTTACGACGTTAAGGTGAGATATTTCTGTATATTTTAAGACACTACTTTTAGCATCTATGTAGATTGGACCACATTAGTCCCAGGTCTAGTTTCATTTGCACTCGATATCTAAAATCTTGGCATCGGCTTTGCGGTTTCGCAAGAACCGTTATGAGTGCCAGAAGAAAGAAAAGAATCGACAGATTAACAAATGCGACGCACAGTTAGTCCATAAAGTATGTTTATGGGGTGGATCAAGGGGTTGTTTATAGAGCAGTTTCTTATTTTAGAACTGTTTAAAGAAGCAGTTCCATCAGAAATTTGTGTATTTCTCCTTGTATAAATCATTACGAGCTGACTTTTCAATTGGTGGAAATTCTCGTAGACCAAGAAAATCCTATTTAATACAAATAAAAAGTGTATTGCCAGAGGACATAGGGATCATGAAGACTTTCATGAGGGAATTATCAATAGGTTTTCCTCAGCACGAGTAGTACTATCTTAAACATGACCAATAATTCTTTATAAATCTCGTAAATTTCCTTAGAATATCATAGGAATCGAAAGCATAAACCAAAATTTATTCTGCGACCAATTCTTTCGCATGCAAATGAGAGCTGATTGTTTTTATTGATGAATTTCTAATTTGACGTCTGTCTGGAGAATCTGTTGTTCATAAAAACTTGTCTTAAAACCACAAACTATACTATATATGTATGTACATGGTACATACATATACATATGTGACAGATAAGGGGTCGGGTTCGGGTCTGTGCTGTGCTGTGCTGTGTGGTCTTCCAAAGATCTCGAAGAATCGCCGGTTGTCGGCCTGTGGCACACTTTCATAACTTTGTATTGTTTTATGTACGAGTTATGGGGCACATATGTACACTATATGCGGCCAAGCATCCGGCGTGGCATCTGATGTGTACCCCAGAGATTGGCTGGACTTGTGGGGCACCGGCAACATCAAGTGCACACATGTTTAAATTCCTATTCCTATTCCAATTCCGATTCCAATTCGGTCTCGGATTCGTATTCCTATTCGGATTCTCATGCTTGCGGGCCCGATTGCGGGCATTAATCACGTAGTCCCATTGCAGTTGCCGGGGGTTATTAGAACAGAGATTCGTCTCTATTCGGTTTCTAGAACTTTCTTCCAATCGTCTTCCACATACAGAGGGGGTTTGACTTCTGCTTATCAGGGATTTGCTCCCTCTAAACGTTGACAGTTTCTGATGGTGGTTTTGTTTTGCCCGATTTTGTCAGGCCGCCCTCTGAATGTTTCGGTATTTCGAAGGGAATACGAATACGAAAATCTGCTGATTAGCCCGATCCTGATGGTCCCATGGCCCCCTCACCCCCATCCCCCATTCCCCTTTGTCTTGGATTTCGTTATGTATTCGGAGAACTGTGTGAGCCCCAAGCGATTGCAGAATGAATGGGGATCGGAGTTGGGGCATTCAAGTTGGGGTTTCATGTTTTGTATGTGCTTCCATTTATTCCTTTGCTTCTTTCTTATATGTTTTTGTTCTGGTATGTTCAACATTTCGAGCAACATTGTCTCCTTTAAAGCCTTTAAATACCTTTCAAAGCCAATGGTTTCCAAGGGAGTTCTATGATATATCAGTCTTTGCTAAGATTATAAAGGTTACAGATTCTAAAGCCTTTAAAAATCAATTAAATAAGGAAATGAACCACATACCAGTACGAGAAAACACCAAGATGATCCGGGGTTATCTATAAAAGATCTTGCTATCAATTAAGAACCGGATCCAAATCACATTCAACAAAATTAGAGAAATATTTCTCGTCTAAGAAGATAGTGAATCCAATTAAAAGATTTGTGTACCAACAGGTCACAACCTTGGGCCTGGGCGAGCACTGGAAGGGCGGTGATATGCAGCATCCCGGAGGCGGTTTCAAAGTCAATCTCCTTCGCAAAGCTGTTGCACCCCTGAAGGATGAACAAGACACAATCGTACTCTTCACAGACAGGTAAGAAGGTAACAAAGAGCTATGCAGAAACCAGAATCAATCCCTTATTTTCCATAGCTATGATGTGATCATCACCGCCAAGCTGGAGGAGATTGTAGAGTTGTTCAAGGAGTCGAAGGCCAAGCTGCTCTTCTCCGCAGAGAAGTTCTGCTGGCCGGACAGTAGCCTGACCGATGCGTACCCCGAGGTGGAGGGCAATGCCTCGCGCTTCCTCAACTCGGGGGCCTTCATTGGCTACGCCCCGCAGGTGAACGCCCTGCTGGAGGAGGCCATCGACGACATGGACGATGACCAGCTGTACTACACCAAGGTGTTCCTGGACGAGGCTAGGCGGGCCAAGCTGGGCATGAAGCTGGACACGCAGTCACGCCTGTTCCAAAACCTGCACGGCGCCAAGAACGACGTCAAGCTGAAGGTGGACATCGAGAGCAACCAGGGCATCCTGCAGAACGTGAACTTTCTGACCACGCCCGCCATTGTCCATGGCAACGGACTGAGCAAGGTCGATCTGAATGCCTACGGCAACTATCTGGCCAAAACATTCAACGGCATCTGCACTGTTTGCCAGGAGTATCTCCTGGAACTGGATGTAAGTGCCAGACATCTCCTGAACAGAGTAGATTTAATCCAGCTTTGAATTTTCCTCCAGGAACAACATCTGCCCGTGATCTCCCTATCTGTGATTGTCCCCATGGCCGTGCCCTTCTTTGACCAATTCCTCGAGGGCATCGAGAAGATCAACTACCCCAAGCAGAACCTCCATTTGCTGATCTACAGCAATGTGGAGCTCCACGACGCGGACATCAAGTCGTTTGTGAACAAGCATGGCGAGAAATACGCCAGTGCCAAGTACACTCTCTCCACGGACAATCTGGACGAGCGTCAAGGCAGGCAATTGGCCTTGTAAGTGCTAAAGGGAACCAGAAATTACTCTTACGGGATGGTACTCGAACTGCTTGAATGGATATACTTTAGCTCTTTGAAGGATTGATTCTTCCTAAAGATAAAGAAGGCTGCATTCACTCAGCAGATGTGGGAATGTCTTAAGATCTGAGAGAGCTTCCTTGACATTAGTATTCAGACATAGACGTTCTTACAAGCGGTGCTTCCTAGGGAAAATATACGAAAGCTTCTATTGTTTCGACTAGTCTTTTTGACTCTTTTAGAGAACATTTAAATTATAATTTCTGATGTTTATAGACTATAGACTATAGACTCTGAACAGTCACATAATTATCCAAGAGTTAGGGCATATTCATTCACATTCTTTGCCTCAACCCAAGAATAGTTCAATATTTACGATGATTTATTCTCTATTCCAGCGACCAAGCCAAGCTCCGCAAAAGCGACTACATCTTCTTCATCGATGGAGATGCCCATATCGATGATGGCGAAGTGCTACGCGAACTGCTCAAACTGAACAAGTAGGTCACGGCTGAACGGTTGAACGGCTGAACGATTGAACACCGAAATATAATGATGACCCCTCTTTTGCAGGCAATTTGTGGCGCCGCTGTTCGCCAAATACCACGAGCTGTGGAGCAACTTCTGGGGCGCACTCTCGGAGGGCGGCTTCTATGCGAGGTCGCACGACTACGTGGACATTGTCAAGCGGGATCTGATGTAAGTATAAACAAAAAAAAAACGCTAGGGTTTACATCTTGTATGCTATGTGCATCGATTTTATTGCTTAAGCCTAGGGAGCCACGCCCCGAACTGATTCGGCCGGTTCCGGCCGTCGATCAGTCGAAGGCAATGGAGAAATCTGTTTTGAAGCTGCGCCGATCGATGGAGTACATGTTGTCGGCGGTGCACTCGTAGAGGCCTGCGTCCATCTGTGTGGCCGGGTCGATTTCGATCTTGGACTTTACCCTGTCATCGCCGATGGTCCACTCGTGGACGTGCATGTAGAGGTGCTGGTAGATCTCGGCCCCGTCCTTGTACCAGGTGATGTGTGGCCGCGGATTGCCCTTGGCCACGCACAGGAAGGCGATCTTGTGGCCCAGCACGTACTCCAGATCAAAGTGTGAGGCCTGCAAGATCTTGGCTCCCTGCAGGAAACCGCAGATTCGATTCGTGATCTTCTTTCATTCAACTACTGTCACTCAACTCACGTTATTGTTGTTGTAGTACTGATCGGACTCGGGATCGCGGTACTTGCCCGTGATGGGCAGGCCGATCTGGACCCTAGACTTGGTGCGTCCGCGACCACGGGCACGCCGCGCCTCGCACACGGGACCAGTGCCCAGCATGAGCAGGCCCAGGCCGAGGCAGATGATCAGGCATTTGACCTGCATTGTGCGTGTGGTGCTATGAGTGGTGCGATGTGTGGTGTGCGGTGTGTGCTCTGTGACTCCTCCGATGGCTCCGCCCGACGGTGCTGTGCGAATCTCGTCTGCTCGGCGACTGATCCACTCTGCTGTGGGCCCTGGTCGATGCCTCGATGTCTCGATGCCTCGATCTGCCTGCCCCACGTAATTTGCCACAATTGGCGTCGCCATATAATCCGTGGACTGTGCAGTAGTGGAATCTGCGCTCTCCAATCTTTTTGGACTTGGCCCGGGATATGGTTCCTCATCTCTGCACTTCCATATTCCACACTCAATTTCATCGCTTGATTTGATTTGGGCGCTCGTTTGCAAATGGGAAGCTCTTGTCACCCCTTTTCCTGATATTTTTCGCTGGAATTCGGACAATGGCACAGTGGGGAAGGGTCCATTGAAAGGGAAATGAAATGGAAAAGATGTTTCGACTATGCTTTCCTTATGCCTAATTCTGTTGCTAAATATGAAGGTTTTTTTTCGGGCCTTGCCTTCTACAATTATTGCCAGTCTTCGGCCCACTGTGCACCTGTGGGGTGACATTTCAAAGCCACTGTTGTGGGCCTCTCAGTGTGGGCTTTGCTTTCACACATTTTAATAAAATAAATGCAAAAAAATCATTTGAATTAGGTAATTGAGCCAATTTGTCGGCCACGCATACAGATGCGCCCTTACAGAGCCGGAGACAGAGGCAAACACAGAGAGGCACATGAGGCACATGAGGCATAAGGTCGTGAACGAATAGAATTTAAATTTCCATGAAATGAGACGCAAAAAAGTATTTTTATACATTTTTTGTTTTGTTTGTTTATTAACTTTAGCTGGATTCAACTGGATTCAAAGTTTAGATTTCATTTTACTGCTTTACGGTGCTAAAAGTTAACCATTACATAGTCCGTGCGAAAGCCCCGACGATCGATGGCATAGATGTTATCCGCCTGGCATTCGTAGTAGCCTGAAAGATGGACGGAAAGAGAGATGATATGGTGGGTATAGACCTTGTTCCATACTGCCATGACTACTTACCCGCATCCATCTGCGTAGTGGGATCTATTTCCATTTTACTTTTGATAATATCCGTCTCTATGTGAGACTCGTGCACCTAAAGCAGACCCAGCAGAGTGTCAATTGAGTGATCTCTAAGTGTTCGAAAGAAGTCTTACCTGAAAGAAGCGATGCTGGTAGAGCTCAGCTCCATCCTTGAACCAGGTGATGGTGGGCCGTGGATTGCCTGGAAAAGATACGCGCCTCTATAAACCCTTCCAGGGAGCAGCAAACCCCACTCTACTCACCTTGGGCCATGCAGAAGAAGGTGATCTTGCGTCCCAGCGTGTAGTCCAGCTCGAAGTGCGAGGACTTTATTATCTTGGCACCCTGCAACACACAGAATATACGTATGATATCTGTACAACCTCTGGCGAACGTCGTCACTCACATTCTCATGATCGTAGTAGCTGACGGCATCCTGGGAGAGGTGCTGGATGACCACGGGCTTCTTGCCCGTGTAGTTGCGTCGCAGAACATTCCTGCCGCCCGTGCTTCCTGGGAAACAGGAGTTACTAGACAGCTGAGAACCCAGTGGATAGGGGGATATGTATGCTAGTGGATCACTCACTTTGGGCTGTCACGCGGCCAAGATCGCTGATCAGCAGCAGGAGGCAGAGGCCGAGGCCGAGGAGAGACGATTGCTTGAGCTTCCAGCTCCAGAGGCCACAGAGACTGGTCATTGTCGAGCCGCGTGATTCCGATCGGCGATCGTCAACGGGGAATGTTGTTTTGATACTGCGCTCTGCATCTGCACGGCACGTTATCCACTCCACTCCCATCCCATCGTGGGTCGTCTTCCCCCTCTGTTCTTCAGCGTGGATGCGGGCACTTTTGATTGAATTACGGGCAGTAAATGGGGGGATCAGATCTGTTGGGTGCGACGCCACTTTCCATTTCGCAACTTTGTTGCGAATCCACTGCGCAATGAGTGTTGTCACTGGCTCGCCGTGTTTTTGGCTGGTTATTCATCAGTTCTCGTTCTCTCCATTCTTCTCCACTTCTCCGACAGCGGCATATTCAACGTGCCCCATGTGACGAGCATCTATCTGGTGAGGAGCAGCGTTTTCGACGTCCTCAGCTTCCAGCACAGCGAATACGACGCCGATATGGCCATGTGCGAGTCGCTACGAAAAGCGGTAAGTACTTTATTCCTACTGATTGGTATTTCCTTTTGTCACATATAAGATCCTATTGGTATACAGACACTTCCCATTCTTTGTCCCACAATTGATAGTCCGATGTTCTCTTATCTGCTGAACGTTTTCCTATCCACTTTTTGCTGGGTGCTTTAGATGGGGCCTTAATTCACATACTAATCCAAGTTCCGGCTTTGTCTTTCAGGGTGTATTCATGTTCATTAGCAATCAACGCTACTTCGGACACTTGGTCAATGCCGATAACTTCGACACCAAGGTGGCACGTCCCGACTTCTACACGCTGTTCAGCAATCGGTACGACTGGACCGAGAAGTACATCCATCCGAACTACTCGGAGCAGCTGAACGCCAGCACGGTGATTGAGCAGCCGTGTCCGGATGTGTACTGGATGGCGATCGTGACGGACGCCTTTTGCGATGATCTGGTGGCCATTATGGAGAACCACGGCACCTGGTCTGATGGCAGCAACAATGACAATCGTCTGGAGGGCGGCTACGAGGCAGTGCCCACGCGCGACATTCACATGAAGCAGGTGGGCCTCGAGGTGCTGTACCTGAAGTTCCTGGAGCTGTTTGTGCGACCCCTGCAGGAGCGCGTCTTCACCGGCTATTATCATAACGTGAGTTCATGGATAGATCCCGAGAGATCGGATTGCTAATGTTAAACCCACCCACAGCCTCCTCGCGCGCTGATGAACTTCATGGTGCGCTACCGGCCCGACGAGCAGCCCTCGCTGCGGCCCCACCACGACGCCTCGACCTACACCATCAACATTGCCATGAACCAGGTGGACACCGACTACGAGGGAGGCGGGTGCCGCTTCTTGCGCTACAACTGCTCCGTAACGGAGACAAAGAAGGGCTGGATGCTGATGCACCCTGGCCGACTGACCCACTACCACGAGGGACTGCTGGTGACCAAAGGCACACGCTACATCATGATCTCCTTCATCGATCCGTAGACGTGGATGGGCGGAAATACCAAATAAGAGATTCGAATGGACATTTAATGGTTACTATATGCATCATGACTGCCATATCGGCCACTCCAAAGAATTGTGTATCCTAAGATCGAACAGAACCCGATCGAATCTAGTTAAAGTCCCAGAACAAGAAGTGGGGGGTTTTCGGCCAGTCTGAATTTTTTGAAGATTTTACATACCCGACTACTTTGAGACCGATAGCTTTAGAGTCCCTAAAAAGAATCTGTTTAATACCTAAGTTAAATGTAAGTTTTTTTATAACGTATTCAACGTGTTCAAGTCTGCAATCAAATAAATGCAATAATTAAAAGGTTTACACTTCGCTTCGATTGATATAAATACTTATCTATCCAGATCTTTAACATTCTGGACTCCTCTTACATTACATTATTGCAAATTTGCTCACATTTTCAGCTCTCAACCATTGTATTATTTTTATCACAATTTTAAAACCAATAGCTGCAGCAGAACATTGAAATATGTACATATATTCATACATACATATGAACAAATTCGTTGAAGAAATATTTAAATTTAAAAATTAATAGCAGCACAGTTTTAATATGAAATTTTCCAAATGAAACACGTAAAAATAACTTTCGAACAACAGTTCATATGGCAATGTTACAGCACATATGTATAGTTTTCTAATTGGTATTGGTGTGTTTTAAAGAATGATTTTCTTTGCAAAACCCGATAAAAGAAACAAGAAAGAACCTTTTAAGTATATCCTCACAGATCGGTATTTATCCACAAATATGGTAATGCAGAGTACTAATGGAACAATGGTTTTCTTTTTCCATTAAATCCTCCCATACAAAATGAGACGTTGGATAAGTTATTACCTGCGTTGATTATTTGAAATTGTAGACATTTTTTCTAGCTTGTAATTTATGTTTATTTTATTTCCATTTCAGACTCGTCGAAGTTCTAATCTCTCCACGACCACTGTGCGAGCAAATGCATCCGCTCTTATCTGTTTAAGAACCGTTATTTCGAGTCTTGCACGCCACTGCGCCTTACACAGTGCCGGGTTAACAGGCGCAGAGAGAGCGAGAACTGAACAGAGCGCTGTTAGAACAGCTGGGGCGTCGCCAACAGAGGCCCCCATGGCCTCATGGCCCCATATGCACAAGCAGAACTTGCAATCGGCCGTGCTCTCTCTGTCTCCGTCTCTGTCTGGCCATTCGCTGTGAGCTTTGTGGCGTCGCTGTCGCTGTCGCCGTCGCTGGCCGTCGCAGCAGCGGCTTCTTGTTTCCGTTTCGTTTCGTCTGGCCATTCGCGTTTTTCCTAGAGTCGGTGCGGGCTTCGTTGCGCGGTTGATTTACAGTTGGTCTCTCTGGCCTGCCTGCGCCTGGATAACGCAAGTGCGTGTTAAAAATAGCTAGAAAACGAAGAAAAAACCACCCACAAAGATAAAAACACAGTTTCTCTTATCGTGGCGCTGGAAAAACAAAAAATTATCAAATAAATAAAATGCGGAAATGCAAATTTTTGAGGGATTTTAAAACGCCGCATCCTGGAAAAGTGTCTGTGACTCTAGGTTTTTTTTTGTGTGCGTGCATGTGTGTGTGTGTGTGAAATAAACAAAAAGGCGAAAGTTTGTTGTTGGTTCTCCGCACAGGCTCTCTCTCGCACTCACTAACGAGCAACGCTCTTAGTTCCTGTTCCTCGTTCTCTTTTGCCTTCCTTCCTTTGGCCGCGTGCAAGGTGTTTTGCAAGCAAGGTATGCCACTGGCGCTGGCCCTGGCTGCTGTATGCAACTGGGCCCACCTTGTGCGAGCACACCTTCCTTTTCCTGTTTCATTTCCCTACATTCTTTTTATTACTCTATTTACACTTTCCGACTCCTTGTGTGGGCGTACACACTTACATATGTGTGTGTGCTCTTGTGTGTGTGGCTTAGCGAGTGAGTGAGTGCGCGTTTGGGGGCGGCTGACATCTCACACCTGACGTTGCTGCTGTCCTTGTTGTTCCTGTTGGCCAAGTTTTTTGTTGCTTCCAGAAGTTGCGCTGGCAACCGTTAGGGCAAAAGCAACAACATTAACGAGGGCGAGTTTCTCTCATGCTGTTCAATTTTCTCTTTAAAAGAAAACCCAACCAGACTGCCTGCTGCCTGCTGCCTGGCTGCCTGCCGGCAGAACAATCCAATTCATTGCCAACTCTGAATTTAGCCGGCAATAAAACCGAAAGTGTCTGGCAGCCAGCATTCGTCCTCCTCTTTGATGAGCCGCCGCCACCGCAGACCCCACTCGGATGTGATTGGAGAGATCTTGGCGTTTCCGCCGTGCCGTGTCCTTCCGCGTCGCTAACAAGCTGAAGTGCCCGTGACTTGAGGTGAGTACAGTGTGCAGTGTGCCTTTTGCCCTACTCCTCGTATGCTTGGGTATTGGTGAGGGTAGTGGGTATGATAGCTTCGATCAGCGTTTGGCAACGTGGACTAGAGGGCTACCCTTACTCAAATATTCTGGAACAGATTCAAACAAGGAGTCGATCTGTTAATCTCTTTTGCCAAGGACTTCGCTAGGGCATCCGAGCGTCGGGTCGGAAAGTAAAGTTTACTTCCAGTTTGATTGCCGTTTTCTATTAGCGAACGGGCAAACGGGCAAACGGGTAAACGGGCGGGCGCCTGGTGTTCCTTATCCGTCGCCACTCGCCCGGAGAGAGGAACACGGTCCCAAGCAGCTGCTAATGGCGCGCGTTGGCTTGTGAAAAAAGCGAATGCGAAGAAAAGTGGGCGGAGGAAGGGCTGGAAGGCCATTTAGGGAATAGGGAGGTCTAAGCAAGTGTGAAAGTTCCATACCCATGCCCCATGCCCCGTGCCCCGTGCCCCATGCCCCCTACTCCATATGGTGGTCCCCAACATATGGTGGAAGCTAATTTTCTTTCGACTTCTCGAATCTGTGAGCATACCATATGTCCATATATAGTAGGTACGGCATAAACACAGCAGCCACTCGTAGGTAAATATTTCATTTAATATGTATTTGGAATATTTATTCAGTGGTTAAGTCAATTATGTGGGAATATACGAGTATTTAATGATCCTAAAAGTTGGAATTAGCTTACCATCCGATAATCCAGTATTTATTATTCAAATGAAATCAGTTTCCTGCCTTTCATCAATTTGATGTGGCCCCAAAGACAGACGGACAGACAGACACTCGGAATCTGTCGCTTAAAGTGACCCTAGGTCCTGGGACCTGGGACCTGGGACCTCGTTATGTGCACACACAGAGGGTCCTAAATCAAATTTACATTCCGGCAATCATCATAAAAGAAAGCAGCAGAGCTTGCCCCCGGGGCAGGTGCAGCCCCGTCCGAGCCACATAGGTACATATATAGTATACATATGCAAATGATGGGGATGTGGCCCAGTGCCCGGGTCCCAAAGTCCCCCTGAAAGTCCCGCCTTTCACGCAGGACATGTGCGTGCGTGCGAAATCTGCGAAAAAAAGAGGAGAGAAAAAAAATGATTAACAAAGGCTCCCCGAGGTGCGGCTAAGGATTGGGGAGTGGAGAGTGGGACGAACCGTACTCACATGGGGAATTACATCCATCGTCGCGTAGACCCAGACGGAGGCGGAGACGGAGACAGGACGGAGAAAGAGCCTAGCCCCCTCGGGACAGGCGCAGTGCGGCTGTCAAAACAAGGCCCGGCCCTCCCTTTGAGAGGGCCAGCTGCTGCTCTACTGGTTAATGGCATTTGAGGAGGGGCACAGCCCCCCAGCTCCCAGCCCCCAGGCCACAGCCTGAAACTCGAGCGAGTAATTTGTGTCACGTTTTAATTTTTGACGCCGCAAAGGACATTCGAGTGTCTCTGCGATGCGCTGCTCCGTGATTATGACAATTAGGATTCCGTTGCGTTCTCCTTGGTATTTAAAAGGGTTTATTTTGTAAGCCCCTTTTCCAAAGACAGAGCACAGCGGTGGAGCAACGTGAGTACTCGTGTGCATAATTAAGGCGACACAGGAGCCGTGTACAGTCGCTTTACAACGGACCATATGGCATGGTATGCCGCTTTAAAAGGTTTCAATATTTAAGGGGGTCTCTGGGCCAACAGAGAGAGACAGAGGCAGGGTTTTTGGAGCTACGTGGCAAGCCACAGGTCTTAGGTTTGTTCAGCAGAATATTGATAGATCTATGAATATAGATCCCTAATGGGTTTTTCCGTCCCTTCCCTACCTTCTCCTTCTGAAAGCCATTTATCAAGCGTTATCTATTGGACATTTCCCGTTCAAAATTATTGAATTTTAATCCCAAATGCCTTGTGGGTATAACCTGAATGAGTCATGAATCACCTGAATCTAGATGGGTTTCACGAGCTAAGGCACATATCAATCAATTCCGTTGAGGTCGTTAGCAATGGCGAGGGGTGTTTGAGCAGTGTACATCATATTTAAATGTTTGTTTTTCTCAGTGTAATCAGCTATCATTCATCTTTTGAACCGTCGCTAATTGGATGCGCTTCCATATCAATCACTTGCGGCCATAATTGCAATTGGGAATATTATTTTTTAGCCTTGGAAGCGTCCACTTCTCCTGTGGCTGTCAGCCGCCGCGTCAAGTGGTTGGTTCAACATGCCACAAAGCGGCACAGAATCTGTCAGTGAAATGTCCAACGCCATTTGCAGTGATTTCTGCTCTGCCACTTTGATGCTGCCACGGGATCTGATTCTGAAACGCAACTCAAGCATCCCTGGGCTGCGTCAGCGCCTGTCAGACTGCGTAACTTTCAAATGGCAGACCGGAAGGCTGGAAGGAAAATGTGGAAAAGTTTGACAGTTTTTCTTGGGAAAATGTGCAAGCTGGCCAAAACTAAAGACAGCTACGACAGACATTAGATAAGTAGTCCGGACTCCAAAGATCGGAATGGAGTCCCAAGAGATTATACAAATATCCCATAAACGAACGGCTATGGGGACCATTCGCCTGGAATGCGAAAACGGGAAAGGTGGGATGGGAATGCTGCTAATGGAACTGTCTTGGAAGATCCCCAAATAATGGGCTGGGCTCTAGGGATTCCATCCTTCATCCTGTATCGATAGAAAATGTCAATTGAATTCCGTTTTAGTTGCATTTCCTCTGAACAGTTACCGTCATCTTTATTGGGAAACCCTCGGAAATGAGATGGTCATGGACCCACTTCGTCTTCTCTGACTCCTCCTTTTCAGAGAGATGAGGAGAGGGAGGGCATTCGGGCAGCGTCAGCGAGAGGTAACCAACAACTGCGTAAACAGACGCAGACAGGACCGCGGCAGGACATCAAGGAGGCCCGAGGAATGGCCGGGAATGAAGGAATGAAGGGGGTCTTCAGTCAATTTGACAAACATGACACAGAAACGGAAACGAGAACGTCGCTACACAGCTGCTGACTTGCAACTTGGGGCAGCACTGGCAGTTGCCTTAATGGACACTCCTCAGACTCGCTGCCGCGGGGCATTCCTCCTTCAAGGAGCAGTGGGGCGGCGATGGGCAGAAGAGTGGGAAGCGAGGGCAGAGGGGGATGCGAGGCAGAGAGGGAGCCTGGCAATTAAATTTTTAAAATGCCATTTCAAAAGCAATTTCGAACGGCAGTGCAAATTAAAAATGCCAACTGTCTGCCAGTACGAGGCCGAGGACGAGAACGAGCACTGGAGTGTGTGTGGTGTGGTGTGTGGATAGGCGAATGGGAAATAGAAAGCAGAGAGTTTACGGAGAAGCACAGGGCCGTAGGACAGCAAACAATATTTTCACAAATGAACGTAAATTGAATTTGTGGCCAAGGAATGGCAAGTTTTGTCTGCGGCTCTGCCCCAAAGAAAACTGTAAGGAATGCCAGCAGTCGAGGGCGGTATGCCGACCATTAGGATACCCCGCTACCAGGATTTATAGTCCTTATAGTCCACCAGACACGCACTGGCCACAGAACTCCCAAAATGATGTTTTTCCATCAGAGTTTTTTCACTCTCCGATTTTGATGAAAAAAGGACAATAGCCAAGCACTTCTGCAAAGACCTATATACCCGGCTAGCCTACGATTAGAAGGTAATCTTCAAGCAAAAGAAAGTTTTGCCGAGTTTTCTATGTGCTTCTGGGCTTTTTTTTGTGGGTCGGGTCGTCATTGCAGTGATGTGATCCCAGGCAAGCCGGCGCCAAGTGCCGGGCCGGCGCCTGGCTGGCTACTTTTTCTTTCGGCGAAAACCCATGTGCCCCGCCACGCTCCGCAGCGCCCCGGCCAGTGCCAAAAGAGAATGCGTTTTTTGGGGGTTCTGTTTTGCTTGGGACATTCGCAGAACGGAGAGCCGATTCCCCATCAGCTGTTGGCATTCCATACCCCCCTCTAGGAAGGGAATTCCCCAAGGAAATGCAATTTAAGCTGCTACCCGCCCTGCACCCCAACACTTGAACTCCCTTCGCTTCGTTTCGTTTCATCTCATTTCGTTCCTTCAGGTGTACAGGCTGTACCGTTTTTCAGACTGTACCCCTAACATTCTGCAATCTTCACGGCCTGTACCTTTTTGTTTCATTCGGTTTTTCCGACTTATCCGTTAGGTTCATTCAATCTTCAGGCCCTCGACTGCTCAGACTGTACTTTTAGTTTTCTTTGCCATTTCCCTGCCTTGCCTTGTGTCGTACTTCGTTTTACTGTTTTCCTTGGAGTCTGTTTCGGTTTAAGGGATTTTTCTTGTAATTAAATTGGCAATTTTTCAAGCATTTTTTCACTTTCCCGCTCCCTTTGGCTACCAGCCAGCCATGAACTTTGTCCTGCTCGTCGTCCGGTCCAATCTCAATCTCAATTTGATCAAAAATGAAATGAAAACAATGTTTTTGTGCATTCTCCTTTGGGCCATTTGAATGCGGATGGATTTTTTTGCGGAACTCAATTTGATAATGCTTTAGACAAGCACTTTCCCGATTCGAATCCATATTTTCTTTTGACATACTTCTTTTTGAGAGCAGAAATGGGAAGGAAGAAAAGTTAAGGGTTCTCAATTCAATTTGTGATGGGTAGGGGAGATCTTTAATTTGTTTCCAAGAGAAAGGACAGAATCCATATCCGAGTAGATAGAGAAGTTTTACTATTGCAGTGGACATCAGATGAGGCGTACTAAAATGAGATAAGGAAATGAATAGAGAAAAGTCCTTTCTCCAAAGGTTTCTCATAAGATGAGCCTTGGGATTGTCAGATATTGAATATAACGAAGTCAAAAGAGGGGCCTAGTTTAGGTGGTTACTTATAAGAAGATTTTTGGCAATGAATGAAGTAGTATAATTTTGTTAGAATAAATTTATGATCCGTAATCGATCAGTGAGAGTTTTCGAATAACTAAGTTAAGGAAGTAATCCAGCAGAACATCGACAAACTCGCTCTCCATCTCTTTCTCTTTCCCAGTGTGGCTTTGCAGCTTTCTTACTGGTTAGTCCTTGCTTTTCTTTTTAGAAACAGGTGGTACTAAAGAAATTCCCTACGCCGATCTCATAATTTTCGAGTTACAGACATAAGTGAATGACTGATTGGATGAATGGAACCGGATCTCTGGCATTCCCCACTCCCCCAATCCCCACATTCCGAAGTGATAATCGTAAATGTTGGAGCATGCCTTTTAGTGGGTTCGGGTACCGTTTCCGTTTCTTCGGGAGGGGCCCCCCCCCAGTGACTAAACGAAGAATTTCCTAGGCAGAGCCAAAGCGGAATATCAAAAGAGCAAAGCGGAACGAAACGAAACGAAATGAAATGAAACGAAACGGAGACGCACAATGAAATCACTTCGCGTTCGAGTATCTACTATATGGTATGTGGGAGAAGTGTAGTCGTAAAACCATGATAAATACATATGTATTTGGTTATCACACGCCCAAAGCCAAAGCCATAATCCCAGTCGTACAGGCGATAGGCCATAGGCCACAGGCTACAGAAAAACATGCATATAAAATATATACAAAAATAGTAAAAATGTATTCCATCAGCATGTACGTAAATGGTATCGTGCAGATGTGTGTATGTATCTTTATTTATGTTTTATCTGCATACCAGTGGGCTGTTTTTTCGGTTTTTTTTTTGCTTTTATCAGCAAAAGAAATTGTAGGTTAAGTACTCGGCGACATTTACCATCAATTTTGGGTGACAGCACACCCCGGATAGAACTGGCGGTAGGTTGGAGAGGCCAATTACTGAAATGGAAATAAATACTTGGTTCACTTTTCAACATAATCTGCTTTTAGAGAAATTAATTATATCGAGTGGTCCCCCAAATGGTAGCCCCTCTCCTTCTGCTGAACTATTTTTTTAAAAATAAAAAATAGAAGACAATATTCTGTGGAGAGAGCAATGTGGAGTAGGGGTTTTGTAGTCAGTAATTTGTAGCCCAGTGTCCAGTGGAGTTTTTCGAGATAAAGATAGGTCAGGAGGCCCTTCAGTGAGCATTTGATCTTAAGGAACATACATATACAATATACTTACATAGAAAGAAGAATACTAGGAATGGAACATCGTTGAGCAAAGCAGTATTACTCACAGTCCCAATGGCAGTCGCTTATGGGAAACTTGTCCACAGAATCAACGTCTTTCGCATCATTTGATCAATGTGAAACAGTCATTACTTTTGAAATGTTAGAGAAGAAGCTGTCTCAAGAGTATGAATGGTTTCGGATGGTCTATTTTGATTCGATAGAGATAATATCCCTACAGTCAATAGCTGAATACGAATGAAACCAAAACAATCTCTTTGTACATACACACTAGATGACATAATAGCTAGAGTGAATATAATATCATAAATAATGGTGCAATATCATATGGGCACAGGGTGCGGCATCTTTTATGGCGTTTGTGAAGCGATTGACGTGAATTCATTTCAATTTGAGCTATGGATCGCTCCACATCGAAACAACCCGCTGAAGTAGTCCTTCATATCGTGTGCATATCGTCGAGGCGCGTGAAAAAGGTCTGAACGCAGATCTTCCCAGATTTGAGGCCTCCGGGGGCGTTCTTTGTGGGGCAGCAAGCCTCAATGCCATTGAATAGCTCAAGGCCGAAATCATCGCTATATCTATTGTGTATATCCTGTTCAAGGATTCAAGTTCTCTTTGCAAATCGGTTGTTTTCTCTTACAGTTATTCGATGTTTACATGGCGCACCCTGTACATGTGTCCGATGATCCAACAACACGTTCAGAAGTTACAGTAAACTCGATCGTTTTGAGGCGTTTACCTGCCACGAGTTTCCCATTTCCTCACGACTGGTGCTGTATTCCCCAAGAAATGTGACATGTGACATTTGACATATGATTATCAATTATCAAAAATCAGAGCTTCCTCACGTGCCGAAACCCCATAAAGTGGAGAAGTTGACGGAACTGCTTATTAATTGATATTGGAAAATAAATTAGTGACGGGGCCAAAAAGAAGGAACAAAGCGCGGGAGTGATTCAGTCGAAATGTTGCGATAGCGGCTCCCCCTCCCCCTCGCCCAGGCGAAGGAATATTCGGGTCAGAACTTTAACTTTTAATCTCTCAACTGTTGCGCTGCCCAAAACGAACGGAGGGAGTGCCACGCAACAGTTGCCCCGCCCCCGCGAAGTCCCCGAAGGGGGACTGGGGCGTCCTGCTGGTTGCGTGAGTTCGATTGATGACGCTAGCGATTGATAGTTCCCGCTGGGGCCGAGAACTCGGATATTCCATGCCATTCATCAGCTCTCCGTGCCCTCTAATGTTGTGCACAGTGGAATGGAACAGCCGGAACGGCCCACTCGTATCTGAAGGTTAATCCGAACTTTACAGACAATTTGCTTCTGGTTGTGGATGCATTTGAACAGCTGTCGTCGCACTGTCATCAAGTTTTATTGGCAAATATTACAGAGCGGCAAACACCTTGTGTCGATGTTTGCCCAGAGCTCTACCAGTTCTGGTTGGCAGCAAAGTAGTGAAGGGAATACAGAAATGAAGCTGAATCTTCTTCTGGGAATATCCTACTTCAAAAACTTCCCACACAAAAGTGCGAGAGCCTACCCACTGTTCTAGTCGTTGGCATTAGCCTAATAGCCTTGACCAATTCCATTCCGAAAGCCCAATCCCTTTCCCATTTTCATTCCCATTTCCATTCCCGTACAACCCCATCCCATAGGCAGACCATTAGTCAAAGCACACTAATTTGTTGTCATAAATTTTATGGATTTGCTGTAAAGTTGCTTTTTATACGGCCTTTTGTTAGGACATATCACAGTGGATTCGTCGGATATAGACACAGATACGAATACGAATTGATAAATGTTATCTTCTTTGACTTTGTTTATGGGTGCAATAGGTAGCTACGTTTTTCCTTATGTATGTAATGGGCTATAAGGTAATACCCCATACGTCATTGGCTCCATCGTTCAGTTGTTCGAAATCACAGCAGGAGCTAACATGCAGAGTGCTTTTCCCCTGAGAATTGTGTTCAAATCTGAGTCGGAACATAAACAGATCATACATACCATATCTCAGGATCTATTCTCTGATAATGCCTTTTATAACAGTGCAATAGATTAGACTTTTGTTCAGTGCAAAAAACCATCGACCGCTTATCTAAAGCCACACAAGAAGTATACGATATTTGTTAAAAAGTCAGTCGTACATACATATGTACATACATGTGTATTTATTTATCTCTGAGGTCTAACAATCGACCGTAACATTTGCTTGTTAATTAGACCAAAAGCGCTTCTAATCGATTGAGTGGAACCATTGTCGGGGATGTTCTCTGAACGTCGGGCAGACATGTAGCAGTGAAGTGCGACTCTCGGATAGTGTGAGGTTTTCCATTCACTTCATTAATGGACCAAACCCCTGGATTGAGTGGCTTTTATCGAAATAAATCGAACGCCAAGAAGCCATTTATCGTTTAAGGAAGAACGTTTATTCACTGTAGAAATGGACTTAGGCTATGCATTGTGTTGGATCGATTAACAATAGAAATAGACAATTGCCCAAACGGTTTTATTCCCAATCTCGGAAAATGCATTCTTAAACTTTAAATCTCGAATCAAATATGCTGCCTCGGGATCGAGTGGCCTCAGTGCAGTGCCTGGCAGGACGCGTGGCCGGCATCGCAGGGACATTAATATAGTGCATACTCGTAGATGCACTTACTTTGCCACTTCATCAGGCACGAGGAGCTCCGCCGAAGAACTCCACTCTGAATATAAAAAGAACCATTGGCCATGCTCTCTCAAGTATTGCCAGCACGTACCCATTGATGGCGTTTGAGAGGTGCCTCGCACGAGTCGTATGTGGCGCTATGCACGATAATTCACATGACCATAAAGGCATTTCAGGCAACGCTTCTGCCGCCCCGCTGCCCCCGGTGCCCCCGCTGCCCCCGCTACCCGCTGAAAAGGTTCGTTAATCCATTAAATTTGATATATGCTCGTGTGGGTGGCCCTGGGCTCCCCGGGATCCCCTGGAAGTCCTGCCTGCATTTAGACAAATGCCATTCGGTGGGGTAATGCCTCGATGCCGATGTGTCAAGTTCCAAGAGAGATGCTGCTGCTGCTGCTTCTGCTGCCAACACAAATCAAAATGGAAAGAACTCGGTTTCACTTTTGCCATTTCTCTGCACTCTGCCACAGTGCACGTGCCCCCACAACATTATGCAATTGTTTTTGCCCCACACACACGCACACAGCGCCACAGCCACAGCCCCTGTCACACGCTGAAAGGAGCACAGGGAGGGGGCGTCATTTTGATGGCTCTCACAGTGGGACGCCTTCATTTGGATGCCGTCGGGATTATGGCCGAAATAAACTGAAACTGAAATTGAAATGCAATAAAATACAACTAGATATTGCAAAAGCGGCTCTTAAATGCCCCTGGTCTTGCCACAAAACGAGTCATCCGGCACCCCAGCTGCAGCTGTAGTTTATAGCGTGTTTCGACAGTTAATATCGAATGGGGACAGTGGTCCAAAGCGGTTCTAAGCCAAAGAAAACCCACAAAGAAAAGCAGAGAGGGCTAGTAGGGATTTCTATATGGAATATCGTTTCAGATCCATCGTTTGCCCATCTCCTGTGTCTCTTTCTATCTCTCTCTCTTTCGTTTCTCTGGTGATCGGCGCCTCTCTCCTCGCACTCTCAGCGGGAAAAGAGATAGCAGTAAGACATGCACTACGTGCATTAAATAATATATTTTCTTTAATGTTTAATGCTTAATCTTCAAGTGGCTTGTACTATGGCTCTGCATAAGAAAGGCTGCTGCTGAAATGTTAATCGGAATATTTTAGAGGAGAGCAGAGCAGAGGAGAGGAGCCATGCCATACAGCGATACGTGACAAATGCGAGTGTCTCTGGATCGGATCTGCCATTACGTAATGCTCACATATCTGTGTGTCCCACGGTGCCTGCCCCACAGCCCACAGCCCACTGTGCGTGGGTGGGTGGGGGGACACGTCCGTTCAAGGACGCATTGCGATGGCACCGCTCGAAAATGGCATCCGGGTGGGTGCTCGAGTGCAGCTCCATGGCGCCGGGCGCCGGGCACTGGGCGCCGACGCTGCTCCCTTGTGGCCCTGGCCATGGCCGGAATGTACCATTTCCATTCTATGGCCGCTATCCGCCAGCCGCCATCCCCATCCGTGGTGGGATTCGTTTCTGTCAGCACTTGGCACCCACTTGTGTGGTATTTTGCTTTACACTTACACTCTCCCCCCCTCTCTCTCTGCACCCCCCATTCCGCCCCCTATTTCCCTCTTCCTCTTCCTGTCTATTTGTCTCTCTCCCTCTCCCTCTCTCCCTCCCTCCCTCTTTGCCTGTCTGTCTGGGATGCCTTTTGTTTCCTTTTCTGTTTTCGGTTTATTTGTGGGGAAGGAGTCGGCTACAGGGCGACAGGACGACAGGACGACAGGAATTGTCATGTAAATGGGTTAAATTCTGACATTAAATTGTTCGTCCCAGAGATTTTTCATTTGTAAACTCTGCCATGCCGCTTTGATGCTCGGAAAACATGATTTCCCATTTTCAGCCGACTGGCCACAACACCCCACAGCCCCACAGCCTCGCAGCCCCACAGCCTCGCAGCCCCACAGCCCCACAGCCCCACAGCCCCGCAGTCCCCCATTCTCTTTTCCATTAAAACTGAAACCCAAACCAAAACCAAGAACAGCCCTGGCTGTGAATCGGTGCCTGGGGGCATAAAGGGATTTGCAGCATTTTGTTGATAATTGCATTTCGAGATTTGCGAGAGAGAGAGAGAGAGAGAGAGAGAGGGGGAAAGAAAGAGAGAGAGACGTCCTGCCAAATCACTGACGGACCACAGAAATGGTATTCAAATAAAATGGATTATAGCATTTTAGAGAATCTTCTGCTCGGTTGATAATCTTAAATAAATTAAAACACAAGAGAGAGCACTCTCTGGTGGGTGGAGAGACGTAATATTACTAATCAATGCTCTGAAACTACATTACTGCTACTGGACTTTTACATAAAAAACGATAAGGGAGTATCTAATCAACAAATGATAATTGAAACTGATAAAATTCCGCTCGTTAGAAAGTGCAACATCGACCCTACAGACAGCTGCAATGCTTCCAAGAATGGCATTTGTTTGTTCATGGGAAAAGCAGAGCCTCAAAGGAGTTCTGCGGTAGTACAAGTGGATTAGTAGGTGGGCTTGTCCTTGCTCCCGATTGCCAGCCAGCCAGCCAGCTCGAGAATCCACTCTGCAGCCTACTGAAAAGTTAATTGAAAGATCTGTATGCACATTTATGTACTACCCTTCAAATCAATAACTATTACTTAAACAAAGGGGAAAACAGGGGAGGGAGTGGAGTGACTGTGGGTGCAAGTTTAATTGCATGCAGATTGGGGGGGCAGATTGAGGGACGAAAACAAGGTGAAACAAAACGGCGCCCAACTTTTGTGCGGGGGGAATCATGCAGAGCGCAGCACATTTCAAATTGGCCATTGAACTTTCATATCAAAACACACAAACAAAAACAGGCAGCAACAGCGAACGGCCAACAGAACCGGGGCGAAAATGGCTTTTAAAATGCTAAAAACACGCGAGAACCGCGCCCCATCATAATTGGAAATGTCTGTAAGAATCGTAAGAACCCTCTCCCCGAAAGCCGCCCCCCGCCTCCCGCCTCCCGCCCCCGCCACATAATGGCTCGTACGAGTACATCCGCTGCGCCCCAGCTCCAGCTCCAGTCCCAGTCCCACCTGCGGCGCACCTGCCCCCGGGCGGTTGTTAACAACTTTGTGGAAATTACAATGGGGAAAGGAAAGTGGAAAGTGTAATCAAAGTGGTTAGGAGGTCGTTGCTTTAAGGGCAAGCGATTAGCGTGCAACGTGCAGGCCCGGGGCCTACATGCAATCCCATGAGAAATTCAATTTCCCGAATCGATTAACATATTATTTGCGTGGGTCCAGCCCTGGATTGATCTTCTTTCATCTTTATTTGATGATCAGTATGAGATCTAGCACCTGTTGGTGCACACAAAGAGCTTGTCCAAATGGTGGCTAAATTGCTTGGGCCTATAAATAGATCGAAATTTGAAAAAGTTTCGAATTTTTGTTGCACCTTGCACTCGTTATCCAACCATTTTATGGCTCGAATGGGAAACGGTTTATCGTGTGTGCAGAATTGGCTTATAAGACATCAATAATTGTCTGATAAAAGACATATATACAT
Source organism: Drosophila pseudoobscura (assembly GCF_009870125.1). Lineage (NCBI taxonomy): Eukaryota > Metazoa > Arthropoda > Insecta > Diptera > Drosophilidae > Drosophila > Drosophila pseudoobscura. The sequence goes on from NC_046683.1 coordinate 53,189,270, forward strand.
AGATAATAGATAACCGAGCTATTAACAGTTGATTGCTGAGCTAAAGAGAGTCATATGTGTCTCGATAGCATTCAAGTGGAAAGAATAGCGAGCTACCTTCTCTGCCAATCCTTCAATACATAACTTAAAGAACTAAATATAAGGAGGACAAATAAATGGAACCTCTCGTTAATCCAACTATCAGGCAATGGCGATCCAAAATAGACTTAGTTTCCATATCGTTTTCGGAATATTAGATTGGGTTAGGCCCTCAACGGGGCCACGCATAGGCCAGTATGTCCCTTAGCTAAGGGAATATTAGAACCCTTTTATTTTCAAAATTATGGATGCCACAACAGAGCTCAAAGATCCCATCAATGTAGGAAATAGTATACCATACTACTCTCTCCCTCCCTCTCTCTCTCTCTCTCTCTCTTTTGTGCAGGTTTGTTCTTATCAAGGTCTCTTTCTGTAATGGCCTTCGAAGGCATAATTAATTGCAGTTCCCAAAAAAGAACAAATTACTGCAAAGAAAAGCTGGTTTATACATATATGTATGTATGTATGTATGTATTTCGTTGAGTGCTGAACATTTCGCTTTCGCAGAATGGATTTTAAATATTTAAATATTTAATTTAATTAATGGCAAAAATGACTTCCCTCTCAAGAGCGAAAGAAAAATGAAATATTGACCACACATTCGCACATAATTTCGTTTGCTTTTTGTCTTATGTTTTATCTGAAGAACGGCCATGGAAACACTAGCATCTGTTTGTAGAGATATACCATTATAGCATCCCAAAAGCAGTATATAAAGATGGTATAGATATATGAAATCCATATGGAAATATTGTTTGGGCGTGTAGTAAAATAGAAATGAAGTAAATCGAGTGAAATCTGTTAATAAATCGAATACCATCGGCGTCTAAAGTGGAATAATCTTTTTTTCTTGGTTTTAATTGCAGTTTCCCAATGCCACTAATCGCACCCGTGAAATGTAAGTACAAGGCCTTAAAAAGTAAATAAAATACCATTTGGTATTAAAAACTTTCAGACTTCGTTGCGTAGACGTCGGGGCCCTATCGACGTCCGTCCCGTCCCGTCCCGTCCACGCCCCCCGCTTCGCCTTCACTGCGTAAAACAATCAGAAATCGAGTGAAATAAAAAACCCGAAAAAGAAAAACCGCACACAAAGCAAATAAAGAGGAGAGAGAGCCAGAACCAGTGCCAGAGCCAGAGCCAGAGCACACAGTAGAATATACAGAGAAATCAGCGGAAAATAACATTCGAAAGCAACGGCAAAAACGAAACGAATGAAATCAAAACACCAAAGAAGAGTAAAGCGACGACCCACACGGAAGAAAGCAGCAGAACGACAACAACAACCACAGCAGCAGCAGCAACCAGAGAGAACCCCATAGAAGGGAGCAGGGTCCACCCACTATATGCCCTAGTATTGTCCGTAAACGACGAGTACTTTATTGTGGAATGAAGGGCGGCGGTGCCTACATCAGCATTGGCTCAAGCACCAGCGGCATCAACAGCATGGGGAGCGGCAGCGGCAGTGGCAGCGGCAGCAAGATGACGCTGGGAAAATCTGTTAAAATGTACCTGACCATATTCATAGCCACGACCTGCATCTACATGGTGCTGTATCAGTATCACATGTCCCGGGAACCCTTCGCGCCCAGCGAAGTCGGAAAGGTAAGCCAAACTACCAAATAGAGCCTTTAGTCAAGGCCCAGATTGAAAGGCTCTCTGGGAGGACATTTACTGGGAGTTTCCAAAGCGATCCATCCATAAAAGACATTGATTTTATCCATCTGAAGCTCTTAGAAGTGGGTATTCGCCTTACAAGGCAGCTCCAAGCAGTGGATGGATCTGCAAAGCAGACCGAGAGAGCATATCACATATCTCTCTCTCGCCCACTGCCGTTTCCATAAGAAAACTGTAGAAATTTCCAGTAAGTGTCATACGGGCTCAAGGAACCGTTGATTGCAGTTGTCGCCGCCGGCCCTCGCTCGTTCTTCGTTTTGTTTTGTTTCCATTTCGTTATCTGTTATACATTGTTATTCTGCATATGTATGTATGTCTGTTTGTGTCTGTCCATATGTATGTATGTATGTGTGTAATTAGATACCGTTTGTTAATTAGCTAGAGCGAGTTCTAAGCACACTTCTCTCCCACTCGCACACTGTGTTGTACAACAGTCGTCACCACCCACCGTCCACCGCCCACCGTCCACCGCCCACTGCTACGAGATGTGGGACATCATTAATATAACAGTTATTAGATAAACCAACGTATCGGACAGGCAGGAGGAGGCAAGATTGATAGCCAATGCCAGGAGCTGGTCGAAGATAAACATGTTATCTTTGATGAATGGATGTTTGAAAGGGCTCCAAAGGGATTACACAAATCGTTTACGCCAGCGATAGGGAGCGCAGTCCAGGGGCGTGGTATTGAAAGGGGGACATAGATGATAGTGTGACAGGTGTGCCCATCAAAGCCGTACAGTAATAGATCTACTACGTGCCTTTGCTGTTGTTCCGTCTATCTTCATTTTAATGGGTGAAAGTTAGAGAACTTGGATTTTCGAACACATACATATGTTAGTGTTTGTAGTTATATCTTGTGATTGTTGTTACCGATTGGGGGTTTCTGTTCAGTTGGGCTAGGTTAGTTTCCGTCTCTTGTGATTAGCTAGTTGCTATCAATCCTATGTATGTGCTCGTATGTATGTTTGTTCTCTAATCAACTATCTATATTTGTCTGTAATTGTTTCCTTTATGTTCTATTTCTTGTTCTATTTCCACTTGATCTCCCATCCGTAATCTAATCGCAAACAAAACGTAACTTTAGCATCAAGAGAAATCATCATCATCGTCATATATCGCCTCATATTTGTGGTCACCCATGTCCCTGCTAATGGCCAATGCAACAACAACAACAACAACAACGACAGTGTCTTCAACAACAACAACAACAGCAACAGTAAGCAATGCAGGACAGGTGGGACAGGGATCATCCTCTGGGTCCATCCGAACGGTTTCATTAGCTGCCACCCGACCCACACAAGCATCGTCATTGGCATCGGCATCGGCATCAGCGGGTGGCGCCGCCGCCCATAAGACTGCAGCAGCAACAACAACAACCACATCAACCACTCCCCCAGCAACAGTTACAACAACAACCACAACAAGAGCCAATCCGATCGCCAAAAAAGGTCCAGCATCCACATCCATGTCCCAGTCCCAGCTGGACGCTGCCCATAAAATTCGACCAACATTCGTTGCCGCTTCAGAGCCCGTAAATATATTGACGTAATCGTAATCGTAGCCGTAGCCGTAGCCGTACTTGTACCTGTATCCGTAGCTTTAGTTTTTCTGTTTGTACCCCTCGTAGCACTGCACGGAATGTGGATGTCACAACCAAAGCACGAAGTCTTCCTTTTTCCATCCACTTTTAATGCTTTTCCGTTGAGCGAAAGATCGAAATCCTAGCCATAACTGATTGATGCTTTGGTGTGGCATACCTTCCATATAGAATAAGTATTTTAACGATCTATCCACAGTGTTTTTGCCCCCCAACAGCATCCACTTTGTATATTTTTTGTTCGTTTTTGTTTAATTTGGAGAAGTGCATCCCCTCTGTGTACATACTCGAATAACTTTCGCTTCTCTCCGTGCAAACACGAGTACTCGTCGGTTTGATTGCTAATTATGATAGAACTGGTGGCTTGTGTGGTGGCTTTTTTTGTTTTTATGTTCTTTTCGTACTCTGAACTAACTTTAACAATTTCCTTGATTGGTTTTTGTGGCTTGCATCGCTGGTCGTCACAAGTGCGTGGCACGAGGTTGTCATTACACTGTATACATATGCACCTAAATTGAACAACAAATTAGAGCGGGCTGTTGACTTGGCCATAAACCAAAGCTGAATGGCAAACAAGCTTCAATTTTGGTTCGAATGGAAATGCCTTACGGGAAATTATTAAAGCCACAATCGGAAACAAGGCGTTTGCGGCACTTGAAAGTCGGTTAAGCAAGCCGACAGTATAATTTGCACAAACACAAATTAGTTGACAAATGCATTCCATATTTGCCAGACACCAAGCGGAGCCACTCGCTGCATGTTAATTATAGTGCCATTAGGACCATAAATAGGCATAGATATAGATTGCCATCACAGCAATTGCTGTATTGCTGTATCGCTGTACTGCTGATGTTTGTCTAACCAACTTTTGTTGGCCACACGATGTGCAAATTGGTTGGCAGCTATCAGTATCACGATTTCTGGGTTAATCACATGCATTATACTGGAATTAACCAGCAACCAGCCACCGCGAACCAACCATTCCCCGCTCCCTTTTCTGTTCCACATCCTTTTCAAAACGATGTGCAAACAAAAAGACTTCCATTCAGCATTTTGCATGAGTCTAATTTGAAAATTGCTCAAAATGCAGATACAAATACAGATAGAGATAGAGATACAGAGGGAGAGGGGGAGAAACCGAAACCGCCGACAGTAACAGCAACAGCAACAAATGGTATATATATATATATATATACTATGTTTATAGAACATTTGACTAGCATTGAAAGGCTCTGGTGGGTGGGTGGCTGGTGATCTAGTTTCTAGATTCATGCAAAATGCAAGCCAATTGAAAAGATTCACGCGCATTTGTTGGTTTCTGTCATTTAGTAGTAGTTGGATCCACTAACAGCAATGCAGCTGCCACTGCCCCTGCGTGTGCCCTACACTCAATGTCAGAGCTTGGGCCCATCGGCTGGGAAGGAAGGTTGGGGTCACCCTTTCACTGCTAAGCCACTCTGCGAGAGAGCGCAGGGGAAGTTGTTGTCTTTATTCAGTAGCTTAATAGTTTGCAGTCCAGTATAGTGCTAATCAATGCAGTGCAGTGTTGTGCAACGCAGCTCAGTGTTGAGCAGCGGGTGGCATCTTATCTACCTCGTGCAACCGGAGGAGATCTTGCTGTTCAGCTCAGCCCATAATCCATCCAACTTAGTGGATTTTTGCATGCTGCCATGGACACATGATCCCTCCAGCTCTGCCTCCGCCTCCACCTCCCATCCCAACCCGTTCCAATCTATCTCTTTTCTTTATTTAAATATCTGGGTTTATTTTGCAAAGTAAATTTGAATTTGAATGCTGCTTCCACCCGCATTTTCCTCTGCGACCGCCACTGCGACTGCCATTGCGAGTGCGCGTATGAGTGTCAGGGAATGGACAATTTGCAAAGTAGTGCGGCGGTTTATTTATTTTCAACGTCAGTCGTTCAATGGGCCATTCGGTTACATGCATACAATACAGTACAATACCATCTGGAAATGGAAATGAAAATTGAAATGGAAGTAGAAATAGAAATGGAAATGAAAATGAAAATGGGGTGTACTATTATGCCAGTATGTCGGTTACTGGTGCTGTGGGGCTTGAGAATGCGGTCTAGACACGCAGCCCCCTCTGCGAATGGGGGCGGATGTGGTCCAAGCCGATCCGTTCGCCTGTAAATTAATTTGCATAATTGCTCATAAAAAGAAACTCACGCCGCGTTACGCATCACCACACCCCACCTAACGAACCACTTTGCCACCCACCAACCAGCACAAGTGCAATGTACACACACACACACACACACACACTGCCACCACCTTTACCACTTGAGAGTACGGCCGTAGATAATCCTATCCTTAAACACTTGACCCCGCAGCCGCCCCTGTACATAATCACGCCCACCTACCGGAGGCCCGAGCAGCTGGCGGAACTGACGCGCCTCGGATACACGCTGAAGCACGTGGCCAATCTGCTGTGGCTGGTCATCGAGGATGCGAACAAGACGAACCCACTGGTGGCGCACACCCTGGACCGCATCGGGGTGCCGTACGAGTACATGGTGGGTGAGTATTGTCGTCCGGTGTCATGTCCACACCCCATTCGAGTGATATTTACGAGTTCCCGATGCCCATCCCATTCCACTCGCAGCACCCATGCCCGAGAAGTACAAGCAGACGAAAAAGGCCAAGCCGCGCGGCGTCTCCAACAGGAATCGGGGCCTCGAGTATCTGCGACAACATGCCACCGAGGGCGTGCTCTACTTTGCCGACGATGATAATACCTATGACATTAGCATATTCGAGCAGGTATGCTATCGACATTAAGGGGCCGTACTCCATTAAGTACTGACGACTGGGCTTGTCCTCCTCCTCCTCCTCCTCCTCCTCCTCCGCCTCCTCCACAGATGCGGTACATCAGCAAGGTGGGCATGTGGCCCGTGGGGCTCGTGACCAAAACGGGCGTCAGCAGCCCCATTATACGGAACGGGAAGCTAGACGGCTACTACGATGGCTGGATAGGGGGACGGAAGTACCCCGTGGACATGGCCGGATTCGCGGTGAACATCAAGTTCCTGAGGCAGCGACCCCACGCGCAGATGCCCTTCAAGCCGGGCTATGAAGAGGATGGCTTCCTGCGGAGTCTCGCGCCGTTGGATAACGACGAAATAGATCTGCTGGCCGACGAGTGCCGAGATGTGAGTGTCTCCTGCCTGCCTGCATTCTGAATTAATGATCGAACTAATCATGCTCTCTATGTGCTCTACAGATCCTCACCTGGCACACGCAGACCAAGAAGAATCCCCCCGCACAGGCGTTGAACAAGACGCGCTACAGCAACACCAATCTGGTGCACATAGACAAGCTGCTGGTGCGTCCGTAAGGACGTCAGACTGTAGTTAGATATAGATAGATATAGATAAACCCGCGCAGGGGGTCCGTTTAGGAAAGCGAGTGAGCTCACAAAGTGTCCATGGACTTGACCAGTTGTACAGGTACAACCTTGTGTTAAAGTCCCGATTCCACGCTTTTATGTGGACTGTGAACCAATCAGAATTGATCAGATCAGTAGATCCAGTAGGTGTACATTATTACCATAATCATACGATACGATAGCTAGCTCTAAGCGCGCACTCTCCTACGATACAGCCAGGCTTTGTTTGACCCCAGACACCAGACACTAGACACTAGACACGGCTCCTACTACATGCATACGAGTACGTATATTTGTAATCACACCTTAAGTACTCTACTCTACTCTAAATCATATCGTATCGTCCTCGACTACTACTACTAATACTTTTTGTAAATATTCGCCAATCTTGATTTAAGTTTAAGCAATACTTTTGTTTTGGTTTAAGTGGAAATTTATCAGATTTCTCGGCCACAACGAATTGGATCGGATGTTCCTAAAGCTACAAGAAGATACCCCACAAATTGTGCATTCAATTCCATCAACGTTTTCACTCATACCCAAGAGACAACCAATGCACGAGGTCAAGGCCTCCTCCCCAACCACAACAACTATTGGTAAATAGTAAATGGTAAATGTTAAATGGGGACAAGGTGTCAACTAGAAACTTATTTCCCGGAATGCTCCTAAGGAACACTACCCAAAAAGCAGCTCAAATGTGGGCCGCAGCCATTTCAATAATTCATGTTGACACAGTATGTTCTGCAGGCAGACACGAGCCGGGTGGCACAGATACTACCACTGCGACTATCCTACCCGTAACTCAAGGCACGGACTGGCCCCAAAGCATACCGAGCTCTGGGTGAACCTCCGAATCGCGTGCAGAGCTGCATGCCAGTCGATGCGGCGGCGGGAAGTACAGCAAACAGTTTACTATATGCTAATGGGATTCAATGACTCAAAAGTTTTGGCAAGGCAAAGCAAAGCAAAGCAAAAGCAATTCCAATTCCTGTAGAAATTATGCACACTTTGTTTGTTGAATTTTGTCCTTTCAACACACAAACACTCTATCTCTATACCTATCTCTCTCTCTGTAGGCCTAAGGATCTGTTGTACGAGTAGTTTCGAATTCTAGGTTTCCAAATGCAACACTTTCGCACTATCCCTAAGCATCTAAGTATTTGATAATGATAAGTTAAGTTTACAAAGATAAAGATAAATACATTTGTATTGTACTATATTCAAGTTATGAACTGCACTGAAATACGCCTACGTGTAAATAATATATTCACCAAAAAGTTGTAACCAAATTTTTACAAGTCCCGATATTGTACGGGAGCTATGGAGCTAAGGAAACTATGACAAATGGTATTATAAAATTTATACAATTTATACAACGGAATACGGAATACGATAAGCAGCAAAGCAATTAGTTAGGTACTTACAAAAAATCTTACAACAAAATACTAATATACTATTTAAACTACGAGTACGAGTACGAGTACGACTACGAGTACGAGTATATATTGATTGATATATAATGTAAAACCAAACCTCTTCAAGATATCTCAGAATCTTCCCCAGAATACTAAACGATACAGAAATAGTACACGAGTACGTCTAAAGCTATTCTCTTATTCAAGTACATTACAACATAAAATGTTTAAACCTGACAGAACTTCAATCATTTTTTAAGCAAAATAACTTTCAATAAATTTATCAATTTTCTAAACCATTTTCAAAGTACATACATGATTCCCCCATCTCTTGTTTTTATTAATACAATACATATTTCTACACACAATGAGAACAAACTGATGGAATGGTTCGAGAATCTATACATGGAATTTATTTCGAAACAAAGATACATATATATGTCGTATTCTTATAAACTGGAAAGTGCAACTGGAGTAATCGAAGCGTGTTGGCGATCTACTATATATAAGAGTTATCTATCGACTAGTGGCTCCAGGCGGCAGCATCAATCAACTGGTTTAGAGTTCCTGCAGTCGCTCTTCGCGTAAAGAGAGGCCTCGTCCCAGCATTTCCCATTTGCTGAAAGTTTTCTCAACTGTTCAGACATATGCCATGGCTGGTTCGCATTCGATCAGATACTTGCAATATTTTACGTGTATTTACCATCGCTGTTTGGGCACTTCGAAACTGGTTCGAATCTCTGCTCTCAGATATACTTTTTTTTTGTATCTTTTAAAGTACCAATTCTGAATTTTCGTCGGATGCACAGCAACAGTAGGATTCTACTATGAAGAGTGCGGGATAATCGTAAGAGTACTACAGATAAGAGAGGACAGTGCATCATCTAAAAGCTTACATTAAATGGCACTAATCTGGTCACTATTTTTATGTATTATAGTAGATCCTACCCTTCTTTTCGGGTTCGTTCCTTTAACAATTTGCAAATAGTAAAATATTGAATCGGAAACTTCTTAATATGTACTTTGTAACTTTTTTTAAACACATCTAGGTTCTACGTAGAGTAGAGTAGAGTAGAGTTTGAGATAAGAAAAATATTATCTATTGTGACTACTTGGAACTTAAGAAACAAACCTTATGTGCATTGGTCATTCGCCAAGAAAGTCGATTTATATCATAGATCAAGAGACAACATACCAAGCTTACATGCGGACAACAAGACTTGCAGGGATCTTATTCAAACGGGAGAGCTTCGAATCAATCGAAGAGAAAGCGGTTGCAAAATTCACATTTAAGATAAGATCACTTGCGGGGTTTGAAAGGAGTCGGGCTGATCCTACAGCTTCTCGGGTATCGGGTGTGACCGATTCCTAGTTCCGATCGACTCGATCCGGAGTGCACTCTACTGTGTGGTACTAAAAAGATAACTCAACATCGATGGCTGCACGTGAAAGCTTATAGTTGCCTCTTCCCACTTGGTACGAATCAAACGCTGCAACGGCGTGTTGAGCGTTGACTCCTCCTTGGCGACCACATCGCTACTACCGCTAGCGCCACTAGCAGCACCACCAACACCGCCGCCGCTAGCGGCACCCACACCGCCACCGGCAGGAGCACCTCCACCCGGAGTCGGAGCAGCAGCAGCGCTCGCTTCTCCATCCTTTCCGGCTGGCTTTCCCGCCATCGAGGTACCCTCCGGTGTGATTGGTTGCCGCTCCAACATGACCAATGCCTGCTCATTGTACGTGCGATTGTCGATGGTCATCTGTATCTGATGCCCCGAACAGCTATAGTAGTTCACATCGAAGCGCGACTCCGCGTGGTAGTTGCGCAGCAGGTCCGGATTCCGGTTGAACACCACACCGTAGTGGCCTGTGCAGCTCGTTACCCAGATGGGATAGTTGGGCGTCTTGAGCCGTGAGCCCGGCTGTCGGGATTGATTAACCGCTGCCTGTATTCACAGTAAGAAAGTTTCAAATATAGATATAACGCGGATCGCCACAGTTTTAGAGAACAAAAATAAGAGCATTAAGTCCGTACTTACGCTAGAGGACTCGATGTCCCACAGCAGCAGACCGATCATACATCGTTTGAGCACTCCGTACTGCGGAACCGCCTGAAAACAAACACGAAACTCAATACCTTTGATGGGGCCTATCTGGATCTATATCTTCTTCTTCGGGTTACGTTACACACATAGCTACTTTCATCGCCCACATTGACGACGCCGTTGTGTATGTAGGGCGTGGCACGTCCCGTCAGCAACAAGGTGACAATCATCAGAGAGCCCTCCTCGTGGTTGCTCATTGTGAGGGGCGAGGATTTCGAGGAGTCCAGGTCCGTGCGCACTCTGCAACGATTGGAAAAGTATTCACCGCCGAATAGCAAATGATAAGGGTCTACAGAATGCATCTGATACAGAGGATATATGGATACATGACGGGTATATGCGGACACTGGATCAAGCTGAAATCTTACTTTCCCATGGATCGCGTGAGGACGGCGCTATAAAGAAACAGCAGAGTGCCAGGGGTCTCTTCCTCTGAAAACTTTGAAGCGGGTTAGAGGGATACTTTTCGATCAGAGAAACGTATAATTCAATTGTGCAAATTCTGGGTCTTACGTATTTGAAATTCCGCTTCATAAAATGCTCTAGCTCCTCGTTGGGCGACAGGGTAAAGACATAGAGCTGCAACGAATTGGGAATGCACTTTCTACCTGTGTTCTTTTCAAGGAAATCTCTTTCCCATCGAAGGGCTTCCATCATGAAATAGGGGGACGGGACGGGGGAACTCACCTTCTCGGTTACCGAGTCGTGGAAGTAGCTGGCACTGTGATCCACAAAGACCTCGTCCTCTGACGGCAGTACCATGGTCACCTTTCCCTTGTCCGAAATGGTTCGGAGTATCTCTACCAGGGCACAGAAGAGGGCCTCCCTCTGCATCTCGGCGTTGGCCAGGAGCGGGCTGGAAGAACACACATGCGAATGCGAATGGGGATGAGCTGAGCTCTGTGGATTCCAGAGGGGGATTCGAACACGCACTCGGTGAGGGCAGCCACACGGCTGGTCTTGCGGGCGAAGAGCAAATACTTGAGAACGAATCCTTGGACGACGGACAGCAGGCCACGGGTGGCGTTTCGGGGCGATCGAAGGCCGTATGCAAGCTCCTCCTTGGGCGCTCCAAAGACAAAGGACGTCTGCAGCCACTCGGCACGCATGGGGATGGCGGCAGTGCCAAAGATCAGATTGCGCAGATCCTAAATGGGACAGGACAGACATCATCACCGTATCGCCGACGAAAGAGGCGTTGCCTACCGTTGCCAATTCGGATGTTATGGGCAAACCACCCTGGGTGATGAACTCCTTGTTCATTTCTAATTGGATGTCGTGTTCCGCTGGATGATTTCTGTTTCCGCTAGAGACCTTTGCTCCACTCTGCGACTCGTTGGCGAATGATTTCTCGCGAGGCACAGTTCTGTGCCCTGTCTGGACTTGGCTCCGCATCGGGTTGAGCCTGAGAGAACGTTGGCACTGGGAATGGGCATGGCAGACAGCTGCTTTTAAGCTATTTCACACTTCAGAATGGATTTTTAATTTCATATTTAGTCGTGGGCGCACGAGGCGTATGCGCAACGAAACAAAAGCCAGCAGTCAGCCAGGACTCACGGCAATGCCAGTGGCCACCTGACAGTGGGCACCACACATACTGAATTTGCCCAGACGCCTGGCGCCAGGCTTGGGGATGCCATAGGAGACTTCTGCATGGTGTTGCCCGATTTTGGCCCACTGTGCTGGGCCCAGGATTAGCTTTGGAGGGTCGTTCGCTTGTCTGTCAGTCAACGAAAGTAACTTTAAATGAAATTGAATTGAATTTAGTTTTGTGTGCGGCACACGAAACCCGATGCAATAGTATGTGGCACAAGAAGTGAAAGTGTTACGGAGAAGCTCAGAGACTGCTACTGGGACTGGGAATGGGAATGGGCTTGGCCCTGCCCATACTCGTATGTGCAATATATTTTGCAGGAATTTGGCATGTTGAAGCTTGTCAGAGCGCTCCACACAACCGGAAATATGTAGTTGACGCCCATTTTGAGGCAGGAACACGTGTGCCCGTGTTAACACCGGGGGGACTCCCATGAAAAGCACCGAAAACATTTCACTGGCCACCGCATTATTCTCGGCTGAGAAATTTTAAATTTAGACAGCACTTTAGACTTCTTTTATGGCGATACGATTGATTTGTTGAATTTCTGGGAGGGCCTAAATGGAAGTGAAAGTGGCCAAATAACTGGGGGGCTGCTCGGTTATAGCCTTGGGCATGTCGCCTGCGATTCATTAAAGTGCAGACCCTGACATGCACACCTGAACAGAACGACAGTAAATCCCACTGCAGAGAGCGAGCCCGGCCCAACCATGTGTTGAAGGACAACCCAGCAGCGTCTGATGGAAGGTTTTCATATCAGTTTCCGACGGGCAGTTGCTAACTAGCTCGGGAGGTGTTAACTTGGATTGACATTTAATTGGCTTACGGATTATGAAGAACAGTAGTATACATATATATTATGTGCTCACACGCCATTATTACACGGTAGTAACACAAAATTGGCTATCTGGCCCCATCTGCCCGAGATATGGCGCCCCGAACTTTTGAAGGGGCCAATAATTAAAGTACTGCAATGCCTATGCAATAGGCCTTATTTAATACACAATAATCCCTACATACAAATACACTTTCTTGCTTAATTTATAGGTTCAATAATTCAAAAATGACGTGGGCTCAGCTTGGGATCGGGGAGCCGTCTGGCTGGGTCAGCGTATTACGCATAACCGTCCTGGCCGACGCTGGGGCACGTCCCACTAGGTATAGTGCATTGAAGTACATGCTTATAAGCCGTAGCCTGAAGGCCGACTCCCACAGGCAATACTCAAAGTATACACGACGAAACAGCCAACAGACGTACTGGTACGGCGACGTTCGGCCGCGCTGCATGTAGAGACAACGCTGGGCGTAGCGGGCCATGACACGAGGCCGATTCACCACATCGCCGTGCTGGTGGCTAATGGCGCGCACGGTGTTCAGGTTGCGGACCTAGGCACGACATAAATTGGTTAGAAATCACAGCTAAAGAGCTTATTTTCAAGAAGAAACATACAACAAACAGCATGCTGCGCGGCATTTCCTTCAGAGTGCCCATTATGGATTCAAAATTCTTCCGGGCCACCTCCTGCATGTGCTGGATGTCCTCCTCCGACAATTTGCTTCGGATTCTGCCACCGCGGATGCGAATGGGCTGCTGGAAGAGCACCTCGGCGAAGCGCATGTAGTCAGCGATGCCAATCTTCTCGGCGGCAGCTTGCATCTTCGATTCGTTGCGCAACACGGTGGCCTCCCAGAACTCACAGAGCGGGCCACGCACCTCGACCGGCAGCTCCTCGTACAGGCCATGGTCCAGCAGAATAATGTCGGCTCTCCCACTGCTTTCATTTCTACGCACAAAAACTATGAGGGAGGGTGGATAGAATTAGCACTGACTGTTGCCTGGAGCCTGCCCTGTTACCCACTGTTGCCGGGATGCGGATCGGCGTGCACAAAGCCGGTGTAGAAGATTTGCTCGGCAAACGTGTTGAAGAGCTTCACATCGATGTCCTGCACGCTAAGCTTTCGGGCCGCTATTGCCTCAAGGTCGCTGATCTTGCAACCATCCATCCATTCAAGGGTGAGAACGCGCTGAATGACAAAACTTTAGTCGAAGCATTCCGGACAGGATAAATAGCGAGCTCACCGTCTTGGTGTACGGCCAGTAAACTTTTGGCACATGAACAAAGTTGAACTTCTTCATATCGAAGGCACAGCGCTCGGCATTCCGGCCCTCCTGCACAAAATTCATCTCCTGGACCAGATTCTTGCGCACATCCCTTAAAATCCAGCCGAAGTTGTAGTCCTTGAAGAAGAACTCGACAATGTCCTGCAGGAACATGATGGTGCCCAGGTCGCTGATGAAGCGCTTCTGCAGATCGCTGTACTGCACCTTAACGGCCACGTGCTCGCCACTCGGCAGCTTCGCCTGGAACACTTGGGCCAGGCTGGCTGCTGCTACCGGCTTGTAGTTGAATTCCTCATAGATTTGCTCGGGCAGCTGGCCAAAGTCCTTGTGGAACACCTTGCGCACATCGGCTTTTGTCGTCGGGATGCATCTGTCCTGCAGCCTTGACAGTGTGCTGGTGTACTCGATCGGCAGTATGTGATTGATGGCCGCAACGCCCTGGCCCACCTTTATATAAAGGCCGCCATTGAGCAGACACGTCTCCAGCAGGCGCTCGGCACTCTTTTGGTGCAGCGCCTTCAGCCTGGTCTCGTATTCGGCAACGTTCTCGTCCAGCCACATATAGTCCGCAGCAATTAGTCCGGCTGTTTTGAGAGAGCGCACAAAGCGCACCGACGCCCCGCAGTACGTAAAGTCGTTGACAATTCCATCATAGCCAATGGCGCCGACACCGGCCAGGACCAGGCCCACCCGTCCAATGGGAAATGATCTCCTCTCACTGTTCTGGGGAACCTGACTTTGTCTCCCAAATCTTCTAATACGAATCCTGCTGCCCAATTGTAGTAGTTGCTGCAGTCGCTAGTGGCCGACAAAATGGGAAGGATCAGAAAGAAGCGTTCCCGGCCCTTTTTTATAAAAAGTACTCACATGAGTTTTTTGCATGTTTTTTCCAAAGCGTTCAAAGCGCAAAGGTTTCGTGCCCGTAAACACCTGTTATTGTTGTTGCAGAACAGCTGTAAGTGATTCGACGGTCCGGCAACATTTTCCAGTTTCAGTTCAGTCACTAGCCAGTTCACACAACAAACACGCCGCACACGAATTTGCTATGGACGGTACCAGATCTTCGGTTCTGGCGGTAGGCTCCCGCTGCGTCATCATGAGCCAGCCCACGGTGAATTTACTAAAACGGTGACGTCTTCCGCTGTGGTGAGTGAATTTACTTAGCTTCGAAATTAATATTGATAATTTAAATGGTGAACAACATTTTCCAGGTCAGCTTGTACATATATAATATTTGTTATATGAGGGAAGAGTATATGTATTTACCCCATCTATTAATAATATAAAACTAATATCTATTAACACACGCAGATATGGAACAGTCCATCCCTAGGCGCAGGTGTCATCCCTCGACTGAAACCTTCAAATGCACACATAGAAAAAGTAACGGTAAGTCAGCCAATGCAAAGCGGACAGAGAGGCCGCCGCAAAGTGGGTGAAAGAAGAAGAGAACCCCATATTCAAAATGTTAACAAAGACAGTCGATGGGGACATTGGGAATCGGTGTTTTGCGCCGTTCAGGATAAGTTAAAAATCAGGATCAGCTCTTAGATCCGTCAGCCGTCGAGTTTTGTGGGCAAGAAGCCAGTCCATGGATAAATTAGAATTCGATTTTGTATGTGTGTTATGTTCTGCAGTTTAACAAGTAGTTCCATTGTACTAGTACTAGTTTTAGTTGTTACATTGTCCATCTGCGATGCTCCAGACATATGTTGGCCACATCCTGTACTGTGTATGGACGGCTAGGAGTTCGGAAGCAATTTATGGCGTTCTGCCTGCATATTTTTCATAAATTTAAAAATGCATATTTCGTTAAAATCCAATTGTCTTTTATTTTCTTTTCTTTCATTTTCAATTATAATTATTCAAAAGGACTTTAATACAAATATTTGAAAGAGGCACTGCGGCACATGTCGTTCTTTTGAAGAAGAAGGCCTTCTTCTTGATCAAGACTTTTTATACCTTGTACTCAAAGAGTATAGCGATATACCCGATTCGTATAGATCAGTGGTTGTCCGGGCCTGTTGTCTATGTATGTACATATGCAGTTTTTCATGACATCTGTTTGATTCCTTTTCCTGCTCTACGCAGCTGCCTTAATCTACCTCAAAAACACTTAAATTTAGATCTGATATTGCAACCCCAACTTGTCGTTGGGCCTACGAGGGGTTTAAGAATTATCAGAGGTTGGGATAGCTAAGGGATCGTCACGATTAACTTTCTTTGCTTTCGTGACATAGTTCGCAAGTTTCACAAGCCGGTCGTGTGCATATTGGAAAAACTTCTGCGAAGCCCGGTCGAAAACGGATTCATCAAAATCGCGATATTTTTTTCTAGATGCACCTGTAAAAGCAGGGAACAAGGGTAATTATTTAGCAATCACTTAACAATTAAAATGAACTCTCACTTCGAATAGCCAGTGTAATGGAGAGGGGCCTAATGCACTTCTTCGTCGTGGTTCCCCTCCAGCAATATTTCTCGGCCAGCTCGTCCACAAATATTTTACGCCAACACATTCGAATGTATTTCTCGTAGTCGCTGGCATTCAAATTCTCAAATTCCTTGACCTGGTGCACAAAATATAATGTTTTGTAAAAACGAAAAGATATCAAAACCTTTCGTCTTACCATTCTTTTAAGAATTTCGTCGTCTTGAAGGCTTTTCTCCAATGCTTCAAGTTCGGATACTAGGGTAAATGGGTTCAGCGGTATTACTTTTGTGGGCCACTGACCACTGTCCGTACTGGCTGCTCCTATTGCGAGGGTACCATTCTGCAAAGCCTCCAGTTCATTGTCAATTTTGTCCAGCCTCGCGAAGATCTTCGCGTCCCTATCTTTTTGCCATTCCTCCATGGCTTTCTGTGTTTTTTGTATGCTTTTAAGACGGTCTAGCATCTCTGTGGAAGTGGAAATGTGATACCCGAATGAAGGGAAATAAAAATTCAAAAAGCTTACCCTTTAATACATTATTGTACAATATGTTGTTGAGCGAAATCAACTGTCCCAAGCCTGAATCGAAGTCGGTGGCACCTTCCGGCTCAGTATCTATAGGATTGTGAAGCTCTCTTTCCGCACAATTCTCCTGCTTCAACACCCTTGTGGGATTCGCCCGCTCGCCATTAGTTCGTTGTTTTTTCCCAGTCAAAACAACCTCAAAGTCTGAACTGGGACTATCCTCTAATGCGAAGCTACTGACATGTCTTTCGTCGTCGTTATTGTCCCAGTTTTGATACCCATTTGCGTGAATTCCATTTCCGCGGGGCGCATTAGTGCGGATTTTCCTTTTAGGCGGCATTTTGTTGATGCGCTAAATACAGAAGCATTAATAAAGGATCGCCAAGAACATTAATTGATCATTTACCAGAACGGAGAGCAGAGTTCTCTATGATATTGTTTTACGTGAGGGAGCGGTTAGGTCAGACAAAGAGCACCTAAAGCGAGCAATAATCGAGCCTTTTGCTTTCGCCTTCCGCTCGCTTGAGCGAATGTGCGCTAGTACGTCCTGAGGCAGCACCCACGAACAAACCAATGTTGTAGACCTTTTACCTGAGTGTACTATCCACTTATCTTATTCATATGACCATCTGCTGCCACTTATTCGTTTTATTTTAATAGTTTCTGTGGAAAGAGGGGGCGTGGCGTTTATCAACAAACCACTGTGTAGATGCAACAGCTGTTTTCTCATCGCTGTCAAATATCGATTGCTGCTGGCTGCTGAATATCGATTATTCGACCATCGCTATTCTGTATACGAACGCCGCCGCCGCCGCTTTGTTTGTTGCAGCGGTGCGTTTGAAGTTTTTTTTAGCGTGCAACAAATTGTTTACCTTAGCCAGTAGTGTACGCAGAGGAGGCGCAGTTCATTAGCTCGAGTCGCCATTAGTCTTCGCCCCAGTCAGAATGTCGGGAACTATACTCGAGAACTTGAGCGGACGGAAACTGTCCATATTGGTGGGCAGCCTGCTGCTGTGTCAAGTGCTGTGCTTCCTTCTGGGTGGGCTGTACGCGCCCGTGCCCGCCGGCCATACTAACGTGCTTGGCTCGCTGTGCAGGGAAAACCATGCGCGCCAGAACGACACCAGCTTCTTTTTGTACTCGCGTGGCGAAGGATCTTGCACCCAGGTTACCCGCGAGGAAGTGGAACAGGACTCGATGAAGCTGGCAAACCAGATCGTGCACGTCTTCCAGATGCCCCTACCGCGCGACAGTCGTGTGCTGGACTACTCGCGCTGGCAACAGAACCTCATTGGCGTGCTGCAAGTGGAATTCGGATATGACTCCTCCTCGGAGCTGCGCGAACCCCCCAAGGAGCTACAGTTGACGATCGACATGCGCCTGGCCTACCGGAACAAGGGGGATCCCGACCACGCGTGGAAGCTGTACGCGCATGGCGTTGAACATCGTTATCTTGATTGTGTTGCCGCCCATATCGGAAGCTCGGAGACGCTCTACACCTGCGACATGATACCTCTTTTTGAGCTTGGGGCCCTGCATCACAGTTTCTATCTACTGAATCTGCGCTTCCCGCTGGACACGCCCAAGCAAATGAACCTCCAGTTTGGGCACATGCACGACCTCACGCTGACTGCAATCCACCAGAACGGTGGCTTCACCCACGTCTGGCTCATGCTGAAAACCCTGCTCTTTCCCTTTGTGGTGGGCATCATGGTCTGGTTCTGGCGCAGGGTTCATCTGCTGCAAAGGTCACCGGCCCTGCTGGAGTACATGCTCCTCTACCTCGGCGGAGCCCTGACATTCCTCAATTTGCCCTTGGAGTACCTGTCGCTCACCATTGAGATGCCCTACATGCTTCTCTTGAGCGACATTCGCCAGGGCATTTTCTATGCCATGTTGCTCTCGTTCTGGCTGGTATTTGCTGGGGAACACATGCTGATCCAAGATTCCTCCAACAAATCGACTATTCGGTCGCGCTACTGGAAGCATCTCTCCGCCGTCGTAGTCGGATGCATCTCTCTGTTTGTCTTTGACATTTCCGAACGAGGAGTGCAGCTGCGCAATCCATTTTACTCCATCTGGACGACCCCGCTGGGGGCCAAAGTGGCCATGAGCTTTATACTTCTGGCTGGAGTTTCGGCGGCCGTATACTTCCTGTTTCTGTGCTACATGATCTCGAAGGTCTTCAAGAACATTGGTGACAAGCGCACTTCGCTGCCGTCAATGTCACAGGCGCGTCGCCTGCACTATGAGGGTGAGTAACACTAATTTGGGAGACCTTATAGAAATAAAACCGACAAATATCCACCCAGGACTCATCTACCGCTTCAAATTCCTCATGCTGGCCACACTTCTCTGCGCCGCTCTAACCGTGACCGGCTTTATCATGGGCCAGATGGCCGAGGGCCAGTGGAAATGGAATGATGACGTTGAGATTCAGCTGACTTCGGCCTTCTTGACCGGCGTATACGGCATGTGGAACATCTACATTTTTGCCCTGCTCATCCTGTACGCTCCCAGCCACAAACAGTGGCCCACAATGCACCACAGTGACGAGACCACGCAGTCGAATGAAAATATCGTGGCCTCAGCGGCCAGCGAGGAAATCGAGTTCAGCAACCTGCCCTCCGACTCCAACCCCAGTGAGATATCCTCGCTCACCTCCTTCACCCGCAAGGTGGCCTTTGAATAGGGGGTCGCAGCCGCGGAGGAGAATTTTCATTCAGTTGTGGGCCAAACTAAGATTACAACTTGTCTTTGGCCCGCAGCTGTAGCGCTCAAAGTGTGTGTAACGCTCAGTTTATTAGCAGTAGAGTGTAGCATTTCTTGCCTAGTTTCGCACTTAACAATCTGATCAGCATTATTAATTATCTTTATTATTATCATTACCAGATAGATTTCGGTAGATTTTCTCAGCATGCTCTAAGTGTTTTCCCTTCGATACATGTATTCTCTTTATGTTTGCCTCGGCAGTCAGTATTATCTTTTGAGTCCAATTTAATAGCCTGTAAGATTTTATATACATATGTATTTATCAAGTAATATTTAGGGGCATACGCCCCATTTTAATATTTATATATTTACCAAACCTATGCGTAGAATTCTTCCCCATTTTTTGTAACTGAAAACGTAGAGCAATTTCTTACTCAAGTAGCGATGCAACGAATAAAAAGCAATATTTAAAATGGCAAGGAGCTGCATTTTCATCAGAAAACTAACGCAGAAGTTTGATAAATGCTTAAACCATATGCAATATTGCAGCTGTGAATCTGTCTGCTCGCCATTGCGATCGTTTCGAAATTTCGGGAATGGTATAGAATATGTGAATGGTGGAATCGGGCTCTGAGGTCGGGTCTGGGTTTACCAAATGATTCTCTGCGGGGTGCTGTAGTCCTGCCAGTAGAACTCTTTGGTGAAGTACACATAAAATGTGGCTACATTCAGGAGCAGATGGGCGCCCAACTCCAGCCACTCGGAGTAGCCCTTGCGTGTGTGCCGCGTGTTTAGCCGGAAAAGGATGTAGGGCACCAGAAAATATCGTAGCTCGAGGAGCCGCTGGAAGCACAGAACCAGCACGAGGCTGAGGGGAAACATCAGCTTAAAGCTGTCGGGCATGTGACGCAGCCCGCAGTAGAGCACTGTCATGGCGAACAGATAGGCAGGCGCCATGGCATAGCGAAACCACCAGAACCGACCATACAGGCGGCTCCAAACATAGAAAGTGTAGTGACGGTTATCGGCCAACAGATATGGATGCACAACCGTGTTTAGGTGGATTACCGTAAGTATTGAGACCACAGCCAGAAGGGCGAAGATTCTATTGCGGCGAAGCATCTCCACCGCGGGACGAAGCTGGCGTAATGTGTTAGATACGGCAAAGACAGCAGTAAATATGGCAAAATAGAAGATTTGCGGCAGATTTAGGGAGGCTTCGTGGGCGCTCTTGTCACCCACTACAATTGAACCGTTGATGCACAGGAATCCAACGAAGGGCAGTATGACGGATATGTAAAAGCAGCACTTGGCCAAAATGCTCAATATACAGCTAAACAGCAATTGGGGAGTGCCCAACAGCTGCAGCCACATCTGGAAGGGAAGGGATCACTTGGTAAACGAAAATATGTATTCTGTGCTACTTACATCTGCTCCTAGGAGTCTGATATGTCCTCTGGGCACTGCACGCCTCTTGGCGCACTGCTGGACGAGCGTGTCCAGCACAGTGATTCCGGTGACCATGCAAACCCACACGATGTTCGTTTGGCGCATTAGGACACTGGCAGCTCCAAAGACAGCCGCGGGCAAGTGTGCCTCATGCTGCCAGAAGTGGTAGAACATAAGCACCATGGTCAGCGACAGGGTGTCCGTGTAATACAGGTGACTGAAAAAGTATAGTGGCGGCAAGACCGATAGGGTTATTGCCTCGTGCGCCGCATAGGAATTGCCGCCTGTGCCGGCCAACGTTCGACGTCGGATCCTGTAGAGCAGCATTATGTTGATGCCCGCGCCGATAAGACTCAGCAGGCGTAAGCCCGTCACTGTGCAGTAGTTGAATGGATTCAAGATGAGGGCAATCAGATATAGGCCGGGAAACGTTGTTATCTTCGGGTCCCACTGAAAATGAGAGTGAGTCAATGAGTGCGAGCGTGGCCGACTGGTTTCTGCCCAGTACTTACCACGTCAAACTGTTTTCGACAAAAAGCAAGGCCCTGTGGGATATGAAACTCCTCGTCGATTATGTAGTTTGAAGTACCGTTGACTCGCAGAAACAGAGGCAGCGAATACATCACAAAGCCAATGGGCAGGACCAGTTTCCAGGATCCACTCATGATTAGTCCTGCTGCCAGCGGAACTGGCTCCTTCGATTGAGTTTGTCTCCTAGTTGCTTTTGTTTAGTTATTTTTGACCCCACCGGCTGCTGTTCAGTGTGACCCGCGGATTTTTCCCTCAGAAATATACCAAAATATACCGTCTCTTATTAAATATACACCGTAAATATACTGACGAATAGCTTGTAGCTTGTCAAACGGAGTACGGATGTATTGTTTACCCTATTCCGTTAATTTAATATAAAGATACGGTTTAAAAACGTAAATAAATAAATAAAGACCTTTTCTCAGATTGATATGAAATCCCAAAAAAAAAGAGAGCAAGTCCCACCAAATTTTAGCGCCAAATAGATTTTGTTTGAAAGTGAGTGAGCGAAAGGATATAAAATGCATTATAATAAATGCTGCACGTAAGTACGATTTGAGAACGAAAACTAAAAAAACCTGTGTATGGAAGTTTCTAAATCCTTCCTTCATAAAAATACCTTTAAAAATTCAATTTAATAGATTGATGAAATTGATAATATATACCGTAACGGTCACCCCGCCCAACCGGCAATGTTGCAGAATGGCATAACGCGATTCCCGATCACGAAGAGACATGCCACGCTCCGACCGGCTGCCATATAGCTGAGATATAGCGTACAGAAAAAACAAATATTCGAATGATTTGCA
Source organism: Drosophila pseudoobscura (assembly GCF_009870125.1). Taxonomy (NCBI): domain Eukaryota; kingdom Metazoa; phylum Arthropoda; class Insecta; order Diptera; family Drosophilidae; genus Drosophila; species Drosophila pseudoobscura. Next base: position 53,211,726 of record NC_046683.1, read on the forward strand.
CATCCAAATCTTCGGAAGGCTATATCTCAGATATATGGCGCCAGATCGGAGCAGGACCCACTTTCCCAGGATCGTGGGGATCCAGCCTGTCGAACGGCATCAAAATCTCGGCTACGAAACTGAGGCCGATTTTTTGCAAATTTAATGATGTAACCATCATGATTTTTTGCGAAAATCGTGAGGAAATGGATGTCCTTTTTTCCGATAGCAGTCGATTGGCAGGACTCTCCCGATCACGCAGAGCCATGCCACGCTCCGATCGGCTGCCATATAGCTGAGATATAGCGTACAGAAAAAACAAATATTCGAATGATTTGCACATCCACATCTTCGGAAGGCTATATCTCAGATATATGGCGCCAGATCGGTGCAGGACCTACTTTGCCAGGACCGTGGGGATCCAGCCTGTCGAACGGCATCAAAATCTCGGCTACGAAAATGAGGCCGATTTTTTGCAAATTTAATGATGTAACCATCATGATTTTTTGCGAAAATCGTGAGGAAATGGATGTCCTTTTTTCCGATAGCAGTCGATTGGCAGGACTCTCCCGATCACGCAGAGCCATGCCACGCTCCGATCGGCTGCCATATAGCTGAGATATAGCGTACAGAAAAAACAAATATTCGAATGATTTGCACATCCACATCTTCGGAAGGCTATATCTCAGATATATGGCGCCAGATCGGTGCAGGACCTACTTTGCCAGGACCGTGGGGATCCAGCCTGTCGAACGGCATCAAAATCTCGGCTACGAAAATGAGGCCGATTTTTTGCAAATTTAATGATGTAACCATCATGATTTTTTGCGAAAATCGTGAGGAAATGGATGTCCTTTTTTCCGATAGCAGTCGATTGGCAGGACTCTCCCGATCACGCAGAGCCATGCCACGCTCCGATCGGCTGCCATATAGCTGAGATATAGCGTACAGAAAAAACAAATATTCGAATGATTTGCACATCCACATCCACATCTTCGGAAGGCTATATCTCAGATATATGGCGCCAGATCGGTGCAGGACCTACTTTGCCAGGATCGTGGGGATCCAGACTGTCGTTCGGCACCAAAATCTCGACTACGAAAATGAGGCCGATTTTTTGCAAATTTAATGATGTAACCATCATGATTTTTTGCGAAAATCGTGAGGAAATGGATGTCCTTTTTTCCGATAGCAGTCGATTGGCAGGACTCTCCCGATCACGCAGAGCCATGCCACGCTCCGATCGGCTGCCATATAGCTGAGATATAGCGTACAGAAAAAACAAATATTCGAATGATTTGCACATCCACATCCACATCTTCGGAAGGCTATATCTCAGATATATGGCGCCAGATCGGTGCAGGACCTACTTTGCCAGGACCGTGGGGGTCCAGCCTGTCGAACGGCATCAAAATCTCGGCTACGAAAATGAGGCCGATTTTTTGCAAATTTAATGATGTAACCATCATGATTTTTTGCGAAAATCGAGAGGAAATGGATGTCCTTTTTTCTGGTGCCAATCGATTGGCAGGACTCTCCCGATCACGCAGAGCCATGCCACGCTCTGATCGGCTGCCATATAGCTGAGATATAGCGTACAAAAAAAACAAATATTCGAATGATTTGCACATCCACATCCACATCTTCGGAAGGCTATATCTCAGATATATGGCGCCAGATCGGTGCAGGACCTACTTTGCCAGGACCGTGGGGATCCAGCCTGTCGAACGGCATCAAAATCTCGGCTACGAAAATGAGGCCGATTTTTTGCAAATTTAATGATGTAACCATCATGATTTTTTGCGAAAATCGTGAGGAAATGGATGTCCTTTTTTCCGATAGCAGTCGATTGGCAGGACTCTCCCGATCACGCAGAGCCATGCCACGCTCCGATCGGCTGCCATATAGCTGAGATATAGCGTACAGAAAAAACAAATATTCGAATGATTTGCACATCCACATCCACATCTTCGGAAGGCTATATCTCAGATATATGGCGCCAGATCGGTGCAGGACCTACTTTGCCAGGACCGTGGGGATCCAGCCTGTCGAACGGCATCAAAATCTCGGCTACGAAAATGAGGCCGATTTTTTGCAAATTTAATGATGTAACCATCATGATTTTTTTGCGAAAATCGTGAGGAAATGGATGTCCTTTTTTCTGGTGCCAATCGATTGGCAGGACTCTCCCGATCACGCAGAGCCATGCCACGCTCTGATCGGCTGCCATATAGCTGAGATATAGCGTACAAAAAAAACAAATATTCGAATGATTTGCACATCCACATCCACATCTTCGGAAGGCTATATCTCAGATATATGGCGCCAGATCGGTGCAGGACCTACTTTGCCAGGACCGTGGGGATCCAGCCTGTCGAACGGCATCAAAATCTCGGCTACGAAAATGAGGCGCCAGATCGGAGCAGGACCCACTTTCCCAGGATCGTGGGGATCCAGACTGTCGTTCGGCACCAAAATCTCGACTACGAAAATGAGGCCGATTTTTTGCAAATTTAATGATGTAACCATCATGATTTTTTGCGAAAATCGTGAGGAAATGGATGTCCTTTTTTCTGGTGCCAATCGATTGGCAGGACTCTCCCGATCACGCAGAGCCATGCCACGCTCTGATCGGCTGCCATATAGCTGAGATATAGCGTACAGAAAAAACAAATATTCGAATGATTTGCACATCCACATCCACATCTTCGGAAGGCTATATCTCAGATATATGGCGCCAGATCGGTGCAGGACCTACTTTGCCAGGACCGTGGGGATCCAGCCTGTCGAACGGCATCAAAATCTCGGCTACGAAAATGAGGCCGATTTTTTGCAAATTTAATGATGTAACCATCATGATTTTTTGCGAAAATCGTGAGGAAATGGATGTCCTTTTTTCCGATAGCAGTCGATTGGCAGGACTCTCCCGATCACGCAGAGCCATGCCACGCTCCGATCGGCTGCCATATAGCTGAGATATAGCGTACAGAAAAAACAAATATTCGAATGATTTGCACAGCCACATCCACATCTTCGGAAGGCTATATCTCAGATATATGGCGCCAGATCGGTGCAGGACCTACTTTGCCAGGACCGTGGGGATCCAGCCTGTCGAACGGCATCAAAATCTCGGCTACGAAAATGAGGCCGATTTTTTGCAAATTTAATGATGTAACCATCATGATTTTTTTGCGAAAATCGTGAGGAAATGGATGTCCTTTTTTCTGGTGCCAATCGATTGGCAGGACTCTCCCGATCACGCAGAGCCATGCCACGCTCTGATCGGCTGCCATATAGCTGAGATATAGCGTACAAAAAAAACAAATATTCGAATGATTTGCACATCCATATCCACATCTTCGGAAGGCTATATCTCAGATATATGGCGCCAGATCGGTGCAGGACCTACTTTGCCAGGACCGTGGGGATCCAGCCTGTCGAACGGCATCAAAATCTCGGCTACGAAAATGAGGCCGATTTTTTGCAAATTTAATGATGTAACCATCATGATTTTTTGCGAAAATCGTGAGGAAATGGATGTCCTTTTTTCCGATAGCAGTCGATTGGCAGGACTCTCCCGATCACGCAGAGCCATGCCACGCTCCGATCGGCTGCCATATAGCTGAGATATAGCGTACAGAAAAAACAAATATTCGAATGATTTGCACATCCACATCCACATCTTCGGAAGGCTATATCTCAGATATATGGCGCCAGATCGGTGCAGGACCTACTTTGCCAGGACCGTGGGGATCCAGCCTGTCGAACGGCATCAAAATCTCGGCTACGAAAATGAGGCCGATTTTTTGCAAATTTAATGATGTAACCATCATGATTTTTTGCGAAAATCGTGAGGAAATGGATGTCCTTTTTTCCGATAGCAGTCGATTGGCAGGACTCTCCCGATCACGCAGAGCCATGCCACGCTCCGATCGGCTGCCATATAGCTGAGATATAGCGTACAGAAAAAACAAATATTCGAATGATTTGCACATCCACATCCACATCTTCGGAAGGCTATATCTCAGATATATGGCGCCAGATCGGTGCAGGACCTACTTTGCCAGGACCGTGGGGATCCAGCCTGTCGAACGGCATCAAAATCTCGGCTACGAAAATGAGGCCGATTTTTTGCAAATTTAATGATGTAACCATCATGATTTTTTGCGAAAATCGTGAGGAAATGGATGTCCTTTTTTCTGGTGCCAATCGATTGGCAGGACTCTCCCGATCACGCAGAGCCATGCCACGCTCCGATCGGCTGCCGTATGGCTGAGATATAGCGTACAGAAAAAACAAATATTCGAATGATTTGCACATCCACATCCACATCTTCGGAAGGCTATATCTCAGATATATGGCGCCAGATCGGTGCAGGACCTACTTTGCCAGGACCGTGGGGATCCAGCCTGTCGAACGGCATCAAAATCTCGGCTACGAAAATGAGGCCGATTTTTTGCAAATTTAATGATGTAACCATCATGATTTTTTGCGAAAATCGTGAGGAAATGGATGTCCTTTTTTCCGATAGCAGTCGATTGGCAGGACTCTCCCGATCACGCAGAGCCAAGCCACGCTCCGATCGGCTGCCATATAGCTGAGATATAGCGTACAGAAAAAACAAATATTCGAATGATTTGCACATCCACATCCACATCTTCGGAAGGCTATATCTCAGATATATGGCGCCAGATCGGTGCAGGACCTACTTTGCCAGGACCGTGGGGATCCAGCCTGTCGAACGGCATCAAAATCTCGGCTACGAAAATGAGGCCGATTTTTTGCAAATTTAATGATGTAACCATCATGATTTTTTGCGAAAATCGTGAGGAAATGGATGTCCTTTTTTCCGATAGCAGTCGATTGGCAGGACTCTCCCGATCACGCAGAGCCATGCCACGCTCCGATCGGCTGCCATATAGCTGAGATATAGCGTACAGAAAAAACAAATATTCGAATGATTTGCACATCCACATCCACATCTTCGGAAGGCTATATCTCAGATATATGGCGCCAGATCGGTGCAGGACCTACTTTGCCAGGACCGTGGGGATCCAGCCTGTCGAACGGCATCAAAATCTCGGCTACGAAAATGAGGCCGATTTTTTGCAAATTTAATGATGTAACCATCATGATTTTTTGCGAAAATCGTGAGGAAATGGATGTCCTTTTTTCCGATAGCAGTCGATTGGCAGGACTCTCCCGATCACGCAGAGCCATGCCACGCTCCGATCGGCTGCCATATAGCTGAGATATAGCGTACAGAAAAAACAAATATTCGAATGATTTGCACATCCACATCCACATCTTCGGAAGGCTATATCTCAGATATATGGCGCCAGATCGGTGCAGGACCTACTTTGCCAGGACCGTGGGGATCCAGCCTGTCGAACGGCATCAAAATCTCGGCTACGAAAATGAGGCCGATTTTTTGCAAATTTAATGATGTAACCATCATGATTTTTTGCGAAAATCGTGAGGAAATGGATGTCCTTTTTTCCGATAGCAGTCGATTGGCAGGACTCTCCCGATCACGCAGAGCCATGCCACGCTCCGATCGGCTGCCATATAGCTGAGATATAGCGTACAGAAAAAACAAATATTCGAATGATTTGCACATCCACATCCACATCTTCGGAAGGCTATATCTCAGATATATGGCGCCAGATCGGTGCAGGACCTACTTTGCCAGGACCGTGGGGATCCAGCCTGTCGAACGGCATCAAAATCTCGGCTACGAAAATGAGGCCGATTTTTTGCAAATTTAATGATGTAACCATCATGATTTTTTGCGAAAATCGTGAGGAAATGGATGTCCTTTTTTCCGATAGCAGTCGATTGGCAGGACTCTCCCGATCACGCAGAGCCATGCCACGCTCCGATCGGCTGCCGTATGGCTGAGATATAGCGTACAGAAAAAACAAATATTCGAATGATTTGCACATCCACATCCACATCTTCGGAAGGCTATATCTCAGATATATGGCGCCAGATCGGTGCAGGACCTACTTTGCCAGGACCGTGGGGATCCAGCCTGTCGAACGGCATCAAAATCTCGGCTACGAAAATGAGGCCGATTTTTTGCAAATTTAATGATGTAACCATCATGATTTTTTGCGAAAATCGTGAGGAAATGGATGTCCTTTTTTCCGATAGCAGTCGATTGGCAGGACTCTCCCGATCACGCAGAGCCATGCCACGCTCCGATCGGCTGCCATATAGCTGAGATATAGCGTACAGAAAAAACAAATATTCGAATGATTTGCACATCCACATCCACATCTTCGGAAGGCTATATCTCAGATATATGGCGCCAGATCGGTGCAGGACCTACTTTGCCAGGACCGTGGGGATCCAGCCTGTCGAACGGCATCAAAATCTCGGCTACGAAAATGAGGCCGATTTTTTGCAAATTTAATGATGTAACCATCATGATTTTTTGCGAAAATCGTGAGGAAATGGATGTCCTTTTTTCCGATAGCAGTCGATTGGCAGGACTCTCCCGATCACGCAGAGCCATGCCACGCTCCGATCGGCTGCCATATAGCTGAGATATAGCGTACAGAAAAAACAAATATTCGAATGATTTGCACATCCACATCCACATCTTCGGAAGGCTATATCTCAGATATATGGCGCCAGATCGGTGCAGGACCTACTTTGCCAGGACCGTGGGGATCCAGCCTGTCGAACGGCATCAAAATCTCGGCTACGAAAATGAGGCCGATTTTTTGCAAATTTAATGATGTAACCATCATGATTTTTTGCGAAAATCGTGAGGAAATGGATGTCCTTTTTTCCGATAGCAGTCGATTGGCAGGACTCTCCCGATCACGCAGAGCCATGCCACGCTCCGATCGGCTGCCATATAGCTGAGATATAGCGTACAGAAAAAACAAATATTCGAATGATTTGCACATCCACATCCACATCTTCGGAAGGCTATATCTCAGATATATGGCGCCAGATCGGTGCAGGACCTACTTTGCCAGGACCGTGGGGATCCAGCCTGTCGAACGGCATCAAAATCTCGGCTACGAAAATGAGGCCGATTTTTTGCAAATTTAATGATGTAACCATCATGATTTTTTGCGAAAATCGTGAGGAAATGGATGTCCTTTTTTCCGATAGCAGTCGATTGGCAGGACTCTCCCGATCACGCAGAGCCATGCCACGCTCCGATCGGCTGCCATATAGCTGAGATATAGCGTACAGAAAAAACAAATATTCGAATGATTTGCACATCCACATCCACATCTTCGGAAGGCTATATCTCAGATATATGGCGCCAGATCGGTGCAGGACCTACTTTGCCAGGACCGTGGGGATCCAGCCTGTCGAACGGCATCAAAATCTCGGCTACGAAAATGAGGCCGATTTTTTGCAAATTTAATGATGTAACCATCATGATTTTTTTGCGAAAATCGTGAGGAAATGGATGTCCTTTTTTCTGGTGCCAATCGATTGGCAGGACTCTCCCGATCACGCAGAGCCATGCCACGCTCTGATCGGCTGCCATATAGCTGAGATATAGCGTACAGAAAAAACAAATATTCGAATGATTTGCACATCCACATCCACATCTTCGGAAGGCTATATCTCAGATATATGGCGCCAGATCGGTGCAGGACCTACTTTGCCAGGACCGTGGGGATCCAGCCTGTCGAACGGCATCAAAATCTCGGCTACGAAAATGAGGCCGATTTTTTGCAAATTTAATGATGTAACCATCATGATTTTTTGCGAAAATCGTGAGGAAATGGATGTCCTTTTTTCCGATAGCAGTCGATTGGCAGGACTCTCCCGATCACGCAGAGCCATGCCACGCTCCGATCGGCTGCCATATAGCTGAGATATAGCGTACAGAAAAAACAAATATTCGAATGATTTGCACATCCACATCCACATCTTCGGAAGGCTATATCTCAGATATATGGCGCCAGATCGGTGCAGGACCTACTTTGCCAGGACCGTGGGGATCCAGCCTGTCGAACGGCATCAAAATCTCGGCTACGAAAATGAGGCCGATTTTTTGCAAATTTAATGATGTAACCATCATGATTTTTTGCGAAAATCGTGAGGAAATGGATGTCCTTTTTTCCGATAGCAGTCGATTGGCAGGACTCTCCCGATCACGCAGAGCCATGCCACGCTCCGATCGGCTGCCATATAGCTGAGATATAGCGTACAGAAAAAACAAATATTCGAATGATTTGCACATCCACATCTTCGGAAGGCTATATCTCAGATATATGGCGCCAGATCGGTGCAGGACCTACTTTGCCAGGACCGTGGGGATCCAGCCTGTCGAACGGCATCAAAATCTCGGCTACGAAAATGAGGCCGATTTTTTGCAAATTTAATGATGTAACCATCATGATTTTTTGCGAAAATCGTGAGGAAATGGATGTCCTTTTTTCCGATAGCAGTCGATTGGCAGGACTCTCCCGATCACGCAGAGCCATGCCATGCTCCGATCGGCTGCCATATAGCTGAGATATAGCGTACAGAAAAAACAAATATTCGAATGATTTGCACATCCACATCTTCGGAAGGCTATATCTCAGATATATGGCGCCAGATCGGTGCAGGACCTACTTTGCCAGGACCGTGGGGATCCAGCCTGTCGAACGGCATCAAAATCTCGGCTACGAAAATGAGGCCGATTTTTTGCAAATTTAATGATGTAACCATCATGATTTTTTGCGAAAATCGTGAGGAAATGGATGTCCTTTTTTCCGATAGCAGTCGATTGGCAGGACTCTCCCGATCACGCAGAGCCATGCCACGCTCCGATCGGCTGCCATATAGCTGAGATATAGCGTACAGAAAAAACAAATATTCGAATGATTTGCACATCCACATCCACATCTTCGGAAGGCTATATCTCAGATATATGGCGCCAGATCGGTGCAGGACCTACTTTGCCAGGACCGTGGGGATCCAGCCTGTCGAACGGCATCAAAATCTCGGCTACGAAAATGAGGCCGATTTTTTGCAAATTTAATGATGTAACCATCATGATTTTTTGCGAAAATCGTGAGGAAATGGATGTCCTTTTTTCCGATAGCAGTCGATTGGCAGGACTCTCCCGATCACGCAGAGCCATGCCACGCTCCGATCGGCTGCCATATAGCTGAGATATAGCGTACAGAAAAAACAAATATTCGAATGATTTGCACATCCACATCCACATCTTCGGAAGGCTATATCTCAGATATATGGCGCCAGATCGGTGCAGGACCTACTTTGCCAGGACCGTGGGGATCCAGCCTGTCGAACGGCATCAAAATCTCGGCTACGAAAATGAGGCCGATTTTTTGCAAATTTAATGATGTAACCATCATGATTTTTTGCGAAAATCGTGAGGAAATGGATGTCCTTTTTTCCGATAGCAGTCGATTGGCAGGACTCTCCCGATCACGCAGAGCCATGCCACGCTCCGATCGGCTGCCATATAGCTGAGATATAGCGTACAGAAAAAACAAATATTCGAATGATTTGCACATCCACATCCACATCTTCGGAAGGCTATATCTCAGATATATGGCGCCAGATCGGTGCAGGACCTACTTTGCCAGGACCGTGGGGATCCAGCCTGTCGAACGGCATCAAAATCTCGGCTACGAAAATGAGGCCGATTTTTTGCAAATTTAATGATGTAACCATCATGATTTTTTTGCGAAAATCGTGAGGAAATGGATGTCCTTTTTTCTGGTGCCAATCGATTGGCAGGACTCTCCCGATCACGCAGAGCCATGCCACGCTCTGATCGGCTGCCATATAGCTGAGATATAGCGTACAGAAAAAACAAATATTCGAATGATTTGCACATCCACATCCACATCTTCGGAAGGCTATATCTCAGATATATGGCGCCAGATCGGTGCAGGACCTACTTTGCCAGGACCGTGGGGATCCAGCCTGTCGAACGGCATCAAAATCTCGGCTACGAAAATGAGGCCGATTTTTTGCAAATTTAATGATGTAACCATCATGATTTTTTGCGAAAATCGTGAGGAAATGGATGTCCTTTTTTCTGGTGCCAATCGATTGGCAGGACTCTCCCGATCACGCAGAGCCATGCCACGCTCCGATCGGCTGCCGTATGGCTGAGATATAGCGTACAGAAAAAACAAATATTCGAATGATTTGCACATCCACATCTTCGGAAGGCTATATCTCAGATATATGGCGCCAGATCGGAGCAGGACCAACTTTCCCAGGATCGTGGGGATCCAGACTGTCGTTCGGCACCAAAATCTCGACTACGAAAATGAGGCCGATTTTTTGCAAATTTAATGATGTAACCATCATGATTTTTTGCGAAAATCGTGAGGAAATGGATGTCCTTTTTTCTGGTGCCAATCGATTGGCAGGACTCTCCCGATCACGCAGAGCCATGCCACGCTCTGATCGGCTGCCATATAGCTGAGATATAGCGTACAAAAAAAAACAAATATTCGAATGATTTGCACATCCATATCCACATCTTCGGAAGGCTATATCTCAGATATATGGCGCCAGATCGGTGCAGGACCTACTTTGCCAGGACCGTGGGGATCCAGCCTGTCGAACGGCATCAAAATCTCGGCTACGAAAATGAGGCCGATTTTTTGCAAATTTAATGATGTAACCATCATGATTTTTTGCGAAAATCGTGAGGAAATGGATGTCCTTTTTTCCGATAGCAGTCGATTGGCAGGACTCTCCCGATCACGCAGAGCCATGCCACGCTCCGATCGGCTGCCATATAGCTGAGATATAGCGTACAGAAAAAACAAATATTCGAATGATTTGCACATCCACATCTTCGGAAGGCTATATCTCAGATATATGGCGCCAGATCGGTGCAGGACCTACTTTGCCAGGACCGTGGGGATCCAGCCTGTCGAACGGCATCAAAATCTCGGCTACGAAAATGAGGCCGATTTTTTGCAAATTTAATGATGTAACCATCATGATTTTTTGCGAAAATCGTGAGGAAATGGATGTCCTTTTTTCTGGTGCCAATCGATTGGCAGGACTCTCCCGATCACGCAGAGCCATGCCACGCTCCGATCGGCTGCCGTATGGCTGAGATATAGCGTACAGAAAAAACAAATATTCGAATGATTTGCACATCCACATCTTCGGAAGGCTATATCTCAGATATATGGCGCCAGATCGGAGCAGGACCAACTTTCCCAGGATCGTGGGGATCCAGACTGTCGTTCGGCACCAAAATCTCGACTACGAAAATGAGGCCGATTTTTTGCAAATTTAATGATGTAACCATCATGATTTTTTGCGAAAATCGTGAGGAAATGGATGTCCTTTTTTCTGGTGCCAATCGATTGGCAGGACTCTCCCGATCACGCAGAGCCATGCCACGCTCTGATCGGCTGCCATATAGCTGAGATATAGCGTACAAAAAAAAACAAATATTCGAATGATTTGCACATCCATATCCACATCTTCGGAAGGCTATATCTCAGATATATGGCGCCAGATCGGTGCAGGACCTACTTTGCCAGGACCGTGGGGATCCAGCCTGTCGAACGGCATCAAAATCTCGGCTACGAAAATGAGGCCGATTTTTTGCAAATTTAATGATGTAACCATCATGATTTTTTGCGAAAATCGTGAGGAAATGGATGTCCTTTTTTCCGATAGCAGTCGATTGGCAGGACTCTCCCGATCACGCAGAGCCATGCCACGCTCCGATCGGCTGCCATATAGCTGAGATATAGCGTACAGAAAAAACAAATATTCGAATGATTTGCACATCCACATCTTCGGAAGGCTATATCTCAGATATATGGCGCCAGATCGGTGCAGGACCTACTTTGCCAGGACCGTGGGGATCCAGCCTGTCGAACGGCATCAAAATCTCGGCTACGAAAATGAGGCCGATTTTTTGCAAATTTAATGATGTAACCATCATGATTTTTTGCGAAAATCGTGAGGAAATGGATGTCCTTTTTTCTGGTGCCAATCGATTGGCAGGACTCTCCCGATCACGCAGAGCCATGCCACGCTCCGATCGGCTGCCGTATGGCTGAGATATAGCGTACAGAAAAAACAAATATTCGAATGATTTGCACATCCACATCTTCGGAAGGCTATATCTCAGATATATGGCGCCAGATCGGAGCAGGACCAACTTTCCCAGGATCGTGGGGATCCAGACTGTCGTTCGGCACCAAAATCTCGACTACGAAAATGAGGCCGATTTTTTGCAAATTTAATGATGTAACCATCATGATTTTTTGCGAAAATCGTGAGGAAATGGATGTCCTTTTTTCCGATAGCAGTCGATTGGCAGGACTCTCCCGATCACGCAGAGCCATGCCACGCTCCGATCGGCTGCCATATAGCTGAGATATAGCGTACAGAAAAAACAAATATTCGAATGATTTGCACATCCACATCTTCGGAAGGCTATATCTCAGATATATGGCGCCAGATCGGTGCAGGACCTACTTTGCCAGGACCGTGGGGATCCAGCCTGTCGAACGGCATCAAAATCTCGGCTACGAAAATGAGGCCGATTTTTTGCAAATTTAATGATGTAACCATCATGATTTTTTGCGAAAATCGTGAGGAAATGGATGTCCTTTTTTCCGATAGCAGTCGATTGGCAGGACTCTCCCGATCACGCAGAGCCATGCCACGCTCCGATCGGCTGCCATATAGCTGAGATATAGCGTACAGAAAAAACAAATATTCGAATGATTTGCACATCCACATCTTCGGAAGGCTATATCTCAGATATATGGCGCCAGATCGGAGCAGGACCAACTTTCCCAGGATCGTGGGGATCCAGACTGTCGTTCGGCACCAAAATCTCGACTACGAAAATGAGGCCGATTTTTTGCAAATTTAATGATGTAACCATCATGATTTTTTGCGAAAATCGTGAGGAAATGGATGTCCTTTTTTCCGATAGCAGTCGATTGGCAGGACTCTCCCGATCACGCAGAGCCATGCCACGCTCCGATCGGCTGCCATATAGCTGAGATATAGCGTACAGAAAAAACAAATATTCGAATGATTTGCACATCCACATCTTCGGAAGGCTATATCTCAGATATATGGCGCCAGATCGGTGCAGGACCTACTTTGCCAGGACCGTGGGGATCCAGCCTGTCGAACGGCATCAAAATCTCGGCTACGAAAATGAGGCCGATTTTTTGCAAATTTAATGATGTAACCATCATGATTTTTTGCGAAAATCGTGAGGAAATGGATGTCCTTTTTTCCGATAGCAGTCGATTGGCAGGACTCTCCCGATCACGCAGAGCCATGCCACGCTCCGATCGGCTGCCATATAGCTGAGATATAGCGTACAGAAAAAACAAATATTCGAATGATTTGCACATCCACATCCACATCTTCGGAAGGCTATATCTCAGATATATGGCGCCAGATCGGTGCAGGACCTACTTTGCCAGGACCGTGGGGATCCAGCCTGTCGAACGGCATCAAAATCTCGGCTACGAAAATGAGGCCGATTTTTTGCAAATTTAATGATGTAACCATCATGATTTTTTTGCGAAAATCGTGAGGAAATGGATGTCCTTTTTTCTGGTGCCAATCGATTGGCAGGACTCTCCCGATCACGCAGAGCCATGCCACGCTCTGATCGGCTGCCATATAGCTGAGATATAGCGTACAGAAAAAACAAATATTCGAATGATTTGCACATCCACATCCACATCTTCGGAAGGCTATATCTCAGATATATGGCGCCAGATCGGAGCAGGACCCACTTTCCCAGGATCGTGGGGATCCAGCCTGTCGAACGGCATCAAAATCTCGGCTACGAAACTGAGGCCGATTTTTTGCAAATTTAATGATGTAACCATCATGATTTTTTGCTAAAATCGTGAGGAAATGTATGTCCTTTTTCCCGATAGCAGTCGATTGGCAGGACTCTCCCGATCACGCAGAGCCATGCCACGCTCCGATCGGCTGCCATATAGCTGAGATATAGCGTACAGAAAAAACAAATATTCGAATGATTTGCACATCCACATCCACATCTTCGGAAGGCTATATCTCAGATATATGGCGCCAGATCGGAGCAGGACCCACTTTCCCAGGATCGTGGGGATCCAGACTGTCGTTCGGCACCAAAATCTCGACTACGAAAATGAGGCCGATTTTTTGCAAATTTAATGATGTAACCATCATGATTTTTTGCGAAAATCGTGAGGAAATGGATGTCCTTTTTTCTGGTGCCAATCGATTGGCAGGACTCTCCCGATCACGCAGAGCCATGCCACGCTCCGATCGGCTGCCGTATGGCTGAGATATAGCGTACAGAAAAAACAAATATTCGAATGATTTGCACATCCACATCCACATCTTCGGAAGGCTATATCTCAGATATATGGCGCCAGATCGGTGCAGGACCTACTTTGCCAGGACCGTGGGGATCCAGCCTGTCGAACGGCATCAAAATCTCGGCTACGAAAATGAGGCCGATTTTTTGCAAATTTAATGATGTAACCATCATGATTTTTTGCGAAAATCGTGAGGAAATGGATGTCCTTTTTTCCGATAGCAGTCGATTGGCAGGACTCTCCCGATCACGCAGAGCCATGCCACGCTCCGATCGGCTGCCATATAGCTGAGATATAGCGTACAGAAAAAACAAATATTCGAATGATTTGCACATCCACATCCACATCTTCGGAAGGCTATATCTCAGATATATGGCGCCAGATCGGAGCAGGACCCACTTTCCCAGGATCGTGGGGATCCAGCCTGTCGAACGGCATCAAAATCTCGGCTACGAAACTGAGGCCGATTTTTTGCAAATTTAATGATGTAACCATCATGATTTTTTGCTAAAATCGTGAGGAAATGTATGTCCTTTTTCCCGATAGCAGTCGATTGGCAGGACTCTCCCGATCACGCAGAGCCATGCCACGCTCCGATCGGCTGCCATATAGCTGAGATATAGCGTACAGAAAAAACAAATATTCGAATGATTTGCACATCCACATCCACATCTTCGGAAGGCTATATCTCAGATATATGGCGCCAGATCGGTGCAGGACCTACTTTGCCAGGACCGTGGGGATCCAGCCTGTCGAACGGCATCAAAATCTCGGCTACGAAAATGAGGCCGATTTTTTGCAAATTTAATGATGTAACCATCATGATTTTTTGCGAAAATCGTGAGGAAATGGATGTCCTTTTTTCCGATAGCAGTCGATTGGCAGGACTCTCCCGATCACGCAGAGCCATGCCACGCTCCGATCGGCTGCCATATAGCTGAGATATAGCGTACAGAAAAAACAAATATTCGAATGATTTGCACATCCACATCTTCGGAAGGCTATATCTCAGATATATGGCGCCAGATCGGTGCAGGACCTACTTTGCCAGGACCGTGGGGATCCAGCCTGTCGAACGGCATCAAAATCTCGGCTACGAAAATGAGGCCGATTTTTTGCAAATTTAATGATGTAACCATCATGATTTTTTGCGAAAATCGTGAGGAAATGGATGTCCTTTTTTCCGATAGCAGTCGATTGGCAGGACTCTCCCGATCACGCAGAGCCATGCCACGCTCCGATCGGCTGCCATATAGCTGAGATATAGCGTACAGAAAAAACAAATATTCGAATGATTTGCACATCCACATCTTCGGAAGGCTATATCTCAGATATATGGCGCCAGATCGGAGCAGGACCCACTTTCCCAGGATCGTGGGGATCCAGACTGTCGTTCGGCACCAAAATCTCGACTACGCAAATGAGGCCGATTTTTTGCAAATTTAATGATGTAACCATCATGATTTTTTGCGAAAATCGTGAGGAAATTGATGTCCTTTTTTCTGGTGCCAATCGATTGGCAGGACTCTCCCGATCACGCAGAGCCATGCCACGCTCTGATCGGCTGCCATATAGCTGAGATATAGCGTACAAAAAAAAACAAATATTCGAATGATTTGCACATCCATATCCACATCTTCGGAAGGCTATATCTCAGATATATGGCGCCAGATCGGTGCAGGACCTACTTTGCCAGGACCGTGGGGATCCAGCCTGTCGAACGGCATCAAAATCTCGGCTACGAAAATGAGGCCGATTTTTTGCAAATTTAATGATGTAACCATCATGATTTTTTGCGAAAATCGTGAGGAAATGGATGTCCTTTTTCCGATAGCAGTCGATTGGCAGGACTCTCCCGATCACGCAGAGCCATGCCACGCTCCGATCGGCTGCCATATAGCTGAGATATAGCGTACAGAAAAAACAAATATTCGAATGATTTGCACATCCACATCCACATCTTCGGAAGGCTATATCTCAGATATATGGCGCCAGATCGGTGCAGGACCTACTTTGCCAGGACCGTGGGGATCCAGCCTGTCGAACGGCATCAAAATCTCGGCTACGAAAATGAGGCCGATTTTTTGCAAATTTAATGATGTAACCATCATGATTTTTTGCGAAAATCGTGAAGAAATGGATGTTCTCCGACATCCTCTCCGATCGGCTGCCGTATAGCTGAGATATAGTGTACAGAAAAAACAAATATTCGAATGATTTGCACATCCACATCTTCGGAAGGCTATATCTCAGATAAATGGCGCCAGATCGGTGCAGGACCTACTTTGCCAGGACCGTGGGGATCCAGCCTGTCGAACGGCATCAAAATCTCGGCTACGAAAATGAGGCCGATTTTTTGCAAATTTAATGATGTAACCATCATGATTTTTTGCGAAAATCGTGAAGAAATGGATGTTCTCCGACATCCTCTCCGATCGGCTGCCGTATAGCTGAGATATAGTGTACAGAAAAAACAAATATTCGAATGATTTGCACATCCACATCTTCGGAAGGCTATATCTCAGATAAATGGCGACAGATCGGTGCAGGACCTACTTTGCCAGGACCGTGGGGATCCAGCCTGTCGAACGGCATCAAAATCTCGGCTACGAAAATGAGGCCGATTTTTTGCAAATTTAATGATGTAACCATCATGATTTTTTGCGAAAATCGTGAAGAAATGGATGTTCTCCGACATCCTCTCCGATCGGCTGCCGTATAGCTGAGATATAGTGTACAGAAAAAACAAATATTCGAATGATTTGCACATCCACATCTTCGGAAGGCTATATCTCAGATAAATGGCGCCAGATCGGTGCAGGACCTACTTTGCCAGGACCGTGGGGATCCAGCCTGTCGAACGGCATCAAAATCTCGGCTACGAAAATGAGGCCGATTTTTTGCAAATTTAATGATGTAACCATCATGATTTTTTGCGAAAATCGTGAAGAAATGGATGTTCTCCGACATCCTCTCCGATCGGCTGCCGTATAGCTGAGATATAGTGTACAGAAAAAACAAATATTCGAATGATTTGCACATCCACATCTTCGGAAGGCTATATCTCAGATAAATGGCGCCAGATCGGTGCAGGACCTACTTTGCCAGGACCGTGGGGATCCAGCCTGTCGAACGGCATCAAAATCTCGGCTACGAAAATGAGGCCGATTTTTTGCAAATTTAATGATGTAACCATCATGATTTTTTGCGAAAATCGTGAGGAAATGGATGTCCTTTTTTCCGATAGCAGTCGATTGGCAGGACTCTCCCGATCACGCAGAGCCATGCCACGCTCCGATCGGCTGCCATATAGCTGAGATATAGCGTACAGAAAAAACAAATATTCGAATGATTTGCACATCCACATCCACATCTTCGGAAGGCTATATCTCAGATATATGGCGCCAGATCGGTGCAGGACCTACTTTGCCAGGACCGTGGGGATCCAGCCTGTCGAACGGCATCAAAATCTCGGCTACGAAAATGAGGCCGATTTTTTGCAAATTTAATGATGTAACCATCATGATTTTTTGCGAAAATCGTGAGGAAATGGATGTCCTTTTTTCTGGTGCCAATCGATTGGCAGGACTCTCCCGATCACGCAGAGCCATGCCACGCTCTGATCGGCTGCCATATAGCTGAGATATAGCGTACAGAAAAATCAAATATTCGAATGATTTGCACATCCACATCTTCGGAAGGCTATATCTCAGATATATGGCGCCAGATCGGAGCAGGACCCACTTTCCCAGGATCGTGGGGATCCAGACTGTCGTTCGGCACCAAAATCTCGACTACGAAAATGAGGCCGATTTTTTGCAAATTTAATGATGTAACCATCATGATTTTTTGCGAAAATCGTGAGGAAATGGATGTCCTTTTTTCCGATAGCAGTCGATTGGCAGGACTCTCCCGATCACGCAGAGCCATGCCACGCTCCGATCGGCTGCCATATAGCTGAGATATAGCGTACAGAAAAATCAAATATTCGAATGATTTGCACATCCACATCTTCGGAAGGCTATATCTCAGATATATGGCGCCAGATCGGAGCAGGACCCACTTTCCCAGGATCGTGCGGATCCAGACTGTCGTTCGGCACCAAAATCTCGACTACGAAAATGAGGCCGATTTTTTGCAATTTTAATGATGTAACCATCATGATTTTTTGCGAAAATCGTGAGGAAATGGATGTCCTTTTTTGTGGTGCCAATCGATTGGCAGGACTCTCCCGATCACGCAGAGCCATGCCACGCTCTGATCGGCTGCCATATAGCTGAGATATAGCGTACAGAAAAAACAAATATTCGAATGATTTGCACATCCACATCCACATCTTCGGAAGGCTATATCTCAGATATATGGCGCCAGATCGGTGCAGGACCTACTTTGCCAGGACCGTGGGGATCCAGCCTGTCGAACGGCATCAAAATCTCGACTACGAAAATGAGGCCGATTTTTTGCAAATTTAATGATGTAACCATCATGATTTTTTGCGAAAATCGTGAGGAAATGGATGTCCTTTTTTCCGATAGCAGTCGATTGGCAGGACTCTCCCGATCACGCAGAGCCATGCCACGCTCTGATCGGCTGCCATATAGCTGAGATATAGCGTACAGAAAAAACAAATATTCGAATGATTTGCACATCCACATCCACATCTTCGGAAGGCTATATCTCAGATATATGGCGCCAGATCGGTGCAGGACCTACTTTGCCAGGACCGTGGGGATCCAGCCTGTCGAACGGCATCAAAATCTCGACTACGAAAATGAGGCCGATTTTTTGCAAATTTAATGATGTAACCATCATGATTTTTTGCGAAAATCGTGAGGAAATGGATGTCCTTTTTTCCGATAGCAGTCGATTGGCAGGACTCTCCCGATCACGCAGAGCCATGCCACGCTCCGATCGGCTGCCATATAGCTGAGATATAGCGTACAGAAAAAACAAATATTCGAATGATTTGCACATCCACATCCACATCTTCGGAAGGCTATATCTCAGATATATGGCGCCAGATCGGTGCAGGACCTACTTTGCCAGGACCGTGGGGATCCAGCCTGTCGAACGGCATCAAAATCTCGGCTACGAAAATGAGGCCGATTTTTTGCAAATTTAATGATGTAACCATCATGATTTTTTGCGAAAATCGTGAGGAAATGGATGTCCTTTTTTCTGGTGCCAATCGATTGGCAGGACTCTCCCGATCACGCAGTGCCATGCCACGCTCCGATCGGCTGCCATATAGCTGAGATATAGCGTACAGAAAAAACAAATATTCGAATGATTTGCACATCCACATCCACATCTTCGGAAGGCTATATCTCAGATATATGGCGCCAGATCGGTGCAGGACCTACTTTGCCAGGACCGTGGGGATCCAGCCTGTCGAACGGCATCAAAATCTCGGCTACGAAAATGAGGCCGATTTTTTGCAAATTTAATGATGTAACCATCATGATTTTTTGCGAAAATCGTGAGGAAATGGATGTCCTTTTTTCCGATAGCAGTCGATTGGCAGGACTCTCCCGATCACGCAGAGCCATGCCACGCTCCGATCGGCTGCCATATAGCTGAGATATAGCGTACAGAAAAAACAAATATTCGAATGATTTGCACATCCACATCTTCGGAAGGCTATATCTCAGATATATGGCGCCAGATCGGTGCAGGACCTACTTTGCCAGGACCGTGGGGATCCAGCCTGTCGAACGGCATCAAAATCTCGACTACGAAAATGAGGCCGATTTTTTGCAAATTTAATGATGTAACCATCATGATTTTTTGCGAAAATCGTGAGGAAATGGATGTCCTTTTTTCCGATAGCAGTCGATTGGCAGGACTCTCCCGATCACGCAGAGCCATGCCACGCTCCGATCGGCTGCCATATAGCTGAGATATAGCGTACAGAAAAAACAAATATTCGAATGATTTGCACATCCACATCCACATCTTCGGAAGGCTATATCTCAGATATATGGCGCCAGATCGGTGCAGGACCTACTTTGCCAGGACCGTGGGGATCCAGCCTGTCGAACGGCATCAAAATCTCGGCTACGAAAATGAGGCCGATTTTTTGCAAATTTAATGATGTAACCATCATGATTTTTTGCGAAAATCGTGAGGAAATGGATGTCCTTTTTTCCGATAGCAGTCGATTGGCAGGACTCTCCCGATCACGCAGAGCCATGCCACGCTCCGATCGGCTGCCATATAGCTGAGATATAGCGTACAGAAAAAACAAATATTCGAATGATTTGCACATCCACATCTTCGGAAGGCTATATCTCAGATATATGGCGCCAGATCGGTGCAGGACCTACTTTGCCAGGACCGTGGGGATCCAGCCTGTCGAACGGCATCAAAATCTCGGCTACGAAAATGAGGCCGATTTTTTGCAAATTTAATGATGTAACCATCATGATTTTTTGCGAAAATCGTGAGGAAATGGATGTCCTTTTTTCCGATAGCAGTCGATTGGCAGGACTCTCCCGATCACGCAGAGCCATGCCACGCTCCGATCGGCTGCCGTATGGCTGAGATATAGCGTACAGAAAAAACAAATATTCGAATGATTTGCACATCCACATCTTCGGAAGGCTATATCTCAGATATATGGCGCCAGATCGGAGCAGGACCCACTTTCCCAGGATCGTGGGGATCCAGACTGTCGTTCGGCACCAAAATCTCGACTACGAAAATGAGGCCGATTTTTTGCAAATTTAATGATGTAACCATCATGATTTTTTGCGAAAATCGTGAGGAAATTGATGTCCTTTTTTCTGGTGCCAATCGATTGGCAGGACTCTCCCGATCACGCAGAGCCATGCCACGCTCTGATCGGCTGCCATATAGCTGAGATATAGCGTACAAAAAAAACAAATATTCGATTGATTTGCACATCCATATCCACATCTTCGGAAGGCTATATCTCAGATATATGGCGCCAGATCGGTGCAGGACCTACTTTGCCAGGACCGTGGGGATCCAGCCTGTCGAACGGCATCAAAATCTCGACTACGAAAATGAGGCCGATTTTTTGCAAATTTAATGATGTAACCATCATGATTTTTTGCGAAAATCGTGAGGAAATGGATGTCCTTTTTTCCGATAGCAGTCGATTGGCAGGACTCTCCCGATCACGCAGAGCCATGCCACGCTCCGATCGGCTGCCGTATGGCTGAGATATAGCGTACAGAAAAAACAAATATTCGAATGATTTGCACATCCACATCTTCGGAAGGCTATATCTCAGATATATGGCGCCAGATCGGAGCAGGACCCACTTTCCCAGGATCGTGGGGATCCAGACTGTCGTTCGGCACCAAAATCTCGACTACGAAAATGAGGCCGATTTTTTGCAAATTTAATGATGTAACCATCATGATTTTTTTGCGAAAATCGTGAGGAAATGGATGTCCTTTTTTCTGGTGCCAATCGATTGGCAGGACTCTCCCGATCACGCAGAGCCATGCCACGCTCCGATCGGCTGCCGTATGGCTGAGATATAGCGTACAGAAAAAACAAATATTCGAATGATTTGCACATCCACATCTTCGGAAGGCTATATCTCAGATATATGGCGCCAGATCGGAGCAGGACCCACTTTCCCAGGATCGTGGGGATCCAGACTGTCGTTCGGCACCAAAATCTCGACTACGAAAATGAGGCCGATTTTTTGCAAATTTAATGATGTAACCATCATGATTTTTTGCGAAAATCGTGAGGAAATTGATGTCCTTTTTTCTGGTGCCAATCGATTGGCAGGACTCTCCCGATCACGCAGAGCCATGCCACGCTCTGATCGGCTGCCATATAGCTGAGATATAGCGTACAAAAAAAACAAATATTCGATTGATTTGCACATCCATATCCACATCTTCGGAAGGCT